>NW_027287126.1:0-116487 GCF_022747635.1 Hetaerina americana
CCCAAAGGGGGGGTATTGGCACTTTTCATGGAAAAATGTGAAAAATTAATTTTCTAAAAATGAAATAAATGCCTTCTAAACACCTCAAACATTCACTCTAAAACAGAAGATTGTTGTTTTTTCGCAATATTTTTAGAAATTTGGGCTCTTTTAGTAACATTAACACCTGGGCTGAAGCATCTTTTATGATCATTTATTGTCTTTCAAGGTTAATTCTGGGTTTTATTTTGTTTATTTGATGAAAATGAACAACAATACACACCATGGAAACATTTTTGTTTGATTTGTGGTCGAGTGAGATTTTCACCTAGAACCCAAAGGGGGGGGGTATTGGCACTTTTCATGGAAAAATGTAAAGAATTAAATTTTCTAAAAATGAAATAAATGCCTTCTAAACACCTCAAACATTCACTCTAAAACAGAAGATTGTTGTTTTTCGCAATATTTTTAGAAATTTGGGCTCTTTTAGTAACATTAACACCTGGGCTGAAGCATCTTTTATGATCTTTTATTGTCTTTCAGGATACATTCTGGGTTTTATTTTGTTTTTTTGATGAAAATGAAAAACAATACACACCTTGGATACATTTTTGTTTGATTTGTGTCGATTGAGATTTTCACCTAGAACCCAAAGGGGGGGGTATTGGCACTTTTCATGGAAAAATGTAAAGAACTAAATTTTCTAAAATGAAATAAAAAGCCTTCTAAACACCTCAAACATTCACTCTAAAACAGAAGATTGTTGTTTTTCGCAATATTTTTAGAAATTTGGGCTCTTTTAGTAACATTAACACCTGGGCTGAAGCATCTTTTATGATCTTTTATTGTCTTTCAGGATACATTCTGGGTTTTATTTTGTTTATTTGATGAAAATGAACAACAGTACGCACCATGGAAACATTTTTGTTTGATTTGCGTAAAGTGAGATTTTCACCTAGAACCCAAAGGTATTGGCACTTTTCATGGAAAAATGTGAAAAATTAAATTTTCTAAAAATGAAATAAATGCCTTCTAAACACCTCAAACATTCACTCTAAAAACCGAAGATTGTTGTTTTTCGCAATATTTTTAGAAATTTGGGCTCTTTTAGTAACATTAACACTTTCTCTGAAGCAACTTTTATGCTCATTTCTTGTCTTTCAAGATTAATTCTGGGTTTTATTTTGTTTATTTGATGAAAATGAACAACAATACACACCTTGGATATATTTTTGTTTGATTTGTGACGAGTGAGATTTTCACCTAGAACCCAAAGGGGGGGGTATTGGCACTTTTCATGGAAAAATGTGAAAAATTAAATTTTCTAAAAATGAAATAAATGCCTTCTAAACACCTCAAACATTCACTCTAAACCGAAGATTGTTGTTTTTCGCAATATTTTTAGAAATTTGGGCTCTTTTAGTAACATTAACACCTGGGCTGAAGCATCTTTTATGATCATTTATTGTCTTTCAGGATACATTCTGGGTTTTATTTTGTTTATTTGATGATAATGAACAACAATACACACCATGAATACATTTTTGTTCGATTTGTGTCGAGTGAGATTTTCACCTAGAACCCAAAGGGGGGGGGTATTGGCACTTTTCATGGAAAAATATGAAAAATTAAATTTTCTAAAAAATGAAATAAATGCCTTCTAAACACCTCAAACATTCACTCTAAAACCGAAGATTGTTGTTTTTCGCAATATTTTTAGAAATTTGGGCTCTTTAGTAACATTAACACTTTCTCTGAAGCAACTTTTATGCTCATTTCTTGTCTTTCAGGATTCATTCTGGGTTTTATTTTGTTTATTTGATGAAAATGAACAACAGTACACACCATGGAAACATTTTTGTTTGATTTGCGTCAAGTGAGATTTTCACCTAGAACCCAAAGGGGGGGGTATTGGCTCTTTTCATGGAAAAATGTGAAAAATTAAATTTTCTTAAAATGAAATAAATGCCTTCTAAACACCTCAAACATTCACTCTAAAACAGAAGATTGTTGTTTTTCGCAATATTTTTAGAAATTTGGGCTATTTTAGTAACATTAACACTTTCTCTGAAGCATCTTTTATGATCATTTATTGTATTTCAGGATACATTCTGGGTTTTATTTTGTTTATTTGATGAAAATGAACAACAATACACACCTTGGATACATTTTTGTTTGATTTGTGTCGAGTGAGATTTTCACCTAGAACCCAAAGGGGGGGGGTATTGGCACTTTTCATGGAAAAATGTGAAAAATTAAATTTTAAAAAAATGAAATAAATGCCTTCTAAACACCTCAAACATTCACTCTAAAACAGAAGATTGTGTTTTTTCGCAATATTTTTAGACATTTGGCTCTAAAAGTAACATTAACACCTGGGCTGAAGCATCTTTTATGATCATTTATTGTCTTTCAGGATACATTCTGGGTTTTATTTTGTTTATTTGATGAAAATGAAAAACATTACACACCTTGGATACATTTTTGTTTGATTTGAGTCGAGTGAGATTTCACCTAGAACCCAAAGGGGGGGGGTATTGGCACTTTTCATGGAAAAATGTAAAGAATTAAATTTTCTGAAAATGAAATTAATGCTTTCTAAACACCTCAAACATTCACTCTAAACAGAAGATTATTGTTTTTCGCAATATTTTTAGAAATTTGGGCTCTTTTAGTAACATTAACACTTCCTCTGAAGCAACTTTTATGCTCATTTCTTGTCTTTCAAGATTAATTCTGGGTTTTTATTTGTTTATTTGATTTAAATGAACAACAATACACACCTTGGATACATTTTTGTTTGATTTGTGTCGAGTGAGACTTTCACCTAGAACCCAAAGGGGGGGGTATTGGCACTTTTCATGGAAAAATGTGAAAAATTAAATTTTCTAAAAATGAAATAAATGCCTTCTAAACACCTCAAACATTCACTCTAAAACCGAAGATTGTTGTTTTTCGCAATATTTTTAGAAATTTGGGCTCTCTTAGTAACATTAACACTTTCTCTGAAGCAACTTTTATGCTCATTTCTTGTCTTTCAAGATTAATTCTGGGTTTTATTTTGTTTATTTGATGAAAATGAACAACAATACACACCTTGGATATATTTTTGTTTGATTTGTGTCGAGTGAGATTTTCACCAAGAACCCAAAGGGGGGGGGTATTGGCACTTTTCATGGAAAAATGTGAAAAATTAAATTTTTAAAAAATGAAATAGATGCCCTCTAAACACCTCAAACATTCACTCTAAAACAGAAGATTGTGTTTTTTTCGCAATATTTTTAGACATTTGGGCTCTATAAGTAACATTAACACCTGGGCTGAAGCATCTTTTATGATCATTTATTGTCTTTCAGGATACATTCTGGGTTTTATTTTGTTTATTTGATGAAAATGAAAAACAATACACACCTTGGATACATTTTTGTTTGATTTGAGTCGAGTGAGATTTTCACCTAGAACCCAAAGGGGGGGGTATTGGCACTTTTCATGGAAAAATGTGAAAAATTAAATTCTCTAAAAATGAAATAAATGCCTTCTATACACCTCAAACATTCACTCTAAAACAGAAGATTGTTGTGTTTCGCAATATTTTTAGAAATTTGGGCTCTTTTAGTAACATTAACACCTGGGCTGAAGCATCTTTTATGATCATTTATTGTCTTTCAGGATACATTCTGGGTTTTATTTTGTTTATTTGATGATAATGAACAACAATACACACCATGGATACATTTTTGTTTGATTTGAGTTGAGTGAGATTTTCACCTAGAACCCAAAGGGGGGGGTATTGGCACTTTTCATGGAAAAATGTGAAAAATTAAATTCTCTAAAAATGAAATAAATGCCTTCTATACACCTCAAACATTCACTCTAAAACAGAAGATTGTTGTGTTTCACAATATTTTTGGAAATTTGGGCTCTTTTAGTAACATTAACACCTGGGCTGAAGCATCTTTTATGATCATTTATTGTCTTTCAGGATACATTCTGGGTTTTATTTTGTTTATTTGATGATAATGAACAACAATACACACCATGGATACATTTTTGTTTGATTTGTGTCGAGTGAGATTTTCACCTAGAACCCAAAGGGGGGGGTATTGGCACTTTTCATGGAAAAATGTGAAAAATTAAATTTTCTAAAAATGAAATAAATGCCTTTAAAACACCTCAAAATTCACTCTAAAACCGAAGATTGTTGTTTTTCGCAATATTTTTAGAAATTTGGGCTCTTTTAGTAACATTAACACTTTCTCTGAAGCAACTTTTATGCTCATTTCTTGTCTTTCAGGATTCATTCTGGGTTTTATTTTGTTTATTTGATGAAAATGAACAACAGTACACACCATGGACACATTTTTGTTTGATTTGCGTCAAGTGAGATTTTCACCTAGAACCCAAAGGGGGGGGTATTGGCTCTTTTCATGGAAAAATGTGAAAAATTAAATTTTCTAAAAATGAAATAAATGCCTTCTAAACACCTCAAACATTCACTCTAAA
Source organism: Hetaerina americana (assembly GCF_022747635.1). Taxonomy (NCBI): domain Eukaryota; kingdom Metazoa; phylum Arthropoda; class Insecta; order Odonata; family Calopterygidae; genus Hetaerina; species Hetaerina americana. The sequence continues at coordinate 4,483 of NW_027287126.1, forward strand.
ACAGAAGATTGTTGTTTTTCGCAATATTTTTAGAAATTTGGGCTATTTTAGTAACATTAACACTTTCTCTGAAGCATCTTTTATGATCATTTATTGTATTTCAGGATACATTCTGGGTTTTATTTTGTTTATTTGATGAAAATGAACAACAATACACACCTTGGATACATTTTTGTTTGATTTGTGTCGAGTGAGATTTTCACCTAGAACCCAAAGGGGGGGTATTGGCACTTTTCATGGAAAAATGTGAAAAATTAAATTTTCTAAAAATGAAATAAATGCCTTCTAAACACCTCAAACATTCACTCTAAAACAGAAGATTGTTGTTTTTCGCAATATTTTTAGAAATTTGGGCTCTTTTAGTAACATTAACACCTGGGCTGAAGCATCTTTTATGATCATTTATTGTCTTTCAAGGTTAATTCTGGGTTTTATTTTGTTTATTTGATGAAAATGAACAACAATACACACCATGGAAACATTTTTGTTTGATTTGTGTCGAGTGAGATTTTCACCTAGAACCCAAAGGGGGGGGTATTGGGACTTTTCATGGAAAAATGTAAAGAATTAAATTTTCTAAAAATGAAATAAATGCCTTCTAAACACCTCAAACATTCACTCTAAAACAGAAGATTGTTGTTTTTCCCAATATTTTTAGAAATTTGGGCTCTTTTAGTAACATAAACACCTGGGCTGAAGCATCTTTTATGATCTTTTATTGTCTTTCAGGATACATTCTGAGTTTTATTTTGTTTATTTGATGAAAATGAACAACAATAAACACCTTGGATACATTTTTGTTTGATTTGTGTCGATTGAGATTTTCACCTAGAACCCAAAGGGGGGGGTATTGGCACTTTTCATGGAAAAATGTGAAAAATTAAATTCTCTAAAAATGAAATAAATGCCTTCTATACACCTCAAACATTCACTCTAAAACAGAAGATTGTTGTGTTTTACAATATTTTTGGAAATTTGGGCTCTTTTAGTAACATTAACACCTGGGCTGAAGCATCTTTTATGATCATTTATTGTCTTTCAGGATACATTCTGGGTTTTATTTTGTTTATTTGATGATAATGAACAACAATACACACCATGGATACATTTTTGTTTGATTTGTGTCGAGTGAGATTTTCACCTAGAACCCAAAGGGGGGGGTATTGGCACTTTTCATGGAAAAATGTGAAAAATTAAATTTTCTAAAAATGAAATAAATGCCTTTAAAACACCTCAAACATTCACTCTAAAACCGAAGATTGTTGTTTTTCGCAATATTTTTAGAAATTTGGGCTCTTTTAGTAACATTAACACTTTCTCTGAAGCAACTTTTATGCTCATTTCTTGTCTTTCAGGATTCATTCTGGGTTTTATTTTGTTTATTTGATGAAAATGAACAACAGTACACACCATGGACACATTTTTGTTTGATTTGCGTCAAGTGAGATTTTCACCTAGAACCCAAAGGGGGGGGTATTGGCTCTTTTCATGGAAAAATGTGAAAAATTAAATTTTCTAAAAATGAAATAAATGCCTTCTAAACACCTCAAACATTCACTCTAAAACAGAAGATTGTTGTTTTTCGCAATATTTTTAGAAATTTGGGCTATTTTAGTAACATTAACACTTTCTCTGAAGCATCTTTTATGATCATTTATTGTATTTCAGGATACATTCTGGGTTTTATTTTGTTTATTTGATGAAAATGAACAACAATACACACCTTGGATACATTTTTGTTTGATTTGTGTCGAGTGAGATTTTCACCTAGAACCCAAAGGGGGGGTATTGGCACTTTTCATGGAAAAATGTGAAAAATTAAATTTTCTAAAAATGAAATAAATGCCTTCTAAACACCTCAAACATTCACTCTAAAACAGAAGATTGTTGTTTTTCGCAATATTTTTAGAAATTTGGGCTCTTTTAGTAACATTAACACCTGGGCTGAAGCATCTTTTATGATCATTTATTGTCTTTCAAGGTTAATTCTGGGTTTTATTTTGTTTATTTGATGAAAATGAACAACAATACACACCATGGAAACATTTTTGTTTGATTTGTGTCGAGTGAGATTTTCACCTAGAACCCAAAGGGGGGGGTATTGGCACTTTTCATGGAAAAATGTAAAGAATTAAATTTTCTAAAAATGAAATAAATGCCTTCTAAACACCTCAAACATTCACTCTAAAACAGAAGATTGTTGTTTTTCCCAATATTTTTAGAAATTTGGGCTCTTTTAGTAACATAAACACCTGGGCTGAAGCATCTTTTATGATCTTTTATTGTCTTTCAGGATACATTCTGAGTTTTATTTTGTTTATTTGATGAAAATGAACAACAATAAACACCTTGGATACATTTTTGTTTGATTTGTGTCGATTGAGATTTTCACCTAGAACCCAAAGGGGGGGGTATTGGCACTTTTCATGGAAAAATGTAAAGAATTAAATTTTCTGAAAATGAAATAAATGCTTTCTAAACACCTCAAACATTCACTCTAAAACAGAAGATTGTTGTTTTTCGCAATATTTTTAGAAATTTGGCCTCTTTTAGTAACATTAACACTTTCTCTGAAGCAACTTTTATGCTCATTTCTTGTCTTTCAAGATTAATTCTGGGTTTTTTTTTTGTTTATTTGATGAAAATGAACAACAATACACACCTTGGATACATTTTTGTTTGATTTGTGTCGAGTGAGACTTTCACCTAGAACCCAAAGGGGGGGGTATTGGCACTTTTCATGGAAAAATGTTAAAAATTAAATTTTCTAAAAATGAAATAAATGCCTTCTAAACACCTCAAACATTCACTCTAAAACCGAAGATTGTTGTTTTTCGCAATATTTTTAGAAATTTGGGCTCTTTTAGTAACATTAACACTTTCTCTGAAGCAACTTTTATGCTCATTTCTTGTCTTTCAAGATTAATTCTGGGTTTTATTTTGTTTATTTGATGAAAATGAACAACAATACACACCTTGGATATATTTTTGTTTGATTTGTGTCGAGTGAGATTTTCACCTAGAACCCAAAGGGGGGGGTATTGGCACTTTTCATGGAAAAATGTGAAAAATTAAATTTTTAAAAAATGAAATAAATGCCTTCTAAACACCTCAAACATTCACTCTAAAACAGAAGATTGTGTTTTTTCGCAATATTTTTAGACATTTGGGCTCTTTAAGTAACATTAACACCTGGGCTGAAGCATCTTTTATGATCATTTATTGTCTTTCAGGATACATTCTGGGTTTTATTTTGTTTATTTGATGAAAATGAAAAACAATACACACCTTGGATACATTTTTGTTTGATTTGAGTCGAGTGAGATTTTCACCTAGAACCCAAAGGGGGGGGTATTGGCACTTTTCATGGAAAAATGTGAAAAATTAAAGTTTCTAAAAATGAAATAAATGCCTTCTAAACACCTCAAACATTCACTCTAAAACAGAAGATTGTTGTGTTTCGCAATATTTTTAGAAATTTGGGCTCTTTTAGTAACATTAACACCTGGGCTGAAGCATCTTTTATGATCATTTATTGTCTTTCAGGATACATTCTGGGTTTTATTTTGTTTATTTGATGATAATGAACAACAATACACACCATGGATACATTTTTGTTCGATTTGTGTCGAGTGAGATTTTCACCTAGAACCCAAAGGGGGGGGTATTGGCACTTTTCATGGAAAAATGTGAAAAATTAAATTTTCTAAAAATGAAATAAATGCCTTCTAAACACCTCAAACATTCACTCTAAAACCGAAGATTGTTGTTTTTCGCAATATTTTTAGAAATTTGGGCTCTTTTAGTAACATTAACACTTTCTCTGAAGCAACTTTTATGCTCATTTCTTGTCTTTCAGGATTCATTCTGGGTTTTATTTTGTTTATTTGATGAAAATGAACAACAGTACACACCATGGAAACATTTTTGTTTGATTTGCGTCAAGTGAGATTTTCACCTAGAACCCAAAGGGGGGGGTATTGGCTCTTTTCATGGAAAAATGTGAAAAATTAAATTTTCTTAAAATGAAATAAATGCCTTCTAAACACCTCAAACATTCACTCTAAAACAGAAGATTGTTGTTTTTCGCAATATTTTTAGAAATTTGGGCTATTTTAGTAACATTAACACTTTCTCTGAAGCATCTTTTATGATCATTTATTGTATTTCAGGATACATTCTGGGTTTTATTTTGTTTATTTGATGAAAATGAACAACAATACACACCTTGGATACATTTTTGTTTGATTTGTGTCGAGTGAGATTTTCACCTAGAACCCAAAGGGGGGGGTATTGGCACTTTTCATGGAAAAATGTGAAAAATTAAATTTTTAAAAAATGAAATAAATGCCTTCTAAACACCTCAAACATTCACTCTAAAACTGAAGATTGTTGTTTTTCGCAATATTTTTAGAAATTTGGGCTCTTTTAGTAACATTTACACTTGCGCTGAAGCATCATTTATGCTAATTTCTTGTCTTTCAGGATTAATTCTGGGTTTTATTTTGTTTATTTGATGAAAATAAACAACAATACACACCATGGAAACATTTTTGTTTGATTTGTGTCGAGTGAGATTTTCACCTATAACTCAAAGGGGGGGGTATTGGCACTTTTCATGGAAAAATGTAAAAAATTAAATTTTCTAAAAATGAAATAAATGCCTTCTAAACACCTCAAACATTCAATCTAAAACAGAAGATTGTTGTTTTTCGCAATATTTTTAGAAATTTGGGCTCTTTTAGTAAAATTAACACTTGCGCTGAAGCATCTTTTATGCTCATTTCATGTCTTTCAGGATTAATTCTGGGTTTTATTTTGTTTATTTGATGAAAATGAACAACAATACACACCATGGAAACATTTTTTTTGATTTGTGTCAAGTTAGATTTTCACCTAGAACCCAAAGGGGGGGGTATTGGCACTTTTCATGGAAAAATGTGAAAAATTAAATTTTCTAAAAAGAAATAAATGCCTTCTAAACACCTCAAACATTCACTCTAAAACAGAAGATTGTTGTTTTTCGCAATATTTTTAGAAATTTGGGCTCTCTTAGTAACATTAACACTTTCTCTGAAGCAACTTTTATGCTCATTTCTTGTCTTTCAAGATTAATTCTGGGTTTTATTTTGTTTATTTGATGAAAATGAACAACAATACACACCTTGGATATATTTTTGTTTGATTTGTGTCGAGTGAGATTTTCACCTAGAACCCAAAGGGGGGGGTATTGGCACTTTTCATGGAAAAATGTGAAAAATTAAATTTTTAAAAAATGAAATAGATGCCCTCTAAACACCTCAAACATTCACTCTAAAACAGAAGATTGTGTTTTTTCGCAATATTTTTAGACATTTGGGCTCTATAAGTAACATTAACACCTGGGCTGAAGCATCTTTTATGATCATTTATTGTCTTTCAGGATACATTCTGGGTTTTATTTTGTTTATTTGATGAAAATGAAAAACAATACACACCTTGGATACATTTTTGTTTGATTTGAGTCGAGTGAGATTTTCACCTAGAACCCAAAGGGGGGGGTATTGGCACTTTTCATGGAAAAATGTGAAAAATTAAATTCTCTAAAAATGAAATAAATGCCTTCTATACACCTCAAACATTCACTCTAAAACAGAAGATTGTTGTGTTTCGCAATATTTTTAGAAATTTGGGCTCTTTTAGTAACATTAACACCTGGGCTGAAGCATCTTTTATGATCATTTATTGTCTTTCAGGATACATTCTGGGTTTTATTTTGTTTATTTGATGATAATGAACAACAATACACACCATGGATACATTTTTGTTTGATTTGTGTCGAGTGAGATTTTCACCTAGAACCCAAAGGGGGGGGGGTATTGGCACTTTTCATGGAAAAATGTGAAAAAATAAATTTTCTAAAAATGAAATAAATGCCTTCTAAACACCTCAAACATTCACTCTAAAACAGAAGATTGTTGTTTTTGGCAATATTTTTAGAAATTTGGGCTCTTTTAGTAACATTAACACTTTCTCTGAAGCAACTTTTATGCTCATTTCTTGTCTTTCAAGATTAATTCTGGGTTTTATTTTGTTTATTTGATGAAAATGAACAACAATACACACCTTGGATACATTTTTGTTTGATTTGTGGTGAGTGAGATTTTCACCTAGAACCCAAAGGGGGGGGTATTTGCACTTTTCATGGAAAAATGTAAAACAATAATTTTCTAAAAATGAAATAATTGCCTTCTTAACACCTCAAACATTCACTCTAAAACAGAAGATTGTTGTTTTTCGCAATATTTTTAGAAATTTGGGCACTTTTAGTAACATTAACACCTGGGCTGAAGCATCTTTTATGATCATTTATTGTCTTTCAGGATACATTCTGGGTTTTATTTTGTTTATTTGATGAAAATGATAAACAATACACACCTTGGATACATTTTTGTTTGATTTGTGTCGAGTGAAATTTTCACCTAGAACCCAAAGGGGGGGGTATTGGAACTTTTCATGGAAAAATGTGAAAAATTAAATTTTCTAAAAATGAAATAAATGCCTTCTAAACACCTCAAACATTCACTCTAAAACAGAAGATTGTTGTTTTTCGCAATATTTTTATAAATTTGGGCTCTTTTAGTAACATTAACACTTTCTCTGAAGCAACTTTTATGCTCATTTCTTGTCCTTCAAGATTAATTCTGGGTTTTATTTTGTTTATTTGATGAAAATGAACAACATTACACACATTGAAATGTAATGAAATAATTGAATTTGTAATTCCACACACTTTATTTAAAAAACACACGACCCAGGTTTCGACGTTGAACGTCATCATCAGGTGGTCCTCATAGAAGCACGCTGGCTATATATACCTTCTGATCATAGGACGGGGGGGTTGGTCAGAGAGGGAGGTCGGAGGGGTAAAAAAGGTTACAATGTAGCTGGGAAGAAAAGAGAATTACATTTTTGATTTAGAAGAGTGGTAGGTCTAGGAGTGGGGAGTGGGAGGGATACAAAATTTCGTTGGCAAGATCAGCTTTCCAACGGACACATTTCAAAATTTCTAACTGCTCCAAAGCATCGAGCCTTTGACCTTTTTCTTCAAAATGAATAATTTTTGTCACAAAGTCACTTTTGTGATCACTTTCGATGAGGTGTTTTGCAAAGAGGGATGTTATGTTCTTATTTTTTACACATGTTTGGTGTTCTTTAATCCTTTCTTTAAATTTCCGTCCTGTTTGTCCAATATACTTTGTGCTACAATCCGAGCACTTTAACTCATACACTCCACTCCTCTCGTTTTCGGGGACTTTGTCTTTAGTGTGAGAGATCAGGTTCTTAAGGCATGAACGACTGTAAAAGGCACATTTAATTTTTTCTTTAGGTAAACTTTTAATTACTTTTTGAGAAATAGTCCCATGATATAGTATTCTCCGCCATTTGGCAGTGGGATCTTTTACATGTTCGGGGTTGTAAATGTGGCTTAAGGCTATTTTTGTAAGTTTATTCCGGTAAAGTTTATTTATTAGATCTTCTGAATACCCATTGTTTACTGCTTGATTCAGAAGATCTAATAAATAAACTTTACCGGAATAAACTTACAAAAATAGCCTTAAGCCACATTTACAACCCCGAACATGTAAAAGATCCCACTGCCAAATGGCGGAGAATACTATATCTTGGGACTATTTCTCAAAAAGTAATTAAAAGTTTACCTAAAGAAAAAATTAAATGTGCCTTTTACAGTCGTTCATGCCTTAAGAACCTGATCTCTCACACTAAAGACAAAGTCCCCGAAAACGAGAGGAGTGGAGTGTATGAGTTAAAGTGCTCGGATTGTAGCACAAAGTATATTGGACAAACAGGACGGAAATTTAAAGAAAGGATTAAAGAACACCAAACATGTGTAAAAAATAAGAACATAACATCCCTCTTTGCAAAACACCTCATCGAAAGTGATCACAAAAGTGACTTTGTGACAAAAATTATTCATTTTGAAGAAAAAGGTGAAAGGCTCGATGCTTTGGAGCAGTTAGAAATTTTGAAATGTGTCCGTTGGAAAGATGATCTTGCCAACGAAATTTTGTATCCCTCCCACTCCCCACTCCTAGACCTACCACTCTTCTAAATCAAAAATGTAATTCTCTTTTCTTCCCAGCTACATTGTAACCTTTTTTACCCCTCCGACCTCCCTCTCTGACCAACCCCCCCGTCCTATGATCAGAAGGTATATATAGCCAGCGTGCTTCTATGAGGACCACCTGATGATGACGTTCAACGTCGAAACCTGGGTCGTGTGTTTTTTAAATAAAGTGTGTGGAATTACAAAGTCAATTATTTCATTACATTTCAATATGTTATGCAAATTCCACAAAGTTACGCCTGAGACAACAAATTTTAACAATACACACCATGGAAACATTTTTGTTTGATTGCGTCAAGTGAGATTTTCACCTAGAACCCAAAGGGGGGGGTATTGGCACTTTTCATGGAAAAATGTGAAAAATTAAATTTTCTAAAAATGAAATAAATGCCTTCTAAACACCTCAAACATTCACTCTAAAACAGAAGATTGTTGTTTTTCGCAATATTTTTAGAAATTTGGGCTCTTTTAGTAACATTAACACCTTGGCTGAAGCATCTTTTATGATCATTTATTGTCTTTCAGGATACATTCTGGGTTTTATTTTGTTTTTTTGATGAAAATGAAAAACAATACACACCTTGGATACATTTTTGTTTGATTTGTGTCGAGTGAGATTTTCACCTAGAACCCAAAGGGGGGGGTATTGGCACTTTTCATGGAAAAATGTAAAGAATTAAATTTTCTAAAAATGAAATAAATGCCTTCTAAACACCTCAAACATTCACTCTAAAACAGAAGATTGTTGTGTTTCGCAATATTTTTAGAAATTTGGGCTCTTTTAGTAACATTAACACCTGGGCTGAAGCATCTTTTATGATCATTTATTGTCTTTCAGGATACATTCTGGGTTTTATTTTGTTTATTTGATGATAATGAACAACAATACACACCATGGATACATTTTTGTTCGATTTGTGTCGAGTGAGATTTTCACCTAGAACCCAAAGGGGGGGGTATTGGCACTTTTCATGGAAAAATGTGAAAAATTAAATTTTCTAAAAATGAAATAAATGCCTTCTAAACACCTCAAACATTCACTCTAAAACCGAAGATTGTTGTTTTTCGCAATATTTTTAGAAATTTGGGCTCTTTTAGTAACATTAACACTTTCTCTGAAGCAACTTTTATGCTCATTTCTTGTCTTTCAGGATACATTCTGGGTTTTATTTTGTTTTTTTGATGAAAATGAAAAACAATACACACCTTGGATACATTTTTGTTTGATTTGTGTTGAGTGAGATTTTCACCTAGAACCCAAAGGGGGGGGTATTGGCACTTTTCATGGAAAAATGTGAAAAATTAAATTTTCTAAAAATGAAATAAATGCCTTCTAAACACCTCTAACATTCACTCTAAAACAGAAGATTGTTGTTTTTCGCAATATTTTTAGAAATTTGGGCTCTTTAATAACATTAACACTTTCGCTGAAGCAACTTTTATGCACATTTCTTGTCTTTCAAGGTTAATTCTGGGTTTTATTTTGTTTATTTGATGAAAATGAACAACAATACACACCATGGAAACATTTTTGTTTGATTTGTGTCGAGTGAGATTTTCACCTAGAACCCAAAGGGGGGTATTAACACTTTTCATGGAAAAATGTAAAAAATTAAATTTTCTAAAAATGAAATAAATGCCTTCTAAACACCTCAAACATTCAATCTAAAACAGAAGATGGTTGTTTTTCGCAATATGTTTAGAAATTTGCGCTCTTTTAGTAAAATTAACACTTGCGCTGAAGCATCTTTTATGCTCATTTCATGTCTTTCAGGATTAATTCTGGGTTTTATTTTGTTTATTTGATGAAAATGAACAACAATAAACACCTTGGATACATTTTTGTTTGATTTGTGTCGATTGAGATTTTCACCTAGAACTCAAAGGGGGGGGTATTGGCACTTTTCATGGAAAAATGTGAAAAATTAAATTTTCTAAAAATGAAATAAATGCCTTCTAAACACCTCAAACATTCACTCTTAAACCGAAGATTGTTGTTTTTCGCAATATTTTTAGAAATTTGGGCTATTTTAGTAACATTAACACTTTCTCTGAAGCATCTTTTATGATCATTTATTGTATTTCAGGATACATTCTGGGTTTTATTTTGTTTATTTGATGAAAATGAACAACAATACACACCTTGGATACATTTTTGTTTGATTTGTGTCGGGTGAAATTTTCACCTAGAACCCAAAGGGGGGGTATTGGCACTTTTCATGGAAAAATGTGAAAAATTAAATTCACTAAAAATGAAATAAATGCCTTCTAAACACCTCAAACATTCACTCTAAAACAGAAGATTGTTGTTTTTCGCAATATTTTTAGAAATTTGGGCTCTTTTAGTAACATTAACACTTTCGCTGAAGCAACTTTTATGCACATTTCTTGTCTTTCAAGGTTAATTCTGGGTTTTATTTTGTTTATTTGATGAAAATGAACAACAATACACACCATGGAAACATTTTTGTTTGATTTGTGTCGAGTGAGATTTTCACCTAGAACCCAAAGGGGGGGGTATGGGCACTTTTCATGGAAAAATGTGAAAAATTAAATTTTCTAAAAATGAAATAAATGCCTTCTAAACACCTCAAACATTCACTCTAAAACCGAAGATTGTTGTTTTTCGCAATATTTTTAGAAATTTGGGCTCTTTTAGTAACATTAACACTTTCTCTGAAGCAACTTTTATGCTCATTTTTTGTCTTTCAAGATTAATTCTGTGTTTTATTTTGTTTATTTGATGAAAATGAACAACAATACACACCATGGAAACATTTTTGTTTGATTTGTGTCGATTGAGATTTTCACCTAGAACCCAAAGGGGGGGGTATTGGCACTTTTCATGGAAAAATGTGAAAAATTAAATTTTCTAAAAATGAAATAAATGCCTTCTAAACACCTCAAACATTCACTCTAAAACAGAAGATTGTTGTTTTTCGCAATATTTTTAGAAATTTGGGCTCTTTTAGTAACATTAACACTTTCGCTGAAGCAACTTTTATGCACATTTCTTGTCTTTCAAGATTAATTCTGTGTTTTATTTTGTTTATTTGATGAAAATGAACAACAATACACACCATGGAAACATTTTTGTTTGATTTGTGTCAAGTTAGATTTTCACCTAGAACCCAAAGGGGGGGGGTATTGGCACTTTTCATGGAAAAATTTGAAAAATTAAATTTTCTAAAAATGAAATAAATGCCTTCTAAACACCTCAAACATTCACTCTAAAACAGAAGATTGTTGTTTTTCGCAATATTTTTAGAAATTTGGGCTCTTTTAGTAACATTAACACCCGGGCTAAAGCATCTTTTATGATCATTTATTGTCTTTCAGGATACATTCTGGGTTTTATTTTGTTTATTAGATGAAAATGAACAACAATACTCACCTTGGATACATTTTTGTTTGATTTTTGTCGAGTGAGATTTTCACCTAGAACTCAAAGGGGGGGGTATTGGCACTTTTCATGGAAAAATGTGAAAAATTGAATTTTCTAAAAATGAAATAAATGCCTTCTAAACACCTCAAACATTCACTCTAAAACAGAAGATTTTTGTTTTTCGCAATATTTTTAGAAATTTGGGCTCTTTTAGTAAAATTAACACTTGCGCTGAAGCATCTTTTATGATCATTTATTGTCTTTCAGGATACATTCTGGGTTTTATTTTGTTTATTTGATGAAAATGAAAAACAATACACACCTTGGATACATTTTTGTTTGATTTGTGTCGAGTGAAATTTTCACCTAGAACCCAAAGGGGGGGGTATTGGAACTTTTCATGGAAAAATGAGAAAAATTAAATTTTCTAAAAATGAAATAAATGCCTTCTAAACACCTCAAACATTCACTCTAAAACAGAAGATTGTTGTTTTTTGCAATATTTTTATAAATTTGGGCTCTTTTAGTAACATTAACACTTTCTCTGAAGCAACTTTTATGCTCATTTCTTGTCCTTCAAGATTAATTCTGGGTTTTATTTTGTTTATTTGATGAAAATGAACAACAATACACACCATGGAAACATTTTTGTTTGATTTGTGTTGAGTGAGATTTTCACCTAGAACCCAAAGGGGGGGGTATTGGAACTTTTCATGGAAAAATGTGAAAAATTAAATTTTCTAAAAATGAAATAAATGCCTTCTAAACACCTCAAACATTCACTCTAAAACAGAAGATTGTTGTTTTTCGCAATATTTTTAGAAATTTGGGCTCTTTTAGTAACATTAACACCTGGGTTGAAGCATCTTTTATGATCTTTTATTGTTTTTCAGGATTCATTCTGGGTTTTATTTTGTTTATTTGATGAAAATGAACAACAATACACACCATGGAAACATTTTTGTTTGATTTGTGTCGAGTGAGATTTTCACCTAGAACCCAAAGGGGGGGGGTATTGGCACTTTTCATGGAAAAATGTAAAGAATTAAATTTTCGAAAAATGAAATAAATGCCTTCTAAACACCTCAAACATTCACTCTAAAACAGAAGATTGTTGTTTTTTCGCAATATTTTTAGAAATTTGGGCTCTTTTAGTAACATTAACACTTTCGCTGAAGCAAATTTTATGCTCATTTCTTGTCTTTCAGGATTAATTCTGGGTTTTATTTTGTTTATTTGATGAAAATGAACAACAATAAACACCTTAGATACATTTTTGTTTGATTTGTGTCGATTGAGATTTTCACCTAGAACCCAAAGGGGGGGGTATGGGCACTTTTCATGGAAAAATGTGAAAAATTAAATTTTCTAAAAATGAAATAAATGCCTTCTAAACACCTCAAACATTCACTCTAAAACCGAAGATTGTTGTTTTTCGCAATATTTTTAGAAATTTGGGCTCTTTTAGTAACATTAACACTTTCTCTGAAGCAACTTTTATGCTCATTTCTTGTCTTTCAAGATTAATTCTGTGTTTTATTTTGTTTATTTGATGAAAATGAACAACAATACACACCATGGAAACATTTTTGTTTGATTTGTGTCAAGTTAGATTTTCACCTAGAACCCAAAGGGGGGGGGGTATTGGCACTTTTCATGGAAAAATTTGAAAAATTAAATTTTCTAAAAATGAAATAAATGCCTTCTTAACACCTCAAACATTCACTCTAAAACAGAAGATTGTTGTTTTTCGCAATATTTTTAGAAATTTGGGCTCTTTTAGTAACATTAACACCTGGGCTAAAGCATCTTTTATGATCATTTATTGTCTTTCAGGATACATTCTGGGTTTTATTTTGTTTATTAGATGAAAATGAACAACAATACTCATTTTGGACACATTTTTGTTTGATTTGTGTCGAGTGAGATTTTCACCTAGAACTCAAAGGGGGGGGTATTGGCACTTTTCATGGAAAAATGTGAAAAATTGAATTTTCTAAAAATGAAATAAATGCCTTCTAAACACCTCAAACATTCACTCTAAAACAGAAGATTGTTGTTTTTCGCAATATTTTTAGAAATTTGGGCTCTTTTAGTAAAATTAACACTTGCGCTGAAGCATCTTTTATGATCATTTATTGTCTTTCAGGATACATTCTGGGTTTTATTTTGTTTATTTGATGAAAATGAAAAACAATACACACCTTGGATACATTTTTGTTTGATTTGTGTCGAGTGAAATTTTCACCTAGAACCCAAAGGGGGGGGTATTGGAACTTTTCATGGAAAAATGAGAAAAATTAAATTTTCTAAAAATGAAATAAATGCCTTCTAAACACCTCAAACATTCACTCTAAAACAGAAGATTGTTGTTTTTTGCAATATTTTTATAAATTTGGGCTCTTTTAGTAACATTAACACTTTCTCTGAAGCAACTTTTATGCTCATTTCTTGTCCTTCAAGATTAATTCTGGGTTTTATTTTGTTTATTTGATGAAAATGAACAACAATACACACCATGGAAACATTTTTGTTTGATTTGTGTTGAGTGAGATTTTCACCTAGAACCCAAAGGGGGGGGTATTGGAACTTTTCATGGAAAAATGTGAAAAATTAAATTTTCTAAAAATGAAATAAATGCCTTCTAAACACCTCAAACATTCACTCTAAAACAGAAGATTGTTGTTTTTCGCAATATTTTTAGAAATTTGGGCTCTTTTAGTAACATTAACACCTGGGTTGAAGCATCTTTTATGATCTTTTATTGTTTTTCAGAATTCATTCTGGGTTTTATTTTGTTTATTTGATGAAAATGAACAACAATACACACCATGGAAACATTTTTGTTTGATTTGTGTCAAGTGAGATTTTCACCTAGAACCCAAAGGGGGGGGTATTGGCACTTTTCATGGAAAAATGTGAAAAATTAAATTTTCTACAAATGAATGAAATGCCTTCTAAACACCTCAAACATTCACTCTAAAACAGAAGATTGTGGTTTTTCGCAATATTTTTAGGAATTTGGGCTCTTTTAGTAACATTAACACCTGGGCTGAAGCATCTTTTATGATCTTTTATTGTCTTTCAGGATTCATTCTGGGTTTTATTTTGTTTATTTGATGAAAATGAACAACAATACACACCTTGGATAAATTTTTGTTTGATTTGTGTCGAGTGAAATTTTCACCTGGAACCCAAAGGGGGGGGTATTGGCACTTTTCATGGAAAAATGTGAAAAATTAAATTCTCTAAAAATGAAATAAATGCCTTCTAAACACCTCAAACATTCACCCTAAAACAGAAGATTTTTGTTTTTCGCAATATTTTTATAAATTAGGGCTCTGTTAGTAACATTAACACTTTCTCTGAAGCAACTTTTATGCTCATTTCTTGTCCTTCAAGATTAATTCTGGGTTTTATTTTGTTTATTTGATGAAAATGAACAACAATACACACCATTGAAACATTTTTGTTTGATTTGTGTCGAGTGAGATTTTCACCTAGAACCCAAAGGGGGGGGGTATTGGCACTTTTCATGGAAAAATGTGAAAAATTAAATTTTCTAAAAATGAATGAAATGTGTTCTAAACACCTGAAACATTCACTCTAAAACAGAAGATTGTTTTTTTTTGCAATATTTTTAGAAATTTGGGCTCTTTTAGTAACATTAACACTTGCGCTGAAGCATCTTTTATGATCATTTATTGTCTTTCAGGATACATTCTGGGTTTTATTTTGTTTATTTGATGAAAATGAACAACAATACACACCATGGAAACATTTTTGTTTGATTTGTGTTGAGTGAGATTTTCACCTAGAACCCAAAGGGGGGGTATTGGCACTTTTCATGGAAAAATGTGAAAAATTAAATTTTCTACAAATGAATGAAATGCCTTCTAAACACCTCAAACATTCACTCTAAAACAGAAGATTGTTGTTTTTCGCAATATTTTTAGGAATTTGGGCTCTTTTAGTAACATTAACACCTGGGCTGAAGCATCTTTTATGATCTTTTATTGTCTTTCAGGATTCATTCTGGGTTTTATTTTGTTTATTTGATGAAAATGAACAACAATACACACCTTGGATACATTTTTGTTTGATTTGTGTCGAGTGAAATTTTCACCTAGAACCCAAAGGGGGGGGTAGTGGCACTTTTCATGGAAAAATGTAAAAAATTAAATTCTCTAAAAATGAAATAAATGTCTTCTAAACACCTCAAACATTCACTCTAAAACAGAAGATTTTTGTTTTTCGCAATATTTTTATAAATTTGGGCTCTGTTAGTAACATTAACACTTTCTCTGAAGCAATTTTTATGCTCATTTCTTGTCCTTCAAGATTAATTCTGGGTTTTATTTTGTTTATTTGATGAAAATGAACAACAATACACACCATGGAAACATTTTTGTTTGATTTGTGTCGAGTGAGATTTTCACCTAGAACCCAAAGGGGGGGGTATTGGCACTTTTCATGGAAAAATGTGAAAAATTAAATTTTTTAAAAATGAATGAAATGTGTTCTTAACACCTCAAACATTCACTCTAAAACAGAAGATGGTTTTTTTTGCAATATTTTAAGAAATTTGGGCTCTTTTAGTAACATTAACACTTGCGCTGAAGCAACTTTTATGCTCATTTCTTGTCTTTCAGGATTAATTCTGGGTTTTATTTTTTTTATTTGATGAAAATGAACAACAATACACACCATGGAAACATTTTTGTTTGATTTGCGTCAAGTAAGATTTTCACCTAGAACCCAAAGGGGGGGGTATTGGCACTTTTCATGGAAAAATGTAAAGAATTAAATTTTCTAAAAATAAAATAAATGCCTTCTAAACACCTCAAACATTCACTCTAAAACAGAAGATTGTTGTTTTTCGCAATATTTTTAGAAATTTGGGCTCTTTTAGTAACATTAACACCTGGGTTGAAGCATCTTTTATGATCATTTATTGTCTTTCAGGATACATTCTGGGTTTTATTTTGTTTATTTGATGAAAATGAACAACAATAAACACCTTGGATACATTTTTGTTTGATTTGTGTCGATTGAGATTTTCACCTAGAACCCAAAGGGGGGGTATTGGCACTTTTCATGGAAAAATGTGAAAAATTAAATTTTCTAAAAATGAAATAAATGCTTTCTAAACACCTCAAATATTCACTCTAAAGCAGGAGATTGTTGTTTTTCGCAATATTTTTAGAAATTTGGGCTCTTTTAGTAACATTTACACTTTCTCTGAAGCAACTTTTATGCTCATTACTTGTCTTTCAAGATTAATTCTGGGTTTTAGTTTGTTTATTTGATGAAAATGAACAACAATACACACCATGGAAACATTTTTGTTTGATTTGTGTCAAGTGAGATTTTCACCTAGAACCCAAAGGGGGGGGCATTGGCACTTTTCATGGAAAAATGTAAAAAATTAAATTTTCTAAAAATGAAATAAATGCCTTATAAACACCTCAAACATTCACTCTAAAACAGAAGATTGTTGTTTTTCGCAATATTTTTAGAAATTTGGGCTCTTTTAGTAAAATTAACACTTGCGCTGAAGCATCTTTTATGCTCATTTCATGTCTTTCAGGATTAATTCTGGGTTTTATTTTGTTTATTTGATGAAAATGAACAACAATACACACCTTGGAAACATTTTTGTTTGATTTGTGTCAAGTGAGATTTTCACCTAGAACCCAAAGGGGGGGGTATTGGCACTTTTAATGGAAAAATGTGAAAAATTAAATTTTCTAAAAATGAAATAAATGCCTTCTAAACACCTCAAACCTTCACTCTAAAACAGAAGATTGTTGTTTTTCGCAATATTTTTAGTAATTTGGGCTCTTTTAGTAACATTAACACCTGGGCTGAAGCATCTTTTATGATCTTTTATTGTCTTTCAGGATTCATTCTTGGTTTTATTTTGTTTATATGATGAAAATGAACAACAATACACACCTTGGATACATTTTTGTTTGATTTGTGTCGAGTGAGATTTTTACCTAGAACTCAAAGGGGGGGGTATTGGCACTTTTCATGGAAAAATGTGAAAAATTAAATTTTCTAAAAATGAAATAAATACCTTCTAAACACCTCAAACATTCACTCTAAAACAGAAGATTGTTGTTTTTCGCAATATTTTTAGAAATTTGGGCTCTTTTAGTTACATTTACACTTTCGCTGAAGCATCTTTTATGATCATTTATTGTCTTTCAAGATTAATTCTGGGTTTAATTTTGTTTATTTGATGAAAATAAACAACAATACACACCATAGAAACATTTTTGTTTGATTTGTGTCGAGTGAGATTTTCACCTAGAACCCAAAGGGGGGTATTAACACTTTTCATGGAAAAATGTAAAAAATTAAATTTTTTAAAAATGAATGAAATGCCTTCTAAACACCTCAAACATTCACTCTAAAACAGAAGATTGTTGTTTTTCGCAATATTTTTAGAAATTTGGGCTCTTATAGTAACATTAACACCTGGGCTGAAGCATCTTTTATGATCATTTATTGTCTTTCAGGATACATTCTGGGTTTTATTTTGTTTATTTGATGAAAATGAACAACAATACACACCTTGGATACATTTTTGTTTGATTTGGGTCGTGTGAGATTTTCACCTAGAACCCAAAGGGGGGGGTATTGGCACTTTTAATGGAAAAATGTGAAAAATTAAATTTTCTAAAAATGAAATAAATGCCTTCTAAATACCTCAAACATTCACTCTAAAAAAGAAGATTGTTGTTTTTCGCAATATTTTTAGAAATTTGGGCTCTTTTAGTAACATTAAACTTTCGCTAAAGCAACTTTTATGCTCATTCCTTGTCTCTCAAGATTAATTCTGGGTTTATTTTGTTTATTTGATGAAAATGAACAACAATACACACCATGGAAACATTTTTGTTTGATTTGTGTCGAGTGAGATTTTCACCTAGAACCAAAAGGGGGGGGTAGTGGCACTTTTCATGGAAAAATGTGAAAAATTAAATTTTCTAAAAATGAAATAAATGCCTTCTAAACACCTCAAACATTCACTCTAAAACAGAAGATTGTTGTTTTTCGCAATATTTTTAGAAATATGGGCTCTTTTAGTAACATTAACACTTGGGCTGAAGCATCTTTTATGATCATTTATTGTCTTTCAAGATACATTCTGGGTTTTATTTTGTATATTTGATGAAAATGAACAACAATACACACCGTGGATACATATTTTTTTGATTTGTAACGAGTGAGATTTTCACCTAGAACCCAAAGGGGGGGGTATTGGCACTTTTCATGGAAAAATGTGAAAAATTAAATTTTCTAAAAATGAAATAAATGCCTTCTAAACACCTCAAACAAACGAGTGAGATTTTCACCTAGAACCCAAAGGGGGGGTATTGGCACTTTTCATGGAAAAATGTGAAAAATTAAATTTTCTAAAAATGAAATAAATGCCTTCTAAACACCTCAAACATTCAATCTAAAACAGAACATTGTTGTTTTTCGATTTATTTTTAGAAATTTGGGCTCTTTTAGTAACATTAACACTTGCGCTGAAGCATCTTTTATGCTCATTTCTTGTCTTTCAGGATTAATTCTGGGTTTATTTTGTTTATTTGATGAAAATGAACAACAATACACACCATGGAAACATTTTTGTTTGATTTGTGTCGAGTGAGATTTTCACCTAGAACCCAAAGGGGGGTATTAACACTTTTCATGGAAAAATGTAAAAAATTAAATTTTTTAAAAATGAATGAAATGCCTTCTAAACACCTCAAACATTCAATCTAAAACAGAAGATTGTTGTTTTTCGCAATATTTTTAGAAATTTGGGCTCTTTTAGTAAAATTAACACTTGCGCTGAAGCAACTTTTATGCTCATTTCTTGTCTTTCAGGATTAATTCTGGGTTTTATTTTTTTTATTTGATGAAAATGAACAACAATACACACCATGGAAACATTTTTGTTTGATTTGCGTCAAGTAAGATTTTCACCTAGAACCCAAAGGGGGGGGTATTGGCACTTTTCATGGAAAAATGTAAAGAATTAAATTTTCTAAAAATAAAATAAATGCCTTCTAAACACCTCAAACATTCACTCTAAAACAGAAGATTGTTGTTTTTCGCAATATTTTTAGAAATTTGGGCTCTTTTAGTAACATTAACACTTGGGCTGAAGCATCTTTTATGTTCTTTTATTGTCTTTCAGGATTCATTCTGGGTTTTATTTTGTTTATTTGATGAAAATGAACAACAATACACACCATGGAAACATTTTTGTTTGATTTGTGTCGATTGAGATTTTCACCTAGAACCCAAAGGGGGGGGTATTGGCACTTTTCATGGAAAAATGTGAAAAATTAAATTTTCTAAAAATGAAATAAATGCCTTCTAAACACCTCAAACATTCACTCTAAAACAGAAGATTGTTGTTTTTTCGCAATATTTTTAGAAATTTGGGCTCTTTTAGTAACATTAACACCTTGGCTGAAGCATCTTTTATGATCATTTATTGTCTTTCAGGATACATTCTGGGTTTTATTTTGTTTTTTTGATGAAAATGAAAAACAATACACACCTTGGATACATTTTTGTTTGATTTGTGTTGAGTGAGATTTTCACCTAGAACCCAAAGGGGGGGGTATTGGCACTTTTCATGGAAAAATGTGAAAAATTAAATTTTCTAAAAATGAAATAAATGCCTTCTAAACACCTCAAACATTCACTCTAAAACAGAAGATTGTTGTTTTTCGCAATATTTTTAGAAATTTGGGCTCTTTTAGTAACATTAACACTTTCGCTGAAGCAACTTTTATGCACATTTCTTGTCTTTCAAGGTTAATTCTGGGTTTTATTTTGTTTATTTGATGAAAATGAACAACAATACACACCATGGAAACATTTTTGTTTGATTTGTGTCGAGTGAGATTTTCACCTAGAACCCAAAGGGGGGGGTATTGGCACTTTTCATGGAAAAATGTAAAGAATTAAATTTTCTAAAAATGAAATAAATGCCTTCTAAACACCTCAAACATTCACTCTAAAACAGAAGATTGTTGTTTTTCGCAATATTTTTAGAAATTTGGGCTCTTTTAGTAACATTAACACCTGCGCTGAAGCATCTTTTATGATCTTTTATTGTCTTTCAGGATACATTCTGGGTTTTATTTTGTTTATTTGATGAAAATGAACAACAATAAACACCTTGGATACATTTTTGTTTGATTTGTGTCGATTGAGATTTTCACCTAGAACCCAAAGGGGGGGGTATTGGCACTTTTCATGGAAAAATGTGAAAAATTAAATTTTCTAAAAATGAAATAAATGCCTTCTAAACACCTCAAACATTCACTCTTAAACCGAAAATTGTTGTTTTTCGCAATATTTTTAGAAATTTGGGCTCTTTTAGTAACATTAACACTTTCTCTTAAGCAACTTTTATGCTCATTTCTTGTCTTTCAGGATTCATTCTGGGTTTTATTTTGTTTATTTGATGAAAATGAACAACAGTACACACCATGGAAACATTTTTGTTTGATTTGCTTCAAGTGAGATTTTCACCTAGAACCCAAAGGGGGGGGTATTGGCACTTTTCATGGAAAAATGTGAAAAATTAAATTTTCTAAAAATGAAATAAATGCCTTCTAAACACCTCAAACATTCACTCTAAAACAGAAGATTGTTGTTTTTTCGCAATATTTTTAGAAATTTGGGCTCTTTTAGTAACATTAACACTTTCGCTGAAGCAAATTTTATGCTCATTTCTTGTCTTTCAGGATTAATTCTGGGTTTTATTTTGTTTATTTGATGAAAATGAACAACAATAAACACCTTAGATACATTTTTGTTTGATTTGTGTCGATTGAGATTTTCACCTAGAACCCAAAGGGGGGGGTATGGGCACTTTTCATGGAAAAATGTGAAAAATTAAATTTTCTAAAAATGAAATAAATGCCTTCTAAACACCTCAAACATTCACTCTAAAACCGAAGATTGTTGTTTTTCGCAATATTTTTAGAAATTTGGGCTCTTTTAGTAACATTAACACTTTCTCTGAAGCAACTTTTATGCTCATTTCTTGTCTTTCAAGATTAATTCTGTGTTTTATTTTGTTTATTTGATGAAAATGAACAACAATACACACCATGGAAACATTTTTGTTTGATTTGTGTCAAGTTAGATTTTCACCTAGAACCCAAAGGGGGGGGGGTATTGGCACTTTTCATGGAAAAATTTGAAAAATTAAATTTTCTAAAAATGAAATAAATGCCTTCTAAACACCTCAAACATTCACTCTAAAACAGAAGATTGTTGTTTTTCGCAATATTTTTAGAAATTTGGGCTCTTTTAGTAACATTAACACCTGGGCTAAAGCATCTTTTATGATCATTTATTGTCTTTCAGGATACATTCTGGGTTTTATTTTGTTTATTAGATGAAAATGAACAACAATACTCACCTTGGATACATTTTTGTTTGATTTGTGTCGAGTGAGATTTTCACCTAGAACTCAAAGGGGGGGGTATTGGCACTTTTCATGGAAAAATGTGAAAAATTGAATTTTCTAAAAATGAAATAAATGCCTTCTAAACACCTCAAACATTCACTCTAAAACAGAAGATTGTTGTTTTTCGCAATATTTTTAGAAATTTGGGCTCTTTTAGTAAAATTAACACTTGCGCTGAAGCATCTTTTATGATCATTTATTGTCTTTCAGGATACATTCTGGGTTTCATTTTGTTTATTTGATGAAAATGAAAAACAATACACACCTTGGATACATTTTTGTTTGATTTGTGTCGAGTGAAATTTTCACCTAGAACCCAAAGGGGGGGGTATTGGAACTTTTCATGGAAAAATGTGAAAAATTAAATTTTCTAAAAATGAAATAAATGCCTTCTAAACACCTCAAACATTCACTCTAAAACAGAAGATTGTTGTTTTTTGCAATATTTTTATAAATTTGGGCTCTTTTAGTAACATTATCACTTTCTCTGAAGCAACTTTTATGCTCATTTCTTGTCCTTCAAGATTAATTCTGGGTTTTATTTTGTTTATTTGATGAAAATGAACAACAATACACACCATGGAAACATTTTTGTTTGATTTGTGTTGAGTGAGATTTTCACCTAGAACCCAAAGGGGGGGTATTGGCACTTTTCATGGAAAAATGTGAAAAATTAAATTTTCTACAAATGAATGAAATGCCTTCTAAACACCTCAAACATTCACTCTAAAACAGAAGATTGTGGTTTTTCGCAATATTTTTAGGAATTTGGGCTCTTTTAGTAACATTAACACCTGGGCTGAAACATCTTTTATGATCTTTTATTGTCTTTCAGGATTCATTCTGGGTTTTATTTTGTTTATTTGATGAAAATGAACAACAATACACACCTTGGATACATTTTTGTTTGATTTGTGTCGAGTGAAATTTTCACCTGGAACCCAAAGGGGGGGTATTGGCACTTTTCATGGAAAAATGTGAAAATTAAATTCTCTAAAAATGAAATAAATGCCTTCTAAACACCTCAAACATTCACCCTAAAACAGAAGATTTTTGTTTTTCGCAATATTTTTATAAATTTGGGCTCTGTTAGTAACATTAACACTTTCTATGAAGCAACTTTTATGCTCATTTCTTGTCCTTCAAGATTAATTCTGGGTTTTATTTTGTTTATTTGATGAAAATGAACAACAATACACACCATTGAAACATTTTTGTTTGATTTGTGTCGAGTGAGATTTTCACCTAGAACCCAAAGGGGGGGGGTATTGGCACTTTTCATGGAAAAATGTGAAAAATTAAATTTTCTAAAAATGAATGAAATGTGTTCTAAACACCTCAAACATTCACTCTTAAACAGAAGATTGTTGTTTTTCGCAATATTTTTAGAAATTTGGGCTCTTTTAGTAACATTTACACTTTCGCTGAAGCATCTTTTATGATCTTTTATTGTCTTTCAAGATTAATTCTGGGTTTAATTTTGTTTATTTGATGAAAATCAACAACAATACACACCATAGAAACATTTTTGTTTGATTTGTGTCGAGTGAGATTTTCACCTAGAACCCAAAGGGGGGTATTAACACTTTTCATGGAAAAATGTAAAAAATTAAATTTTTTAAAAATGAATGAAATGCCTTGTAAACACCTCAAACATTCACTCTAAAACAGAAGATTGTTGTTTTTCGCAATATTTTTAGAAATTTGGGCTCTTATAGTAACATTAACACCTGGGCTGAAGCATCTTTTATGATCATTTATTGTCTTTCAGGATACATTCTGGGTTTTATTTTGTTTATTTGATGAAAATGAACAACAATACACACCTTGGATACATTTTTGTTTGATTTGGGTCGTGTGAGATTTTCACCTAGAACCCAAAGGGGGGGGTATTGGCACTTTTAATGGAAAAATGTGAAAAATTAAATTTTCTAAAAATGAAATAAATGCCTTCTAAATACCTCAAACATTCACTCTAAAAAAGAAGATTGTTGTTTTTCGCAATATTTTTAGAAATTTGGGCTCTTTTAGTAACATTAAACTTTCGCTAAAGCAACTTTTATGCTCATTCCTTGTCTCTCAAGATTAATTCTGGGTTTATTTTGTTTATTTGATGAAAATGAACAACAATACACACCATGGAAACATTTTTGTTTGATTTGTGTCGAGTGAGATTTTGACCTAGAACCAAAAGGGGGGGGTAGTGGCACTTTTCATGGAAAAATGTAAAAAATTAAATTTTTTAAAAATGAATGAAATGCCTTCTAAACACCTCAAACATTCACTCTAAAACAGAAGATTGTTGTTTTTCGCAATATTTTTAGAAATTTGGGCTCTTATAGTAACATTAACACCTGGGCTGAAGCATCTTTTATGATCATTTATTGTCTTTCAGGATACATTCTGGGTTTTATTTTGTTTATTTGATGAAAATGAACAACAATACACACCTTGGATACATTTTTGTTTGATTTGGGTCGTGTGAGATTTTCACCTAGAACCCAAAGGGGGGGGTATTGGCACTTTTAATGGAAAAATGTGAAAAATTAAATTTTCTAAAAATGAAATAAATGCCTTCTAAATACCTCAAACATTCACTCTAAAAAAGAAGATTGTTGTTTTTCGCAATATTTTTAGAAATTTGGGCTCTTTTAGTAACATTAAACTTTCGCTAAAGCAACTTTTATGCTCATTCCTTGTCTCTCAAGATTAATTCTGGGTTTATTTTGTTTATTTGATGAAAATGAACAACAATACACACCATGGAAACATTTTTGTTTGATTTGTGTCGAGTGAGATTTTCACCTAGAACCAAAAGGGGGGGGTAGTGGCACTTTTCATGGAAAAATGTGAAAAATTAAATTTTCTAAAAATGAAATAAATGCCTTCTAAACACCTCAAACATTCACTCTAAAACAGAAGATTGTTGTTTTTCGCAATATTTTTAGAAATTTGGGCTCTTTTAGTAAAATTAACACCTGGGCTGAAGCATCTTTTATGATCTTTTATTGTCTTTCAGGATTCATTCTGGGTTTTATTTTGTTTATTTGATGAAAATGAACAACAATACACACCTTGGATACATTTTTGTTTGATTTGTGTCGAGTGAAATTTTCACCTAGAACCCAAAGGGGGGGGTAGTGGCACTTTTCATGGAAAAATGTAAAAAATTAAATTCTCTAAAAATGAAATAAATGCCTTCTAAACACCTCAAACATTCACTCTAAAACAGAAGATTTTTGTTTTTCGCAATATTTTTATAAATTTTGGCTCTGTTAGTAACATTAACACTTTCTCTGAAGCAATTTTTATGCTCATTTCTGGTCCTTCAAGATTAATTCTGGGTTTTATTTTGTTTATTTGATGAAAATGAACAACAATACACACCATGGAAACATTTTTGTTTGATTTGTGTCGAGTGAGATTTTCACCTAGAACCCAAAGGGGGGGGTATTGGCACTTTTCATGGAAAAATGTGAAAAATTAAATTTTTTAAAAATGAATGAAATGTGTTCTAAACACCTCAAACATTCACTCTAAAACAGAAGATGGTTTTTTTTGCAATATTTTAAGAAATTTGGGCTCTTTTAGTAACATTAACACTTGCGCTGAAGCAACTTTTATGCTCATTTCTTGTCTTTCAGGATTAATTCTGGGTTTTATTTTTTTTATTTGATGATAATGAACAACAATACACACCATGGAAACATTTTTGTTTGATTTGCGTCAAGTAAGATTTTCACCTAGAACCCAAAGGGGGGGGTATTGGCACTTTTCATGGAAAAATGTAAAGAATTAAATTTTCTAAAAATAAAATAAATGCCTTCTAAACACCTCAAACATTCACTCTAAAACAGAAGATTGTTGTTTTTCGCAATATTTTTAGAAATTTGGGCTCTTTTAGTAACATTAACACCTGGGTTGAAGCATCTTTTATGATCATTTATTGTCTTTCAGGATACATTCTGGGTTTTATTTTGTTTATTTGATGAAAATGAACAACAATAAACACCTTGGATACATTTTTGTTTGATTTGTGTCGATTGAGATTTTCACCTAGAACCCAAAGGGGGGGTATTGGCACTTTTCATGGAAAAATGTGAAAAATTAAATTTTCTAAAAATGAAATAAATGCTTTCTAAACACCTCAAATATTCACTCTAAAGCAGGAGATTGTTGTTTTTCGCAATATTTTTAGAAATTTGGGCTCTTTTAGTAACATTTACACTTTCTCTGAAGCAACTTTTATGCTCATTACTTGTCTTTCAAGATTAATTCTGGGTTTTAGTTTGTTTATTTGATGAAAATGAACAACAATACACACCATGGAAACATTTTTGTTTGATTTGTGTCAAGTGAGATTTTCACTTAGAACCCAAAGGGGGGGGCATTGGCACTTTTCATGGAAAAATGTAAAAAATTAAATTTTCTAAAAATGAAATAAATGCCTTCTAAACACCTCAAACCTTCACTCTAAAACAGAAGATTGTTGTTTTTCGCAATATTTTTAGTAATTTGGGCTCTTTTAGTAACATTAACACCTGGGCTGAAGCATCTTTTATGATCTTTTATTGTCTTTCAGGATTCATTCTTGGTTTTATTTTGTTTATATGATGAAAATGAACAACAATATACACCTTGGATACATTTTTGTTTGATTTGTGTCGAGTGAGATTTTCACCTAGAACTCAAAGGGGGGGGTATTGGCACTTTTCATGGAGAAATGTGAAAAATTAAATTTTCTAAAAATGAAATAAATACCTTCTAAACACCTCAAACATTCACTCTAAAACAGAAGATTGTTGTTTTTCGCAATATTTTTAGAAATTTGGGCTCTTTAAGTAACATTTACACTTTCGCTGAAGCATCTTTTATGATCATTTATTGTCTTTCAAGATTAATTCTGGGTTTAATTTTGTTTATTTGATGAAAATCAACAACAATACACACCATAGAAACATTTTTGTTTGATTTGTGTCGAGTGAGATTTTCACCTAGAACCCAAAGGGGGGTATTAACACTTTTCATGGAAAAATGTAAAAAATTAAATTTTTTAAAAATGAATGAAATGCCTTCTAAACACCTCAAACATTCACTCTAAAACAGAAGATTGTTGTTTTTCGCAATATTTTTAGAAATTTGGGCTCTTATAGTAACATTAACACCTGGGCTGAAGCATCTTTTATGATCATTTATTGTCTTTCAGGATACATTCTGGGTTTTATTTTGTTTATTTGATGAAAATGAACAACAATACACACCTTGGATACATTTTTGTTTGATTTGGGTCGTGTGAGATTTTCACCTAGAACCCAAAGGGGGGGGTATTGGCACTTTTAATGGAAAAATGTGAAAAATAAAATTTTCTAAAAATGAAATAAATGCCTTCTAAATACCTCAAACATTCACTCTAAAAAAGAAGATTGTTGTTTTTCGCAATATTTTTAGAAATTTGGGCTCTTTTAGTAACATTAAACTTTCGCTAAAGCAACTTTTATGTTCATTCCTTGTCTCTCAAGATTAATTCTGGGTTTATTTTGTTTATTTGATGAAAATGAACAACAATACACACCATGGAAACATTTTTGTTTGATTTGTGTCGAGTGAGATTTTCACCTAGAACCAAAAGGGGGGGGTAGTGGCACTTTTCATGGAAAAATGTGAAAAATTAAATTTTCTAAAAATGAAATAAATGCCTTCTAAACACCTCAAACATTCACTCTAAAACAGAAGATTGTTGTTTTTCGCAATATTTTTAGAAATATGGGCTCTTTTAGTAACATTAACACTTGGGCTGAAGCATCTTTTATGATCATTTATTGTCTTTCAAGATACATTCTGGGTTTTATTTTGTATATTTGATGAAAATGAACAACAATACACACCTTGGATACATATTTTTTTGATTTGTAACGAGTGAGATTTTCACCTAGAACCCAAAGGGGGGGGTATTGGCACTTTTCATGGAAAAATGTGAAAAATTAAATTTTCTAAAAATGAAATAAATGCCTTCTAAACACCTCAAACAAACGAGTGAGATTTTCACCTAGAACCCAAAGGGGGGGGTATTGGCACTTTTCATGGAAAAATGTGAAAAATTAAATTTTCTAAAAATGAAATAAATGCCTTCTAAACACCTCAAACATTCAATCTAAAACAGAAGATTGTTGTTTTTCGATTTATTTTTAGAAATTTGGGCTCTTTTAGTAACATTAACACTTGCGCTGAAGCATCTTTTATGCTCATTTCTTGTCTTTCAGGATTAATTCTGGGTTTATTTTGTTTATTTGATGAAAATGAACAACAATACACACCATGGAAACATTTTTGTTTGATTTGTGTCGAGTGAGATTTTCACCTAGAACCCAAAGGGGGGTATTAACACTTTTCATGGAAAAATGTAAAAAATTAAATTTTTTAAAAATGAATGAAATGCCTTCTAAACACCTCAAACATTCAATCTAAAACAGAAGATTGTTGTTTTTCGCAATATTTTTAGAAATTTGGGCTCTTTTAGTAAAATTAACACTTGCGCTGAAGCAACTTTTATGCTCATTTCTTGTCTTTCAGGATTAATTCTGGGTTTTATTTTTTTTATTTGATGAAAATGAACAACAATACACACCATGGAAACATTTTTGTTTGATTTGCGTCAAGTAAGATTTTCACCTAGAACCCAAAGGGGGGGGTATTGGCACTTTTCATGGAAAAATGTAAAGAATTAAATTTTCTAAAAATAAAATAAATGCCTTCTAAACACCTCAAACATTCACTCTAAAACAGAAGATTGTTGTTTTTCGCAATATTTTTAGAAATTTGGGCTCTTTTAGTAACATTAACACTTGGGCTGAAGCATCTTTTATGATCTTTTATTGTCTTTCAGGATTCATTCTGGGTTTTATTTTGTTTATTTGATGAAAATGAACAACAATACAAACCTTGGATACATTTTTGTTTGATATTTGTCGATTGAGATTTTCACCTAGAACCCAAAGGGGGGGTATTGGCACTTTTCATGGAAAAATGTGAAAAATTAAATTTTCTAAAAATGAAAAATAAATGCTTTCTAAACACCTCAAACATTCACTCTAAAGCAGAAGATTGTTGTTTTTCGCAATATTTTTAGAAATTTGGGCTCTTTTAGTAACATTAACACTTTCTCTGAAGCAACTTTTATGCTCATTACTTGTCTTTCAGATTAATTCTGGGTTTTAGTTTGTTTATTTGATGAAAATGAACAACAATACACACCATGGAAACATTTTTGTTTGATTTGTGTCAAGTGAGATTTTCACCTAGAACCCAAAGGGGGGTATTAACACTTTTCATGGAGAAATGTAAAAAATTAAATTTTCTAAAAATGAAATAAATGCCTTATAAACACCTCAAACATTCACTCTAAAACAGAAGATTGTTGTTTTTCGCAATATTTTTAGAAATTTTGGCTTTTTAGTAACATTAACACTCGGGCTGAAGCATCTTTTATGATCTTTTATTGTCTTTCAGGATTAATTCTGGGTTTTATTTTGTTTATTTGATGAAAATGAACAACAATACACACCTTGGATACATTTTTGTTTGATTTGTGTCGAGTGAGATTTTCACCTAGAACTCAAAGGGGGGGGGGTATTGGCCCTTTAATGGAAAAATGTGAAAAATTAAATTTTCTAAAAATGAAATAAATGCCTTCTAAACACCTCAAACATTCACTCTTAAACAGAAGATTGTTGTTTTTCGCAATATTTTTAGAAATTTGGGCTCTTTTAGTAACATTTACACTTTCGCTGAAGCATCTTTTATGATCATTTATTGTCTTTCAGGATACATTCTGGGTTTTATTTTGTTTATTTGATGAAAATGAACAACAATACACACCTTGGATACATTTTTGTTTGATTTGGGTCGTGTGAGATTTTCACGTAGAACCCAAAGGGGGGGGTATTGGCACTTTTAATGGAAAAATGTGAAAAATTAAATTTTCTAAAAATGAAATAAATGCCTTCTAAATACCTCAAACATTCACTCTAAAAAAGAAGATTGTTGTTTTTCGCAATATTTTTAGAAATTTGGGCTCTTTTAGTAAAATTAAACTTTCGCTAAAGCAACTTTTATGCTCATTCCTTGTCTCTCAAGATTAATTCTGGGTTTATTTTGTTTATTTGATGAAAATGAACAACAATACACACCATGGAAACATTTTTGTTTGATTTGTGTCGAGTGAGATTTTCACCTAGAACCAAAAGGGGGGGGTAGTGGCACTTTTCATGGAAAAATGTGAAAAATTAAATTTTCTAAAAATGAAATAAATGCCTTCTAAACACCTCAAACATTCACTCTAAAACAGAAGATTGTTGTTTTTCGCAATATTTTTAGAAATATGGGCTCTTTTAGTAACATTACCACTTGGGCTGAAGCATCTTTTATGATCATTTATTGTCTTTCAAGATACATTCTGGGTTTTATTTTGTATATTTGATGAAAATGAACAACAATACACACCTTGGATACATATTTTTTTGATTTGTAACGAGTGAGATTTTCACCTAGAACCCAAAGGGGGGGTATTGGCACTTTTCATGGAAAAATGTGAAAAATTAAATTTTCTAAAAATGAAATAAATGCCTTCTAAACACCTCAAACAAACGAGTGAGATTTTCACCTAGAACCCAAAGGGGGGGTATTGGCACTTTTCATGGAAAAATGTGAAAAATTAAATTTTCTAAAAATGAAATAAATGCCTTCTAAACACCTCAAACATTCAATCTAAAACAGAAGATTGTTGTTTTTCGATTTATTTTTAGAAATTTGGGCTCTTTTAGTAACATTAACACTTGCGCTGAAGCATCTTTTATGCTCATTTCTTGTCTTTCAGGATTAATTCTGGGTTTATTTTGTTTATTTGATGAAAATGAACAACAATACACACCATGGAAACATTTTTGTTTGATTTGTGTCGAGTGAGATTTTCACCTAGAACCCAAAGGGGGGTATTAACACTTTTCATGGAAAAATGTAAAAAATTAAATTTTTTAAAAATGAATGAAATGCCTTCTAAACACCTCAAACATTCAATCTAAAACAGAAGATTGTTGTTTTTCGCAATATTTTTAGAAATTTGGGCTCTTTTAGTAAAATTAACACTTGCGCTGAAGCAACTTTTCTGCTCATTTCTTGTCTTTCAGGATTAATTCTGGGTTTTATTTTTTTTATTTGATGAAAATGAACAACAATACACACCATGGAAACATTTTTGTTTGATTTGCGTCAAGTAAGATTTTCACCTAGAACCCAAAGGGGGGGGTATTGGCACTTTTCATGGAAAAATGTAAAGAATTAAATTTTCTAAAAATAAAATAAATGCCTTCTAAACACCTCAAACATTCACTCTAAAACAGAAGATTGTTGTTTTTCGCAATATTTTTAGAAATTTGGGCTCTTTTAGTAACATTAACACTTGGGCTGAAGCATCTTTTATGATCTTTTATTGTCTTTCAGGATTCATTCTGGGTTTTATTTTGTTTATTTGATGAAAATGAACAACAATACAAACCTTGGATACATTTTTGTTTGATTTTTGTCGATTGAGATTTTCACCTAGAACCCAAAGGGGGGGTATTGGCACTTTTCATGGAAAAATGTGAAAAATTAAATTTTCTAAAAATGAAAAATAAATGCTTTCTAAACACCTCAAACATTCACTCTAAAGCAGAAGATTGTTGTTTTTCGCAATATTTTTAGAAATTTGGGCTCTTTTAGTAACATTAACACTTTCTCTGAAGCAACTTTTATGCTCATTACTTGTCTTTCAAGATTAATTCTGGGTTTTAGTTTGTTTATTTGATGAAAATGAACAACAATACACACCATGGAAACATTTTTGTTTGATTTGTGTCAAGTGAGATTTTCACCTAGAACCCAAAGGGGGGTATTAACACTTTTCATGGAAAAATGTAAAAAATTAAATTTTCTAAAAATGAAATAAATGCCTTATAAACACCTCAAACATTCACTCTAAAACAGAAGATTGTTGTTTTTCGCAATATTTTTAGAAATTTGGGCTTTTTAGTAACATTAACACTCGGGCTGAAGCATCTTTTATGATCTTTTATTGTCTTTCAGGATTAATTCTGGGTTTTATTTTGTTTATTTGATGAAAATGAACAACAATACACACCTTGGATACATTTTTGTTTGATTTGTGTCGAGTGAGATTTTCACCTAGAACTCAAAGGGGGGGGGGTATTGGCCCTTTAATGGAAAAATGTGAAAAATTAAATTTTCTAAAAATGAAATAAATGCCTTCTAAAACCCTCAAACATTCACTCTTAAACAGAAGATTGTTGTTTTTCGCAATATTTTTAGAAATTTGGGCTCTTTTAGTAAAATTAACACTTGCGCTGAAGCATCTTTTATGCTCATTTCATGTCTTTCAGGATTAATTCTGGGTTTTATTTTGTTTATTTGATGAAAATGAACAACAATACACACCTTGGATACATTTTTGTTTGATTTGTGTCAATTGAGATTTTCACCTAGAACCCAAAGGGGGGGGTATTGGCACTTTTAATGGAAAAATGTGAAAAATTAAATTTTCTAAAAATGAAATAAATGCCTTCTAAACACCTCAAACCTTCACTCTAAAACAGAAGATTGTTGTTTTTCGCAATATTTTTAGAAATTTGGGCTCTTTTAGTAACATTAACACCTGGGCTGAAGCATCTTTTATGATCTTTTATTGTCTTTCAGGATTCATTCTTGGTTTTATTTTGTTTATATGATGAAAATGAAAACCAAAACACACCTTGGATACATTTTTGTTTGAATTGTGTCGAGTGAGATTTTCACCTAGAACTCAAAGGGGGGGGTATTGGCACTTTTCATGGAAAAATGTGAAAAATTAAATTTTCTAAAAATGAAATAAATACCTTCTAAACACCTCAAACATTCACTCTAAAACAGAAGATTGTTGTTTTTCGCAATATTTTTAGAAATTTGGGCTCTTTTAGTAACATTAACACTTTGGCTGAAGCATCTTTTATGATCATTTATTGTCTTTCAAGATTAATTCTGGGTTTTATTTTGTTTATTTGATGAAAATAAACAACAATACACACCATGGAAACATTTTTGTTTGATTTGTGTCGAGTGAGATTTTCACCTAGAACCCAAAGGGGGGTATTAACACTTTTCATGGAAAAATGTAAAAAATTAAATTTTCTAAAAATGAAATAAATGCCTTCTAAACACCTCAAACATTCACTCTAAAACAGAAGATTGTTGTTTTTCGCAATATTTTTAGAAATTTGGGCTCTTATAGTAACATTAACACCTGGGCTGAAGCATCTTTTATGATCATTTATTGTCTTTCAGGATACATTCTGGGTTTTATTTTGTTTATTTGATGAAAATGAACAACAATACACACCTTGGATACATTTTTGTTTGATTTGTGTCGTGTGAGATTTTCACCTAGAACCCAAAGGGTATTAGCACTTTTTCACCTAGAACCCAAAGGGTATTAGCCAAAGGGGGTATTGGCACTTTTAATGGAAAAATGTGAAAAATTAAATTTTCTAAAAATGAAATAAATGCCTTCTAAATACCTCAAACATTCACTCTAAAAAAGAAGATTGTTGTTTTTCGCAATATTTTTAGAAATTTGGGCTCTTTTAGTAACATTAAACTTTCGCTAAAGCAACTTTTATGCTCATTTATTGTATTTCAGGATACATTCTGGGTTTTATTTTGTTTATTTGATGAAAATGAACAACAATACACACCATGGAAACATTTTTGTTTGATTTGTGTCAAGTGAGATTTTCACCTAGAACCCAAAGGGGGGTATTAACACTTTTCATGGAAAAATGTAAAAAATTAAATTTTCTAAAAATGAAATAAATGCCTTATAAACACCTCAAACATTCACTCTAAAACAGAAGATTGTTGTTTTTCGCAATATTTTTAGAAATTTGGGCTTTTTAGTAACATTAACACTCGGGCTGAAGCATCTTTTATGATCTTTTATTGTCTTTCAGGATTAATTTTGGGTTTTATTTTGTTTATTTGATGAAAATGAACAACAATACACACCTTGGATACATTTTTGTTTGATTTGTGTCGAGTGAGATTTTCACCTAGAACTCAAAGGGGGGGGGGGTATTGGCCCTTTAATGGAAAAATGTGAAAAATTAAATTTTCTAAAAATGAAATAAATGCCTTCTAAACACCTCAAACATTCACTCTTAAACAGAAGATTGTTGTTTTTCGCAATATTTTTAGAAATTTGGGCTCTTTTAGTAACATTTACACTTTCGCTGAAGCATCTTTTATGATCTTTTATTGTCTTTCAAGATTAATTCTGGGTTTAATTTTGTTTATTTGATGAAAATCAACAACAATACACACCATAGAAACATTTTTGTTTGATTTGTGTCGAGTGAGATTTTCACCTAGAACCCAAAGGGGGGTATTAACACTTTTCATGGAAAAATGTAAAAAATTAAATTTTTTAAAAATGAATGAAATGCCTTCTAAACACCTCAAACATTCACTCTAAAACAGATGATTGTTGTTTTTCGCAATATTTTTAGAAATTTGGGCTCTTATAGTAACATTAACACCTGGGCTGAAGCATCTTTTATGATCATTTATTGTCTTTCAGGATACATTCTGGGTTTTATTTTGTTTATTTGATGAAAATGAACAACAATACACACCTTGGATACATTTTTGTTTGATTTGGGTCGTGTGAGATTTTCACCTAGAACCCAAAGGGGGGGGTATTGGCACTTTTAATGGAAAAATGTGAAAAATTAAATTTTCTAAAAATGAAATAAATGCCTTCTAAATACCTCAAACATTCACTCTAAAAAAGAAGATTGTTGTTTTTCGCAATATTTTTAGAAATTTGGGCTCTTTTAGTAACATTAAACTTTCGCTAAAGCAACTTTTATGCTCATTCCTTGTCTCTCAAGATTAATTCTGGGTTTATTTTGTTTATTTGATGAAAATGAACAACAATACACACCATGGAAACATTTTTGTTTGATTTGTGTCGAGTGAGATTTTCACCTAGAACCAAAAGGGGGGGGTAGTGGCACTTTTCATGGAAAAATGTGAAAAATTAAATTTTCTAAAAATGAAATAAATGCCTTCTAAACACCTCAAACATTCACTCTAAAACAGAAGATTGTTGTTTTTCGCAATATTTTTAGAAATATGGGCTCTTTTAGTAACATTAACACTTGGGCTGAAGCATCTTTTATGATCATTTATTGTCTTTCAAGATACATTCTGGGTTTTATTTTGTATATTTGATGAAAATGAACAACAATACACACCTTGGATACATATTTTTTTGATTTGTAACGAGTGAGATTTTCACCTAGAACCCAAAGGGGGGGGTATTGGCACTTTTCATGGAAAAATGTGAAAAATTAAATTTTCTAAAAATGAAATAAATGCCTTCTAAACACCTCAAACAAACGAGTGAGATTTTCACCTAGAACCCAAAGGGGGGGGTATTGGCACTTTTCATGGAAAAATGTGAAAAATTAAATTTTCTAAAAATGAAATAAATGCCTTCTAAACACCTCAAACATTCAATCTAAAACAGAAGATTGTTGTTTTTCGATTTATTTTTAGAAATTTGGGCTCTTTTAGTAACATTAACACTTGCGCTGAAGCATCTTTTATGCTCATTTCTTGTCTTTCAGGATTAATTCTGGGTTTATTTTGTTTATTTGATGAAAATGAACAACAATACACACCATGGAAACATTTTTGTTTGATTTGTGTCGAGTGAGATTTTCACCTAGAACCCAAAGGGGGGTATTAACACTTTTCATGGAAAAATGTAAAAAATTAAATTTTTTAAAAATGAATGAAATGCCTTCTAAACACCTCAAACATTCAATCTAAAACAGAAGATTGTTGTTTTTCGCAATATTTTTAGAAATTTGGGCTCTTTTAGTAAAATTAACACTTGCGCTGAAGCAACTTTTATGCTCATTTCTTGTCTTTCAGGATTAATTCTGGGTTTTATTTTTTTTATTTGATGAAAATGAACAACAATACACACCATGGAAACATTTTTGTTTGATTTGCGTCAAGTAAGATTTTCACCTAGAACCCAAAGGGGGGGGTATTGGCACTTTTCATGGAAAAATGTAAAGAATTAAATTTTCTAAAAATAAAATAAATGCCTTCTAAACACCTCAAACATTCACTCTAAAACAGAAGATTGTTGTTTTTCGCAATATTTTTAGAAATTTGGGCTCTTATAGTAACATTAACACCTGGGCTGAAGCATCTTTTATGATCATTTATTGTCTTTCAGGATACATTCTGGGTTTTATTTTGTTTATTTGATGAAAATGAACAACAATACACACCTTGGATACATTTTTGTTTGATTTGTGTCGTGTGAGATTTTCACCTAGAACCCAAAGGGTATTAGCACTTTTTCACCTAGAACCCAAAGGGTATTAGCCAAAGGGGGTATTGGCACTTTTAATGGAAAAATGTGAAAAATTAAATTTTCTAAAAATGAAATAAATGCCTTCTAAATACCTCAAACATTCACTCTAAAAAAGAAGATTGTTGTTTTTCGCAATATTTTTAGAAATTTGGGCTCTTTTAGTAACATTAAACTTTCGCTAAAGCAACTTTTATGCTCATTTATTGTATTTCAGGATACATTCTGGGTTTTATTTTGTTTATTTGATGAAAATGAACAACAATACACACCATGGAAACATTTTTGTTTGATTTGTGTCAAGTGAGATTTTCACCTAGAACCCAAAGGGGGGTATTAACACTTTTCATGGAAAAATGTAAAAAATTAAATTTTCTAAAAATGAAATAAATGCCTTATAAACACCTCAAACATTCACTCTAAAACAGAAGATTGTTGTTTTTCGCAATATTTTTAGAAATTTGGGCTTTTTAGTAACATTAACACTCGGGCTGAAGCATCTTTTATGATCTTTTATTGTCTTTCAGGATTAATTTTGGGTTTTATTTTGTTTATTTGATGAAAATGAACAACAATACACACCTTGGATACATTTTTGTTTGATTTGTGTCGAGTGAGATTTTCACCTAGAACTCAAAGGGGGGGGGGGTATTGGCCCTTTAATGGAAAAATGTGAAAAATTAAATTTTCTAAAAATGAAATAAATGCCTTCTAAACACCTCAAACATTCACTCTTAAACAGAAGATTGTTGTTTTTCGCAATATTTTTAGAAATTTGGGCTCTTTTAGTAACATTTACACTTTCGCTGAAGCATCTTTTATGATCTTTTATTGTCTTTCAAGATTAATTCTGGGTTTAATTTTGTTTATTTGATGAAAATCAACAACAATACACACCATAGAAACATTTTTGTTTGATTTGTGTCGAGTGAGATTTTCACCTAGAACCCAAAGGGGGGTATTAACACTTTTCATGGAAAAATGTAAAAAATTAAATTTTTTAAAAATGAATGAAATGCCTTCTAAACACCTCAAACATTCACTCTAAAACAGAAGATTGTTGTTTTTCGCAATATTTTTAGAAATTTGGGCTCTTATAGTAACATTAACACCTGGGCTGAAGCATCTTTTATGATCATTTATTGTCTTTCAGGATACATTCTGGGTTTTATTTTGTTTATTTGATGAAAATGAACAACAATACACACCTTGGATACATTTTTGTTTGATTTGGGTCGTGTGAGATTTTCACCTAGAACCCAAAGGGGGGGGTATTGGCACTTTTAATGGAAAAATGTGAAAAATTAAATTTTCTAAAAATGAAATAAATGCCTTCTAAATACCTCAAACATTCACTCTAAAAAAGAAGATTGTTGTTTTTCGCAATATTTTTAGAAATTTGGGCTCTTTTAGTAACATTAAACTTTCGCTAAAGCAACTTTTATGCTCATTCCTTGTCTCTCAAGATTAATTCTGGGTTTATTTTGTTTATTTGATGAAAATGAACAACAATACACACCATGGAAACATTTTTGTTTGATTTGTGTCGAGTGAGATTTTCACCTAGAACCAAAAGGGGGGGGTAGTGGCACTTTTCATGGAAAAATGTGAAAAATTAAATTTTCTAAAAATGAAATAAATGCCTTCTAAACACCTCAAACATTCACTCTAAAACAGAAGATTGTTGTTTTTCGCAATATTTTTAGAAATATGGGCTCTTTTAGTAACATTAACACTTGGGCTGAAGCATCTTTTATGATCATTTATTGTCTTTCAAGATACATTCTGGGTTTTATTTTGTATATTTGATGAAAATGAACAACAATACACACCTTGGATACATATTTTTTTGATTTGTAACGAGTGAGATTTTCACCTAGAACCCAAAGGGGGGGGTATTGGCACTTTTCATGGAAAAATGTGAAAAATTAAATTTTCTAAAAATGAAATAAATGCCTTCTAAACACCTCAAACAAACGAGTGAGATTTTCACCTAGAACCCAAAGGGGGGGGTATTGGCACTTTTCATGGAAAAATGTGAAAAATTAAATTTTCTAAAAATGAAATAAATGCCTTCTAAACACCTCAAACATTCAATCTAAAACAGAAGATTGTTGTTTTTCGATTTATTTTTAGAAATTTGGGCTCTTTTAGTAACATTAACACTTGCGCTGAAGCATCTTTTATGCTCATTTCTTGTCTTTCAGGATTAATTCTGGGTTTATTTTGTTTATTTGATGAAAATGAACAACAATACACACCATGGAAACATTTTTGTTTGATTTGTGTCGAGTGAGATTTTCACCTAGAACCCAAAGGGGGGTATTAACACTTTTCATGGAAAAATGTAAAAAATTAAATTTTTTAAAAATGAATGAAATGCCTTCTAAACACCTCAAACATTCAATCTAAAACAGAAGATTGTTGTTTTTCGCAATATTTTTAGAAATTTGGGCTCTTTTAGTAAAATTAACACTTGCGCTGAAGCAACTTTTATGCTCATTTCTTGTCTTTCAGGATTAATTCTGGGTTTTATTTTTTTTATTTGATGAAAATGAACAACAATACACACCATGGAAACATTTTTGTTTGATTTGCGTCAAGTAAGATTTTCACCTAGAACCCAAAGGGGGGGGTATTGGCACTTTTCATGGAAAAATGTAAAGAATTAAATTTTCTAAAAATAAAATAAATGCCTTCTAAACACCTCAAACATTCACTCTAAAACAGAAGATTGTTGTTTTTCGCAATATTTTTAGAAATTTGGGCTCTTTTAGTAACATTAACACTTGGGCTGAAGCATCTTTTATGATCTTTTATTGTCTTTCAGGATTCATTCTGGGTTTTATTTTGTTTATTTGATGAAAATGAACAACAATACAAACCTTGGATACATTTTTGTTTGATTTTTGTCGATTGAGATTTTCACCTAGAACCCAAAGGGGGGGTATTGGCACTTTTCATGGAAAAATGTGAAAAATTAAATTTCCTAAAAATGAAAAATAAATGCTTTCTAAACACCTCAAACATTCACTCTAAAGCAGAAGATTGTTGTTTTTCGCAATATTTTTAGAAATTTGGGCTCTTTTAGTAACATTAACACTTTCTCTGAAGCAACTTTTATGCTCATTACTTGTCTTTCAAGATTAATTCTGGGTTTTAGTTTGTTTATTTGATGAAAATGAACAACAATACACACCATGGAAACATTTTTGTTTGATTTGTGTCAAGTGAGATTTTCACCTAGAACCCAAAGGGGGGTATTAACACTTTTCATGGAAAAATGTAAAAAATTAAATTTTCTAAAAATGAAATAAATGCCTTCTATACACCTCAAACATTCACTCTAAAACAGAAGATTGTTGTTTTTCGCAATATTTTTAGAAATTTGGGCTTTTTAGTAACATTAACACTCGGGCTGAAGCATCTTTTATGATCTTTTATTGTCTTTCAGGATTAATTCTGGGTTTTATTTTGTTTATTTGATGAAAATGAACAACAATACACACCTTGGATACATTTTTGTTTGATTTGTGACGAGTGAGATTTTCACCTAGAACTCAAAGGGGGGGGGGTATTGGCCCTTTAATGGAAAAATGTGAAAAATTAAATTTTCTAAAAATGAAATAAATGCCTTCTAAACACCTCAAACATTCACTCTTAAACAGAAGATTGTTGTTTTTCGCAATATTTTTAGAAATTTGGGCTCTTTTAGTAAAATTAACACTTGCGCTGAAGCATCTTTTATGCTCATTTCATGTCTTTCAGGATTAATTCTGGGTTTTATTTTGTTTATTTGATGAAAATGAACAACAATACACACCATGGAAACATTTTTGTTTGATTTGTGTCAATTGAGATTTTCACCTAGAACCCAAAGGGGGGGGTATTGGCACTTTTAATGGAAAAATGTGAAAAATTAAATTTTCTAAAAATGAAATAAATGCCTTCTAAACACCTCAAACCTTCACTCTAAAACAGAAGATTGTTGTTTTTCGCAATATTTTTAGAAATTTGGGCTCTTTTAGTAACATTAACACCTGGGCTGAAGCATCTTTTATCATCTTTTATTGTCTTTCAGGATTCATTCTTGGTTTTATTTTGTTTATATGATGAAAATGAAAACCAAAACACACCTTGGATACATTTTTGTTTGAATTGTGTCGAGTGAGATTTTCACCTAGAACTCAAAGGGGGGGGTATTGGCACTTTTCATGGAAAAATGTGAAAAATTAAATTTTCTAAAAATGAAATAAATACCTTCTAAACACCTCAAACATTCACTCTAAAACAGAAGATTGTTGTTTTTCGCAATATTTTTAGAAATTTGGGCTCTTTTAGTAACATTAACACTTTGGCTGAAGCATCTTTTATGATCATTTATTGTCTTTCAAGATTAATTCTAGGTTTTATTTTGTTTATTTGATGAAAATAAACAACAATACACACCATGGAAACATTTTTGTTTGATTTGTGTCGAGTGAGATTTTCACCTAGAACCCAAAGGGGGGTATTAACACTTTTCATGGAAAAATGTAAAAAATTAAATTTTCTAAAAATGAAATAAATGCCTTCTAAACACCTCAAACATTCACTCTAAAACAGAAGATTGTTGTTTTTCGCAATATTTTTAGAAATTTGGGCTCTTATATTAACATTAACACCTGGGCTGAAGCATCTTTTATGATCATTTATTGTCTTTCAGGATACATTCTGGGTTTTATTTTGTTTATTTGATGAAAATGAACAGCAATACACATTTTGGATACATTTTTGTTTGATTTGTGTCGTGTGAGATTTTCACCTAGAACCCAAAGGGTATTAGCCAAAGGGGGTATTGGCACTTTTAATGGAAAAATGTGAAAAATTAAATTTTCTAAAAATGAAATAAATGCCTTCTAAATACCTCAAACATTCACTCTAAAAAAGAAGATTGTTGTTTTTCGCAATATTTTTAGAAATTTGGGCTCTTTTAGTAACATTAAACTTTCGCTAAAGCAACTTTTATGCTCATTTCTTGTCTCTCAAGATTAATTCTGGGTTTATTTTGTTTATTTGATGAAAATGAACAACAATACACACCATGGAAACATTTTTGTTTGATTTGTGTCTTGTGAGATTTTCACCTAGAACCCAAAGGGGGGGGTAGTGGCACTTTTCATGGAAAAATGTGAAAAATTAAATTTTCTAAAAATGAAATAAATGCCTTCTAAACACCTCAAACATTCACTCTAAAACAGAAGATTGTTGTTTTTCGCAATATTTTTAGAAATTTGGGCTCTTTTAGTAACATTAACACCTGGGCTGAAGCATCTTTTATGATCATTTATTGTCTTTCAGGA
Organism: Hetaerina americana; assembly: GCF_022747635.1. Taxonomy (NCBI): domain Eukaryota; kingdom Metazoa; phylum Arthropoda; class Insecta; order Odonata; family Calopterygidae; genus Hetaerina; species Hetaerina americana. The sequence continues at coordinate 46,315 of NW_027287126.1, forward strand.
TACATTCTGGGTTTTATTTTGTTTATTTGATGAAAATGAACAACAATACACACCTTGGATACATTTTTGTTTGATTTGTGTCGTGTGAGATTTTCACCTAGAACCCAAAGGGTATTAGCACTTTTTCACCTAGAACCCAAAGGGTATTAGCCAAAGGGGGTATTGGCACTTTTAATGGAAAAATGTGAAAAATTAAATTTTCTAAAAATGAAATAAATGCCTTCTAAATACCTCAAACATTCACTCTAAAAAAGAAGATTGTTGTTTTTCGCAATATTTTTAGAAATTTGGGCTCTTTTAGTAATATTAAACTTTCGCTAAAGCAACTTTTATGCTCATTTCTTGTCTCTCAAGATTATTCTGGGTTTATTTTGTTTATTTGATGAAAATGAACAACAATACACAGCATGGAAACATTTTTGTTTGATTTGTGTCGAGTGAGATTTTCACCTAGAACCCAAAGGGGGGGGTATTGGCACTTTTAATGGAAAAATGTGAAAAATTAAATTTTCTAAAAATGAAATAAATGCCTTCTAAATACCTCAAACATTCACTCTAAAACAGAAGATTGTTGTTTTTCGCAATATTTTTAGAAATTTGGGCTCTTTTAGTAACATTAAACTTTCGCTAAAGTCTCTTTTATGCTCATTTCTTGTCTCTCAAGATTAATTCTGGGTTTATTTTGTTTATTTGATGAAAATGAACAACAATACACACCATGGAAACATTTTTGTTTGATTTGTGTCGAGTGAGATTTTCACCTAGAACCCAAAGGGGGGGGTAGTGGCACTTTTCATGGAAAAATGTGAAAAATTAAATTTTCTAAAAATGAAATAAATGCCTTCTAAACACCTCAAACATTCACTCTAAAACAGAAGATTGTTGTTTTTCGCAATATTTTTAGAAATATGGGCTCTTTTAGTAACATTAACACTTGGGCTGAAGCATCTTTTATGATCATTTATTGTCTTTCAAGATACATTCTGGGTTTTATTTTGTTTATTTGATGAAAATGAACAACAATACACACCTTGGATACATTTTTGTTTGATTTGTAACGAGTGAGATTTTCACCTAGAACCCAAAGGGGGGGGTATTGGCACTTTTCATGGAAAAATGTGAAAAATTAAATTTTCTAAAAATGAAATAAATGCCTTCTAAACACCTCAAACAAACGAGTGAGATTTTCACCTATAACCCAAAGGGGGGGGTATTGGCACTTTTCATGGAAAAATGTGAAAAATTAAATTTTCTAAAAATGAAATAAATGCCTTCTAAACACCTCAAACATTCAATCTAAAACAGAAAATTGTTGTTTTTCGATTTATTTTTAGAAATTTGGGCTCTTTTAGTAACATTAACACTTGCGCTGAAGCATCTTTTATGCTCATTTCTTGTCTTTCAGGATTAATTCTGGGTTTATTTTGTTTATTTGATGAAAATGAACAACAATACACACCATGGAAACATTTTTTTGTTTGATTTGTGTCGAGTGAGATTTTCACCTAGAACCCAAAGGGGGGTATTAACACTTTTCATGGAAAAATGTTAAAAATTAAATTTTCTAAAAATGAAATAAATGCCTTCTAAACACCTCAAACATTCAATCTAAAACAGAAGATTGTTGTTTTTCGCAATATTTTTAGAAATTTGGGCTCTTTTAGTAAAATTAACACTTGCGCTGAAGCATCTTTTATGCTCATTTCATGTCTTTCAGGATTAATTCTGGGTTTTATTTTGTTTATTTGATGAAAATGAACAACAATACACACCATGGAAACATTTTTGTTTGATTTGTGTCAAGTTAGATTTTCACCTAGAACCCAAAGGGGGGGTATTGGCACTTTTCATGGAAAAATGTGAAAAATTAAATTTTCTAAAAAGAAATAAATGCCTTCTAAACACCTCAAACATTCACTCTAAAACAGAAGATTGTTGTTTTTCGCAATATATTTAGAAATTTGGGCTCTTTTAGTAACATTAACACTTGGGCTGAAGCAACTTTTATGATCTTTTATTGTCTTTCAGGATTCATTCTGGGTTTTATTTTGTTTATTTGATGAAAATGAACAACAATACAAACCTTGGATACATTTTTGTTTGATTTGTGTCGAGTGAGATTTTCACCCAGAACCCAAAGGGGGGGGTATTGGCACTTTTCATGGAAAAATGTTAAAAATTAAATTTTCTAAAAATGAAATAAATGCCTTCTAAACACCTCAAACATTCACTCTAAAACAGAAGATTGTTGTTTTTCGCAATATTTTTAGAAATTTGGGCTCTTTTAGTAACATTAACACCTGGGTTGAAGCATCTTTTATGATCTTTTATTGTTTTTCAGGATTCATTCTGGGTTTTATTTTGTTTATTTGATGAAAATGAACAACAATACACACCATGGAAACATTTTTGTTTGATATGTGTCAAGTGAGATTTTCACCTAGAACCCAAAGGGGGGGGTATTGGCACTTTTCATGGAAAAATGTGAAAAATTAAAGTTTCTAAAAATGAAATAAATGCCTTCTAAACACCTCAAACATTCACTCTAAAACAGAAGATTGTTGTTTTTCGCAATATTTTTAGAAATTTGGGCTCTTTTAGTAACATTAACACTTGCGCTGAAGCATCATTTATGCTAATTTCTTGTCTTTCAGGATTAATTCTGGGTTTTATTTTGTTTATTTGATGAAAATAAACAACAATACACACCATGGAAACATTTTTGTTTGATTTGTGTCGAGTGAGATTTTCACCTTGAACCCAAAGGGGGGTATTAACACTTTTCATGGAAAAATGTAAAATATTAAATTTTCTTAAAATGAAATAAATGCCTTCTAAACACCTCAAACATTCAATCTAAAACAGAAGATTGTTGTTTTTCGCAATATTTTTAGAAATTTGGGCTCTTTTAGTAAAATTAACACCTGCGCTGAAGCATCTTTTATGCTCATTTCATGTCTTTCAGGATTAATTCTGGGTTTTATTTTGTTTATTTGATGAAAATGAACAACAATACACACCATGGAAACATTTTTGTTTGATTTGTGTCAAGTAAGATTTTCACCAAGAACCCAAAGGGGGGGGGTATTGGCACTTTTAATGGAAAAATGTGAAAAATTAAATTTTCTAAAAAGAAATAAATGCCTTCTAAACACCTCAAACATTCACTCTAAAACAGAAGATTGTTGTTTTTCGCAATATTTTTAGAAATTTGGGCTCTTTTAGTAACATTAACACTTGGGCTGAAGCATATTTTATGATCTTTTATTGTCTTTCAGGATTCATTCTGGGTTTTATTTTGTTTATTTGATGAAAATGAACAACAATACAAACCTTGGATACATTTTTGTTTGATTTGTGTCGAGGGAGATTTTCACCCAGAACCCAAAGGGGGGGGTATTGGCACTTTTCATGGAAAAATGTGAAAAATTAAATTTTCTAAAAATGAAATAAATGCCTTCTAAACATCTCAAACATTCACTCTAAAACAGAAGATTGTTGTTTTTCGCAATATTTTTAGAAATTTGGGCTCTTTTATTAACAGTTACACCTGGGCTGAAGCATCTTTTATGATCTTTTATTGTTTTTCAGGATTCATTCTGGGTTTTATTTTGTTTATTTGATGAAAATGAACAACAATACACACCTTGGATACATTTTTGGTTGATTTGTGTCGAGTGAGATTTTCACCTAGAACCCAAAGGGGGGGGTATTTGCACTTTTCATGGAAAAATGTGAAAAATTAAATTTTCTAAAAATGAAATAAATGCCTTCTAAACACCTCAAACATTCACTCTAAAACAGAAGATTGTTTTTTCGCAATATTTTTAGAAATATGGGCTCTTTTAGTAACATTAACACTTGGGCTGAAGCATCTTTTATGATCATTTATTGTCTTTCAAGATACATTCTGGATTTTATTTTGTTTATTTGATGAAAATGAACAACAATACACACCTTGGATACATTTTTGTTTGATTTGTAACGAGTGAGATTTTCACCTAGAACCCAAAAGGGGGGGGTATTGGCCCTTTAATGGAAAAATGTGAAAAATTAAATTTTCTAAAAATGAAATAAATGCCTTCTAAATACCTCAAACATTCACTCTAAAAAAGAAGATTGTTGTTTTTCGCAATATTTTTAGAAATTTGGGCTCTTTTAGTAAAATTAACACTTGCGCTGAAGCATCTTTTATGCTCATTTCATGTCTTTCAGGATTAATTCTGGGTTTTATTTTGTTTATTTGATGAAAATGAACAACAATACACACCATGGAAACATTTTTGTTTGATTTGTGTCAAGTTAGATTTTCACCTAGAACCCAAAGGGGGGGTATTGGCACTTTTCATGGAAAAATGTGAAAAATTAAATTTTCTAAAAAGAAATAAATGCCTTCTAAACACCTCAAACATTCACTCTAAAACAGAAGATTGTTGTTTTTCGCAATATATTTAGAAATTTGGGCTCTTTTAGTAACATTAACACTTGGGCTGAAGCAACTTTTATGATCTTTTATTGTCTTTCAGGATTCATTCTGGGTTTTATTTTGTTTATTTGATGAAAATGAACAACAATACAAACCTTGGATACATTTTTGTTTGATTTGTGTCGAGTGAGATTTTCACCCAGAACCCAAAGGGGGGGGTATTGGCACTTTTCATGGAAAAATGTTAAAAATTAAATTTTCTAAAAATGAAATAAATGCCTTCTAAACACCTCAAACATTCACTCTAAAACAGAAGATTGTTGTTTTTCGCAATATTTTTAGAAATTTGGGCTCTTTTAGTAACATTAACACCTGGGTTGAAGCATCTTTTATGATCTTTTATTGTTTTTCAGGATTCATTCTGGGTTTTATTTTGTTTATTTGATGAAAATGAACAACAATACACACCATGGAAACATTTTTGTTTGATATGTGTCAAGTGAGATTTTCACCTAGAACCCAAAGGGGGGGGTATTGGCACTTTTCATGGAAAAATGTGAAAAATTAAAGTTTCTAAAAATGAAATAAATGCCTTCTAAACACCTCAAACATTCACTCTAAAACAGAAGATTGTTGTTTTTCGCAATATTTTTAGAAATTTGGGCTCTTTTAGTAACATTAACACTTGCGCTGAAGCATCATTTATGCTAATTTCTTGTCTTTCAGGATTAATTCTGGGTTTTATTTTGTTTATTTGATGAAAATAAACAACAATACACACCATGGAAACATTTTTGTTTGATTTGTGTCGAGTGAGATTTTCACCTAGAACCCAAAGGGGGGTATTAACACTTTTCATGGAAAAATGTAAAATATTAAATTTTCTTAAAATGAAATAAATGCCTTCTAAACACCTCAAACATTCAATCTAAAACAGAAGATTGTTGTTTTTCGCAATATTTTTAGAAATTTGGGCTCTTTTAGTAAAATTAACACCTGCGCTGAAGCATCTTTTATGCTCATTTCATGTCTTTCAGGATTAATTCTGGGTTTTATTTTGTTTATTTGATGAAAATGAACAACAATACACACCATGGAAACATTTTTGTTTGATTTGTGTCAAGTAAGATTTTCACCAAGAACCCAAAGGGGGGGGGTATTGGCACTTTTAATGGAAAAATGTGAAAAATTAAATTTTCTAAAAAGAAATAAATGCCTTCTAAACACCTCAAACATTCACTCTAAAACAGAAGATTGTTGTTTTTCGCAATATTTTTAGAAATTTGGGCTCTTTTAGTAACATTAACACTTGGGCTGAAGCATATTTTATGATCTTTTATTGTCTTTCAGGATTCATTCTGGGTTTTATTTTGTTTATTTGATGAAAATGAACAACAATACAAACCTTGGATACATTTTTGTTTGATTTGTGTCGAGGGAGATTTTCACCCAGAACCCAAAGGGGGGGGTATTGGCACTTTTCATGGAAAAATGTGAAAAATTAAATTTTCTAAAAATGAAATAAATGCCTTCTAAACATCTCAAACATTCACTCTAAAACAGAAGATTGTTGTTTTTCGCAATATTTTTAGAAATTTGGGCTCTTTTATTAACAGTTACACCTGGGCTGAAGCATCTTTTATGATCTTTTATTGTTTTTCAGGATTCATTCTGGGTTTTATTTTGTTTATTTGATGAAAATGAACAACAATACACACCTTGGATACATTTTTGGTTGATTTGTGTCGAGTGAGATTTTCACCTAGAACCCAAAGGGGGGGGGTATTTGCACTTTTCATGGAAAAATGTGAAAAATTAAATTTTCTAAAAATGAAATAAATGCCTTCTAAACACCTCAAACATTCACTCTAAAACAGAAGATTGTTTTTCGCAATATTTTTAGAAATATGGGCTCTTTTAGTAACATTAACACTTGGGCTGAAGCATCTTTTATGATCATTTATTGTCTTTCAAGATACATTCTGGATTTTATTTTGTTTATTTGATGAAAATGAACAACAATACACACCTTGGATACATTTTTGTTTGATTTGTAACGAGTGAGATTTTCACCTAGAACCCAAAAGGGGGGGGTATTGGCCCTTTAATGGAAAAATGTGAAAAATTAAATTTTCTAAAAATGAAATAAATGCCTTCTAAATACCTCAAACATTCACTCTAAAAAAGAAGATTGTTGTTTTTCGCAATATTTTTAGAAATTTGGGCTCTTTTAGTAACATTAAACTTTCGCTAAAGCAACTTTTATGCTCATTTCTTGTCTCTCAAGATTAATTCTGGGTTTATTTTGTTTATTTGATGAAAATGAACAACAATACACACCATGGAAACATTTTTGTTTGATTTGTGTCGAGTGAGATTTTCACCTAGAACCCAAAGGGGGGGGTAGTGGGTCTTTTCATGGAAAAATGTGAAAAATTAAATTTTCTAAAAATGAAATAAATGCCTTCTAAACACCTCAAACATTCACTCTAAAACAGAAGATTGTTGTTTTTCGCAATATTTTTAGAAATATGGGCTCTTTTAGTAACATTAACACTTGGGCTGAAGCATCTTTTATGATCATTTATTGTCTTTCAAGATACATTCTGGGTTTTATTTTGTTTATTTGATGAAAATGAACAACAATACACACCTTGGATACATTTTTGTTTGATTTGTAACGAGTGAGATTTTCACCTAGAACCCAAAGGGGGGGGTATTGGCACTTTTCATGGAAAAATGTGAAAAATTAAATTTTCTAAAAATGAAATAAATGCCTTCTAAACACCTCAAACAAACGAGTGAGATTTTCACCTATAACCCAAAGGGGGGGGTATTGGCACTTTTAATGGAAAAATGTGAAAAATTAAATTTTCTAAAAATGAAATAAATGCCTTCTAAACACCTCAAACATTCAATCTAAAACAGAAGATTGTTGTTTTTCGATTTATTTTTAGAAATTTGGGCTCTTTTAGTAACATTAACACTTGCGCTGAAGCATCTTTTATGCTCATTTCTTGTCTTTCAGGGTTAATTCTGGGTTTATTTTGTTTATTTGATGAAAATGAACAACAATACACACCATGGAAACATTTTTGTTTGATTTGTGTCGAGTGAGATTTTCACCTAGAACCCAAAGGGGGGTTTTAACACTTTTCATGGAAAAATGTAAAAAATTAAATTTTCTAAAAATGAAATAAATGCCTTCTAAACACCTCAAACATTCAATCTAAAACAGAAGATTGTTGTTTTTCGCAATATTTTTAGAAATTTGGGCTCTTTTAGTAAAATTAACACTTGCGCTGAAGCATCTTTTATGCTCATTTCATGTCTTTCAGGATTAATTCTGGGTTTTATTTTGTTTATTTGATGAAAATGAACAACAATACACACCATGGAAACATTTTTGTTTGATTTGTGTCAAGTTAGATTTTCACCTAGAACCCAAAGGGGGGGGTATTGGCACTTTTCATGGAAAAATGTGAAAAATTAAATTTTCTAAAAATGAAATAAATGCCTTCTAAACACCTCAAACATTCACTCTAAAACAGAAGATTGTTGTTTTTCGCAATATTTTTAGAAATTTGGGCTCTTTTAGTAACATTAACACCTGGGTTGAAGCATCTTTAATGATCTTTTATTGTTTTTCAGGATTCATTCTGGGTTTTATTTTGTTTATTTGATGAAAATGAACAACAATACACACCATGGAAACATTTTTGTTTGATTTGTGTCAAGTGAGATTTTCACCTAGAACCCAAAGGGGGGGGTAGTGGCACTTTTCATGGAAAAATGTGAAAAATTAAAGTTTCTAAAAATGAAATAAATGCCTTCTAAACACCTCAAACATTCACTCTAAAACAGAAGATTGTTGTTTTTCGCAATATTTTTAGAAATTTGGGCTCTTTTAGTAACATTAACACTTGCGCTGAAGCATCATTTATGCTAATTTCTTGTCTTTCAGGATTAATTCTGGGTTTTATTTTGTTTATTTGATGAAAATAAACAACAATACACACCATGGAAACATTTTTGTTTGATTTGTGTCGAGTGAGATTTTCACCTAGAACCCAAAGGGGGGTATTAACACTTTTCATGGAAAAATGTAAAATATTAAATTTTCTAAAAATGAAATAAATGCCTTCTAAACACCTCAAACATTCAATCTAAAACAGAAGATTGTTGTTTTTCGCAATATTTTTAGAAATTTGGGCTCTTTTAGTAAAATTAACACTTGCGCTGAAGCATCTTTTATGCTCATTTCATGTCTTTCAGGATTAATTCTGGGTTTTATTTTGTTTATTTGATGAAAATGAACAACAATACACACCATGGAAACATTTTTGTTTGATTTGTGTCAAGTTAGATTTTCACCTAGAACCCAAAGGGGGGGGGTATTGGCACTTTTAATGGAAAAATGTGAAAAATTAAATTTTCTAAAAAGAAATAAATGCCTTCTAAACACCTCAAACATTCACTCTAAAACAGAAGATTGTTGTTTTTCGCAATATTTTTAGAAATTTGGGCTCTTTTAGTAACATTAACACTTTCTCTGAAGCAACTTTTATGCTCATTTCTTGTCCTTCAAGATTAATTCTGGGTTTTATTTTGTTTATTTGATGAAAATGAACTACAATACACACCTTGGATACATTTTTGTTTGATTTGTGTCGAGTGAAATTTTCACCCAGAACCCAAAGGGGGGGGTATTGGCACTTTTCATGGAAAAATGTGAAAAATTAAATTTTTTTAAAAATGAAATTAATGCCTTCTAAACACCTCAAACATTCACTCTAAAACAGAAGATTGTTGTTTTTCGCAATATTTTTAGAAATTTGGGCTCTTTTAGTAACATTAACACCTGGGTTGAAGCATCTTTTATGATCTTTTATTGTTTTTCAGGATTCATTCTGGGTTTATTTTGTTTATTTGATGAAAATGAACAACAATACACACCATGGAAACATTTTTGTTTGATTTGTGTCAAGTGAGATTTTCACCTAGAACCCTAAGGGGGGGGTATTGGCACTTTTCATGGAAAAATGTGAAAAATTAAAGTTTCTAAAAATGAAATAAATGCCTTCTAAACACCTCAAACATTCACTCTAAAACAGAAGATTGTTGTTTTTCGCAATATTTTTAGAAATTTGGGCTCTTTTAGTAACATTAACACTAGCGCTGAAGCATCATTTATGCTAATTTCTTGTCTTTCAGGATTAATTCTGGGTTTTATTTTGTTTATTTGATGAAAATAAACAACAATACACACCATGGAAACATTTTTGTTTGATTTGTGTCGAGTGAGATTTTCACCTAGAACCCAAAGGGGGGTATTAACACTTTACATGGAAAAATGTAAAATATTAAATTTTCTAAAAATGAAATAAATGCCTTCTAAACACCTCAAACATTCAATCTAAAACAGAAGATTGTTGTTTTTCGCAATATTTTTAGAAATTTTAGCTCTTTTAGTAAAATTAACACTTGCGCTGAAGCATCTTTTATGCTCATTTCATGTCTTTCAGGATTAAGTCTGGGTTTTATTTTGTTTATTTGATGAAAATGAACAACAATACACACCATGGAAACATTTTTGTTTGATTTGTGTCAAGTTAGATTTTCACCTAGAACCCAAAGGGGGGGGGTATTGGCACTTTTAATGGAAAAATGTGAAAAATTAAATTTTCTAAAAAGAAATAAATGCCTTCTAAACACCTCAAACGTTCACTCTAAAACAGAAGATTGTTGTTTTTCGCAATATTTTTAGAAATTTGGGCTCTTTTAGTAACATTAACACTTGGGCTGAAGCATCTTTTATGATCTTTTATTGTCTTTCAGGATTCATTCTGGGTTTTATTTTGTTTATTTGATGAAAATGAACAACAATACAAACCTTGGATACATTTTTGGTTGATTTGTGTCGAGGGAGATTTTCACCAAGAACCCAAAGGGGGGGGTTTTGGCACTTTTCATGGAAAAATGTGAAAAATTAAATTTTCTAAAAATGAAATAAATGCCTTCTAAACACCTCAAACATTCACTCTAAAACAGAAGATTGTTGTTTTTCGCAATATTTTTAGAAATTTGGGCTCTTTTATTAACAGTAACACCTGGGCTGAAGCATCTTTTATGATCTTTTATTGTTTTTCAGGATTCATTCTGGGTTTTATTTTGTTCATTTGATGAAAATGAACAACAATACACACCTTGGATACATTTTTGGTTGATTTGTGTCGAGTGAGATTTTCACCTAGAACCCAAAGGGGGGGGTATTGGCACTTTTCATGGAAAAATGTGAAAAATTAAATTTTCTAAAAATGAAATAAATGCCTTCTAAACACCTCAAACATTCACTCTAAAACAGAAGATTGTTTTTCGCAATATTTTTAGAAATATGGGCTCTTTTAGTAACATTAACACTCGGGCTGAAGCATCTTTTATGATCATTTATTGTCTTTCAAGATACATTCTGGGTTTTATTTTGTTTATTTGATGAAAATGAACAACAATACACACCTTGGATACATTTTTGTTTGATTTGTAACGAGTGAGATTTTCACCTAGAACCCAAAAGGGGGGGGTATTGGCACTTTTCATGGAAAAATGTGAAAAATTAAATTTTCTAAAAATGAAATAAATGCCTTCTAAACACCTCAAGCAAACGAGTGAGATTTTCACCTAGAACCCAAAGGGGGGGGTATTGGCACTTTTCATGGAAAAATGTGAAAAATTAAATTTTCTAAAAATGAAATAAATGCCTTCTAAACACCTCAAACATTCAATCTAAAACAGAAGATTGTTGTTTTTCGATTTATTTTTAGAAATTTGGGCTCTTTTAGTAACATTAACACTTGCGCTGAAGCATCTTTTATGCTCATTTCTTGTCTTTCAGGATTAATTCTGGGTTTATTTTGTTTATTTGATGAAAATGAACAACAATACACACCATGGAAACATTTTTGTATGATTTGTGTCGAGTGAGATTTTAACCTAGAACCCAAAGGGGGGTATTATCACTTTTCATGGAAAAATGTAAAAAATTAAATTTTCTAAAAATGAAATAAATGCCTTCTAAACACCTCAAACATTCAATCTAAAACAGAAGATTGTTGTTTTTCGCAATATTTTTAGAAATTTGGGCTCTTTTAGTAAAATTAACACTTGCGCTGAAGCATCTTTTATGCTCATTTCATGTCTTTCAGGATTAATTCTGGGTTTTATTTTGTTTATTTGATGAAAATGAACAACAATACACACCATGGAAACATTTTTGTTTGATTTGTGTCAAGTTAGATTTTCACCTAGAACCCAAAGGGGGGGGTATTGGCACTTTTCATGGAAAAATGTGAAAAATTAAATTTTCTAAAAAGAAATAAATGCCTTCTAAACACCTCAAACATTCACTCTAAAACAGAAGATTGTTGTTTTTCGCAATATTTTTAGAAATTTGGGCTCTTTTAGTAACATTAACACTTGGGCTGAAGCAACTTTTATGATCTTTTATTGTCTTTCGGGATTCATTCTGGGTTTTATATTGTTTATTTGATGAAAATGAACAACAATACAAACCTTGGATACATTTTTGTTTGATTTGTGTCGAGTGAAATTTTCACCCAGAACCCAAAGGGGGGGGTATTGGCACTTTTCATGGAAAAATGTGAAAAATTAAATTTTCTAAAAATGAAATAAATGCCTTCTAAACACCTCAAACATTCACTCTAAAACAGAAGATTGTTGTTTTTCGCAATATTTTTAGAAATTTGGGCTCTTTTAGTAACATTAACACCTGGGTTGAAGCATCTTTTATGATCTTTTATTGTTTTTCAGGATTCATTCTGGGTTTTATTTTGTTTATTTGATGAAAATGAACAACAATACACACCATGGAAACATTTTTGTTTGATTTGTGTCAAGTGAGATTTTCACCTAGAACCCAAAGGGGGGGGTATTGGCACTTTTCATGGAAAAATGTGAAAAATTAAAGTTTCTAAAAATGAAATAAATGCCTTCTAAACACCTCAAACATTCACTCTAAAACAGAAGATTGTTGTTTTTCGCAATATTTTTAGAAATTTGGGCTCTTTTAGTAACATTAACACTTGCGCTGAAGCATCATTTATGCTAATTTCTTGTCTTTCAGGATTAATTCTGGGTTTTATTTTGTTTATTTGATGAAAATAAACAACAATACACACCATGGAAACATTTTTGTTTGATTTGTGTCGAGTGAGATTTTCACCTAGAACCCAAGGGGGGTATTAACACTTTTCATGGAAAAATGTAAAATATTAAATTTTCTAAAAATGAAATAAATGCCTTCTAAACACCTCAAACATTCACTCTAAAACAGAAGATTGTTGTTTTTCGCAATATTTTTAGAAATTTTGGCTCTTTTAGTAAAATTAACACTTGCGCTGAAGCATCTTTTATGCTCATTTCATGTCTTTCAGGATTAATTCTGGGTTTTATTTTGTTTATTTGATGAAAATGAACAACAATACACACCATGGAAACATTTTTGTTTGATTTGTGTCAAGTTAGATTTTCACCTAGAACCCAAAGGGGGGGGGGTATTGGCACTTTTAATGGAAAAATGTGAAAAATTAAATTTTCTAAAAAGAAATAAATGCCTTCTAAACACCTCAAACATTCACTCTAAAACAGAAGATTGTTGTTTTTCGCAATATTTTTAGAAATTTGGGCTCTTTTAGTAACATTAACACTTGGGCTGAAGCATCTTTTATGATCTTTTATTGTCTTTCAGGATTCATTCTGGGTTTTATTTTGTTTATTTGATGAAAATGAACAACAATACAAACCTTGGATACATTTTTGTTTGATTTGTGTCGAGGGAGATTTTCACCCAGAACCCAAAGGGGGGGGTATTGGCACTTTTCATGGAAAAATGTGAAAAATTAAATTTTCTAAAAATGAAATAAATGCCTTCTAAACACCTCAAACATTCACTCTAAAACAGAAGATTGTTGTTTTTCGCAATATTTTTAGAAATTTGGGCTCTTTTATTAACAGTAACACCTGGGCTGAAGCATCTTTTATGATCTTTTATTGTTTTTCAGGATTCATTCTGGGTTTTATTTTGTTTATTTGATGAAAATGAACAACAATACACACCTTGGATACATTTTTGGTTGATTTGTGTCGAGTGAGATTTTCACCTAGAACCCAAAGGGGGGGGTATTGGCACTTTTCATGGAAAAATGTGAAAAATTATATTTTCTAAAAATGAAATAAATGCCTTCTAAACACCTCAAACATTCACTCTAAAACAGAAGATTGTTGTTTTTCGCAATATTTTTAGAAATTTGGGCTCTTTTAGTAACATTAACACCTGGGCTGAAGGATCTTTTATGATCATTTATTGTCTTTCAGGATACATTCTGGGTTTTATTTTGTTTATTTGATGAAAATGAACAACAATACACACCTTGGATACATTTTTGTTTGATTTGTGTCGAGTGAGATTTTCACCTAGAACCCAAAGGGGGGGTATTGGTAATTTTCATGGAAAAATGTGAAAAATTAAATTTTCTAAAAATGAAATAAATGACTTCTAAACACCTTAAACATTCACTCTAAAACTGAAGATTGTTGTTTTTCGCAATATTTTTAGAAATTTGGGCTCTTTTAGTAACATTTACACTTGCGCTGAAGCATCATTTATGCTAATTTCTTGTCTTTCAGGATTAATTCTGGGTTTTATTTTGTTTATTTGATGAAAATAAACAACAATACACACCATGGAAACATTTTTGTTTGATTTGTGTCGAGTGAGATTTTCACCTATAACTCAAAGGGGGGGGTATTGGCACTTTTCATGGAAAAATGTAAAAAATTAAATTTTCTAAAAATGAAATAAATGCCTTCTAAACACCTCAAACATTCAATCTAAAACAGAAGATTGTTGTTTTTCGCAATATTTTTAGAAATTTGTGCTCTTTTAGTAAAATTAACACTTGCGCTGAAGCATCTTTTATGCTCATTTCATGTCTTTCAGGATTAATTCTGGGTTTTATTTTGTTTATTTGATGAAAATGAACAACAATACACACCATGGAAACATTTTTTTTGATTTGTGTCAAGTTAGATTTTCACCTAGAACCCAAAGGGGGGGGTATTGGCACTTTTCATGGAAAAATGTGAAAAATTAAATTTTCTAAAAAGAAATAAATGCCTTCTAAACACCTCAAACATTCACTCTAAAACAGAAGATTGTTGTTTTTCGCAATATTTTTAGAAATTTGGGCTCTTTTAGTAACATTAACACTTGGGCTGAAGCATCTTTTATGATCTTTTATTGTCTTTCAGGATTCATTCTGGGTTTTATTTTGTTTATTTGATGAAAATGAACAACAATACAAACCTTGGATACATTTTTGTTTGATTTGTGTCGAGGGAGATTTTCACCCAGAACCCAAAGGGGGGGGTATTGGCACTTTTCATGGAAAAATGTGAAAAATTAAATTTTCTAAAAATGAAATAAATGCCTTCTAAACACCTCAAACATTCACTCTAAAACAGAAGATTGTTGTTTTTCGCAATATTTTTAGAAATTTGGGCTCTTTTAGTAACATTAACACCTGGGTTGAAGCATCTTTTATGATCTTTTATTGTTTTTCAGGATTCATTCTGGGTTTTATTTTGTTTATTTGATGAAAATGAACAACAATACACACCATGGAAACATTTTTGTTTGATTTGTGTCAAGTGAGATTTTCACCTAGAACCCAAAGGGGGGGGTATTGGCACTTTTCATGGAAAAATGTGAAAAATTAAAGTTTCTAAAAATGAAATAAATGCCTTCTAAACACCTCAAACATTCACTCTAAAACAGAAGATTGTTGTTTTTCGCAATATTTTTAGAAATTTTGGCTCTTTTAGTAACATTAACACTTGCGCTGAAGCATCATTTATGCTAATTTCTTGTCTTTCAGGATTAATTCTGGGTTTTATTTTGTTTATTTGATGAAAATAAACAACAATACACACCATGGAAACATTTTTGTTTGATTTGTGTCGAGTGAGATTTTCACCTAGAACCCAAAGGGGGGTATTAACACTTTTCATGGAAAAATGTAAAAAATTAAATTTTCTAAAAATGAAATAAATGCCTTCTAAACACCTCAAACATTCAATCTAAAACAGAAGATTGTTGTTTTTCGCAATATTTTTAGAAATTTGGGCTCTTTTAGTAAAATTAACACTTGCGCTGAAGCATCTTTTATGCTCATTTCATGTCTTTCAGGATTAATTCTGGGTTTTATTTTGTTTATTTGATGAAAATGAAAAACAATACACACCATGGAAACATTTTTGTTTGATTTGTGTCAAGTTAGATTTTCACCTAGAACCCAAAGGGGGGGTATTGGCACTTTTCATGGAAAAATGTGAAAAATTAAATTTTCTAAAAAGAAATAAATGCCTTCTAAACACCTCAAACATTCACTCTAAAACAGAAGATTGTTGTTTTTCGCAATATTTTTAGAAATTTGGGCTCTTTTAGTAACATTAACACTTGGGCTGAAGCATCTTTTATGATCTTTTATTGTCTTTCAGGATTAATTCTGTGTTTTATTTTGTTTATTTGATGAAAATGAACAACAATACACACCATGGAAACATTTTTGTTTGATTTGTGTCAAGTTAGATTTTCACCTAGAACCCAAAGGGGGGGGTATTGGCACTTTTCATGGAAAAATGTGAAAAATTAAAGTTTCTAAAAATGAAATAAATGCCTTCTAAACACCTCAAACATTCACTCTAAAACAGAAGATTGTTGTTTTTCGCAATATTTTTAGAAATTTGGGCTCTTTTAGTAACATTAACACTTGCGCTGAAGCATCATTTATGCTAATTTCTTGTCTTTCAGGATTAATTCTGGGTTTTATTTTGTTTATTTGATGAAAATAAACAACAATACACACCATGGAAACATTTTTGTTTGATTTGTGTCGAGTGAGATTTTCACCTAGAACCCAAAGGGGGGTATTAACACTTTACATGGAAAAATGTAAAATATTAAATTTTCTAAAAATGAAATAAATGCCTTCTAAACACCTCAAACATTCAATCTAAAACAGAAGATTGTTGTTTTTCGCAATATTTTTAGAAATTTTAGCTCTTTTAGTAAAATTAACACTTGCGCTGAAGCATCTTTTATGCTCATTTCATGTCTTTCAGGATTAAGTCTGGGTTTTATTTTGTTTATTTGATGAAAATGAACAACAATACACACCATGGAAACATTTTTGTTTGATTTGTGTCAAGTTAGATTTTCACCTAGAACCCAAAGGGGGGGGGTATTGGCACTTTTAATGGAAAAATGTGAAAAATTAAATTTTCTAAAAAGAAATAAATGCCTTCTAAACACCTCAAACGTTCACTCTAAAACAGAAGATTGTTGTTTTTCGCAATATTTTTAGAAATTTGGGCTCTTTTAGTAACATTAACACTTGGGCTGAAGCATCTTTTATGATCTTTTATTGTCTTTCAGGATTCATTCTGGGTTTTATTTTGTTTATTTGATGAAAATGAACAACAATACAAACCTTGGATACATTTTTGTTTGATTTGTGTCGAGGGAGATTTTCACCAAGAACCCAAAGGGGGGGGTTTTGGCACTTTTCATGGAAAAATGTGAAAAATTAAATTTTCTAAAAATGAAATAAATGCCTTCTAAACACCTCAAACATTCACTCTAAAACAGAAGATTGTTGTTTTTCGCAATATTTTTAGAAATTTGGGCTCTTTTATTAACAGTAACACCTGGGCTGAAGCATCTTTTATGATCTTTTATTGTTTTTCAGGATTCATTCTGGGTTTTATTTTGTTTATTTGATGAAAATGAACAACAATACACACCTTGGATACATTTTTGGTTGATTTGTGTCGAGTGAGATTTTCACCTAGAACCCAAAGGGGGGGGTATTGGCACTTTTCATGGAAAAATGTGAAAAATTAAATTTTCTAAAAATGAAATAAATGCCTTCTAAACACCTCAAACATTCACTCTAAAACAGAAGATTGTTTTTCGCAATATTTTTAGAAATATGGGCTCTTTTAGTAACATTAACACTCGGGCTGAAGCATCTTTTATGATCATTTATTGTCTTTCAAGATACATTCTGGGTTTTATTTTGTTTATTTGATGAAAATGAACAACAATACACACCTTGGATACATTTTTGTTTGATTTGTAACGAGTGAGATTTTCACCTAGAACCCAAAAGGGGGGGGTATTGGCACTTTTCATGGAAAAATGTGAAAAATTAAATTTTCTAAAAATGAAATAAATGCCTTCTAAACACCTCAAGCAAACGAGTGAGATTTTCACCTAGAACCCAAAGGGGGGGGTATTGGCACTTTTCATGGAAAAATGTGAAAAATTAAATTTTCTAAAAATGAAATAAATGCCTTCTAAACACCTCAAACATTCAATCTAAAACAGAAGATTGTTGTTTTTCGATTTATTTTTAGAAATTTGGGCTCTTTTAGTAACATTAACACTTGCGCTGAAGCATCTTTTATGCTCATTTCTTGTCTTTCAGGATTAATTCTGGGTTTATTTTGTTTATTTGATGAAAATGAACAACAATACACACCATGGAAACATTTTTGTATGATTTGTGTCGAGTGAGATTTTAACCTAGAACCCAAAGGGGGGTATTATCACTTTTCATGGAAAAATGTAAAAAATTAAATTTTCTAAAAATGAAATAAATGCCTTCTAAACACCTCAAACATTCAATCTAAAACAGAAGATTGTTGTTTTTCGCAATATTTTTAGAAATTTGGGCTCTTTTAGTAAAATTAACACTTGCGCTGAAGCATCTTTTATGCTCATTTCATGTCTTTCAGGATTAATTCTGGGTTTTATTTTGTTTATTTGATGAAAATGAACAACAATACACACCATGGAAACATTTTTGTTTGATTTGTGTCAAGTTAGATTTTCACCTAGAACCCAAAGGGGGGGGTATTGGCACTTTTCATGGAAAAATGTGAAAAATTAAATTTTCTAAAAATGAAATAAATGCCTTCTAAACACCTCAAACATTCACTCTAAAACAGAAGATTGTTGTTTTTCGCAATATTTTTAGAAATTTGGGCTCTTTTAGTAACATTAACACCTGGGTTGAAGCATCTTTTATGATCTTTTATTGTTTTTCAGGATTCATTCTGGGTTTTATTTTGTTTATTTGATGAAAATGAACAACAATACACACCATGGAAACATTTTTGTTTGATTTGTGTCAAGTGAGATTTTCACCTAGAACCCAAAGGGGGGGGTATTGGCACTTTTCATGGAAAAATGTGAAAAATTAAAGTTTCTAAAAATGAAATAAATGCCTTCTAAACACCTCAAACATTCACTCTAAAACAGAAGATTGTTGTTTTTCGCAATATTTTTAGAAATTTGGGCTCTTTTAGTAACATTAACACTTGCGCTGAAGCATCATTTATGCTAATTTCTTGTCTTTCAGGATTAATTCTGGGTTTTATTTTGTTTATTTGATGAAAATAAACAACAATACACACCATGGAAACATTTTTGTTTGATTTGTGTCGAGTGAGATTTTCACCTAGAACCCAAAGGGGGGTATTAACACTTTTCATGGAAAAATGTAAAAAATTAAATTTTCTAAAAATGAAATAAATGCCTTCTAAACACCTCAAACATTCACTCTAAAACAGAAGATTGTTGTTTTTCGCAATATTTTTAGAAATTTTGGCTCTTTTAGTAAAATTAACACTTGCGCTGAAGCATCTTTTATGCTCATTTCATGTCTTTCAGGATTAATTCTGGGTTTTATTTTGTTTATTTGATGAAAATGAACAACAATACACACCATGGAAACATTTTTGTTTGATTTGTGTCAAGTTAGATTTTCACCTAGAACCCAAAGGGGGGGGGGTATTGGCACTTTTAATGGAAAAATGTGAAAAATTAAATTTTCTAAAAAGAAATAAATGCCTTCTAAACACCTCAAACATTCACTCTTAAACAGAAGATTGTTGTTTTTCGCAATATTTTTAGAAATTTGGGCTCTTTTAGTAACATTAACACTTGGGCTGAAGCATCTTTTATGATCTTTTATTGTCTTTCAGGATTCATTCTGGGTTTTATTTTGTTTATTTGATGAAAATGAACAACAATACAAACCTTGGATACATTTTTGTTTGATTTGTGTCGAGGGAGATTTTCACCCAGAACCCAAAGGGGGGGGTATTGGCACTTTTCATGGAAAAATGTGAAAAATTAAATTTTCTAAAAATGAAATAAATGCCTTCTAAACACCTCAAACATTCACTCTAAAACAGAAGATTGTTGTTTTTCGCAATATTTTTAGAAATTTGGGCTCTTTTATTAACAGTAACACCTGGGCTGAAGCATCTTTTATGATCTTTTATTGTTTTTCAGGATTCATTCTGGGTTTTATTTTGTTTATTTGATGAAAATGAACAACAATACACACCTTGGATACATTTTTGGTTGATTTGTGTCGAGTGAGATTTTCACCTAGAACCCAAAGGGGGGGGTATTGGCACTTTTCATGGAAAAATGTGAAAAATTATATTTTCTAAAAATGAAATAAATGCCTTCTAAACACCTCAAACATTCACTCTAAAACAGAAGATTGTTGTTTTTCGCAATATTTTTTGAAATTTGGGCTCTTTTAGTAACATTAACACCTGGGCTGAAGGATCTTTTATGATCATTTATTGTCTTTCAGGATACATTCTGGGTTTTATTTTGTTTATTTGATGAAAATGAACAACAATACACACCTTGGATACATTTTTGTTTGATTTGTGTCGAGTGAGATTTTCACCTAGAACCCAAAGGGGGGGTATTGGTAATTTTCATGGAAAAATGTGAAAAATTAAATTTTCTAAAAATGAAATAAATGACTTCTAAACACCTTAAACATTCACTCTAAAACTGAAGATTGTTGTTTTTCGCAATATTTTTAGAAATTTGGGCTCTTTTAGTAACATTAACACTTGGGCTGAAGCATCTTTTATGATCTTTTATTGTCTTTCAGGATTCATTCTGGGTTTTATTTTGTTTATTTGATGAAAATGAACAACAATACAAACCTTGGATACATTTTTGTTTGATTTGTGTCGAGGGAGATTTTCACCCAGAACCCAAAGGGGGGGGTATTGGCACTTTTCATGGAAAAATGTGAAAAATTAAATTTTCTAAAAATGAAATAAATGCCTTCTAAACACCTCAAACATTCACTCTAAAACAGAAGATTGTTGTTTTTCGCAATATTTTTAGAAATTTGGGCTCTTTTAGTAACATTAACACCTGGGTTGAAGCATCTTTTATGATCTTTTATTGTTTTTCAGGATTCATTCTGGGTTTTATTTTGTTTATTTGATGAAAATGAACAACAATACACACCATGGAAACATTTTTGTTTGATTTGTGTCAAGTGAGATTTTCACCTAGAACCCAAAGGGGGGGGTATTGGCACTTTTCATGGAAAAATGTGAAAAATTAAAGTTTCTAAAAATGAAATAAATGCCTTCTAAACACCTCAAACATTCACTCTAAAACAGAAGATTGTTGTTTTTCGCAATATTTTTAGAAATTTGGGCTCTTTTAGTAACATTAACACTTGCGCTGAAGCATCATTTATGCTAATTTCTTGTCTTTCAGGATTAATTCTGGGTTTTATTTTGTTTATTTGATGAAAATAAACAACAATACACACCATGGAAACATTTTTGTTTGATTTGTGTCGAGTGAGATTTTCACCTAGAACCCAAAGGGGGGTATTAACACTTTTCATGGAAAAATGTAAAAAATTAAATTTTCTAAAAATGAAATAAATGCCTTCTAAACACCTCAAACATTCAATCTAAAACAGAAGATTGTTGTTTTTCGCAATATTTTTAGAAATTTGGGCTCTTTTAGTAAAATTAACACTTGCGCTGAAGCATCTTTTATGCTCATTTCATGTCTTTCAGGATTAATTCTGGGTTTTATTTTGTTTATTTGATGAAAATGAAAAACAATACACACCATGGAAACATTTTTGTTTGATTTGTGTCAAGTTAGATTTTCACCTAGAACCCAAAGGGGGGGTATTGGCACTTTTCATGGAAAAATGTGAAAAATTAAATTTTCTAAAAAGAAATAAATGCCTTCTAAACACCTCAAACATTCACTCTAAAACAGAAGATTGTTGTTTTTCGCAATATTTTTAGAAATTTGGGCTCTTTTAGTAACATTAACACTTGGGCTGAAGCATCTTTTATGATCTTTTATTGTCTTTCAGGATTAATTCTGTGTTTTATTTTGTTTATTTGATGAAAATGAACAACAATACACACCATGGAAACATTTTTGTTTGATTTGTGTCAAGTTAGATTTTCACCTAGAACCCAAAGGGGGGGGTATTGGCACTTTTCATGGAAAAATGTGAAAAATTAAATTTTCTAAAAATGAAATAAATGCCTTCTAAACACCTCAAACATTCACTCTAAAACAGAAGATTGTTGTTTTTCGCAATATTTTTAGAAATTTGGGCTCTTTTATTAACAGTAACACCTGGGCTGAAGCATCTTTTATGATCTTTTATTGTTTTTCAGGATTCATTCTGGGTTTTATTTTGTTTATTTGATGAAAATGAACAACAATACACACCTTGGATACATTTTTGTTTGATTTGTGTCGACTGAGATTTTCACCTAGAACCCAAAGGGGGGGTATTGGTACTTTTCATGGAAAAATGTGAAAAATTAAATTTTCTATAAATGAAATAAATGACTTCTAAACACCTCAAACATTCACTCTAAAACAGAAGATTGTTGTTTTTCGCAATATTTTTAGAAATTTGGGCTCTTTTAGTAACATTAACACTTGCGCTGAACCATCATTTATGCTAATTTCTTGTCTTTCAGGATTAATTCTGGGTTTTATTTTGTTTATTTGATGAAAATAAACAACAATACACACCATGGAAACATTTTTGTTTGATTTGTGTCGAGTGAGATTTTCACCTAGAACCCAAAGGGGGTATTAACACTTTTCATGGAAAAATGTAAAATATTAAATTTTCTAAAAATGAAATAAATGCCTTCTAAACACCTCAAACATTCAATCTAAAACAGAAGATTGTTGTTTTTCGCAATATTTTTAGAAATTTTGGCTCTTTTAGTAAAATTAACACTTGCGCTGAAGCATCTTTTATGCTCATTTCATGTCTTTCAGGATTAATTCTGGGTTTTATTTTTTTTATTTGATGAAAATGAACAACAATACACACCATGGAAACATTTTTGTTTGATTTGTGTCAACTTAGATTTTCACCTAGAACCCAAAGGTGGGGGGGGTATTGGCACTTTTAATGGAAAAATGTGAAAAATTAAATTTTCTAAAAAGAAATAAATGCCTTCTAAACACCTCAAACATTCACTCTAAAACAGAAGATTGTTGTTTTTCGCAATATTTTTAGAAATTTGGGCTCTTTTAGTAACATTAACACTTGGGCTGAAGCATCTTTTATGATCTTTTATTGTCTTTCAGGATTCATTCTGGGTTTTATTTTGTTTATTTGATGAAAATGAACAACAATACAAACCTTGGATACATTTTTGTTTGATTTGTGTCGAGGGAGATTTTCACCCAGAACCCAAAGGGGGGGGTATTGGCACTATTCATGGAAAAATGTGAAAAATTAAATTTTCTAAAAATGAAATAAATGCCTTCTAAACACCTCAAACATTCACCCTAAAACAGAAGATTGTTGTTTTTCGCAATATTTTTAGAAATTTGGGCTCTTTTATTAACAGTAACACCTGGGCTGAAGCATCTTTTATGATCTTTTATTGTTTTTCAGGATTCATTCTGGGTTTTATTTTGTTTATTTGATGAAAATGAACAACAATACACACCTTGGATACATTTTTGGTTGATTTGTGTCGAGTGAGATTTTCACTTAGAACCCAAAGGGGGGGTATTGGCACTTTTCATGGAAAAATGTGAAAAATTAAATTTTCTAAAAATGAAATAAATGCCTTCTAAACACCTCAAACATTCACTCTAAAACAGAAGATTGTTGTTTTTCGCAATATTTTTAGAAATTTGGGCTCTTTTAGTAACATTAAAACCTGGGCTGAAGGATCTTTTATGATCATTTATTGTCTTTCAGGATACATTCTGGGTTTTATTTTGTTTATTTGATGAAAATGAACAACAATACACACCTTGGATACATTTTTGTTTGATTTGTGTCGAGTGAGATTTTCACCTAGAACCCAAAGGGGGGGTATTGGTAATTTTCATGGAAAAATGTGAAAAATTAAATTTTCTAAAAATGAAATAAATGACTTCTAAACACCTCAAACATTCACTCTAAAACTGAAGATTAATGTTTTTCGCAATATTTTTAGAAATTTGGGCTCTTTTAGTAACATTAACACTTGCGCTGAAGCATCATTTATGCTCATTTCATGTCTTTCAGGATTAATTCTGGGTTTTATTTTGTTTATTTGATGAAAATCAACAACAATACACACCATGGATACATTTTTGTTTGATTTGTGTCGAGGGAGATTTTCACCCAGAACCCAAAGGGGGGGGTATTGGCCCTTTTCATGGAAAAATGTGAAAAATTAAATTTTCTAAAAATGAAATAAATGCCTTTTAAACACCTCAAACATTCACTCTAAAACAGAAGATTGTTGTTTTTCGCAATATTTTTAGAAATTTGGGCTCTTTTAGTAGCATTAACACCTGGGTTGAAGCATCTTTTATGATCTTTTATTGTTTTTCAGGATTCATTCTGGGTTTTATTTTGTTTATTTGATGAAAATGAACAACAATACACACCATGGAAACATATTTGTTTGATTTGTGTCAAGTGAGATTTTCACCTAGAACCCAAAGGGGGGGTATTGGCACTTTTCATGGAAAAATGTGAAAAATTAAATTTTCTAAAAAGAAATAAATGCCTTCAAAACACCTCAAACATTCACTCTAAAACAGAAGATTGTTGTTTTTCGCAATATTTTTAGAAATTTGGGCTCTTTTAGTAACATTAACACTTGGGCTGAAGCATCTTTTATGATCTTTTATTGTCTTTCAGGATTCATTCTGGGTTTTATTTTGTTTATTTGATGAAAATGAACAACAATACCAACCTTGGATACATTTTTGTTTAATTTGTGTCGAGGGAGATTTTCACCCAGAACCCAAAGGGGGGGGTATTGGCACTTTTCATGGAAAAATGTGAAAAATTAAATTTTCTAAAAATGAAATAAATGCCTTCTAAACACCTCAAACATTCACTCTAAAACAGAAGATTGTTGTTTTTCGCAATATTTTTAGAAATTTGGGCACTTTTATTAACAGTAACACCTGGGCTGAAGCATCTTTTATGATCTTTTATTGTTTTTAATGATTCATTCTGGGTTTTATTTTGTTTATTTGATGAAAATGAACAACAATACACACCTTGGATACATTTTTGTTTGATTTGTGTCGAGTGAGATTTTCACCTAGAACCCAAAGGGGGGGTATTGGTACTTTTAATGGAAAAATGTGCAAAATTAAATTTTCTAAAAATGAAATAAATGACTTCTAAACACCTCTAACATTCACTCTAAAACTGAAGATTGTTGTTTTTCGCAATATTTTTAGAAATTTGGGCTCTTTTAGTAACATTAACACTTGCCCTGAAGCATCATTTATGCTAATTTCTTGTCTTTCAGGATTAATTCTGGGTTTTATTTTGTTTATTTGATGAAAATAAACAACAATACACACCATGGAAACATTTTTGTTTGATTTGTGTCGAGTGAGATTTTCACCTAGAACCCAAAGGGGGGTATTAACACTTTTCATGGAAAAATGTAAAAAATTAAATTTTCTAAAAATGAAATAAATGCCTTCTAAACACCTCAAACATTCAATCTAAAACAGAAGATGGTTGTTTTTCGCAATATGTTTAGAAATTTGCGCTCTTTTAGTAAAATTAACACTTGCGCTGAAGCATCTTTTATGCTCATTTCATGTCTTTCAGGATTAATTCTGGGTTTTATTTTGTTTATTTGATGAAAATGAACAACAATACACACCATGGAAACATTTTTGTTTGATTTGTGTAAAGTAAGATTTTCACCAAGAACCCAAAGGGGGGGTTATTGGCACTTTTCAAGGAAAAATGTGAAAAATTAAATTTTCTAAAAAGAAATAAATGCCTTCTAAACACCTCAAACATTCACTCTAAAACAGAAGATTGTTGTTTTTCGCAATATTTTTAGAAATTTGGCTCTTTTAGTAACATAAACACTTGGGCTGAAGCATCTTTTATGATCTTTTATTGTCCTTCAAGATTAATTCTGGGTTTGTTTTGTTTATTTGATGAAAATGAACAAAAATACACACAATGGAAACATTTTTGTTTGATTTGTTTCGAGTGAGATTTTCACCCAGAACCCAAAGGGGGGGGTATTGGCACTTTTCATGGAAAAATGTAAAAAATTAAATTTTCTAAAAATGAAATAAATGCCTTCTAAACACCTCAAACATTCACTCTAAAACAGAAGATTGTTGTTTTTCGCAATATTTTTAGAAATTTGGGCTCTTTTAGTAAAATAAACACTTGCGCTGAAGCATCTTTTACGCTCATTTCATGTCTTTCAGGATTAATTCTGGGTTTTATTTTGTTTATTTGATGAAAATGAACAACAATACACACCATGGAAACATTTTTGGATGATTTGTGTCGAGTGAGATTTTCACGTAGAACCCAAAGGGGGGGGGTATTGGCACTTTTAATGGAAAAATGTGAAAAATTAAATTTTCTAAAAATGAAATAAATGCCTTCTAAACACCTCAAACATTCACTCTAAAACAGAAGATTGTTGTTTTTCGCAATATTTTTAGAAATTTGGGCTCTTTTAGTAACATTAACTCTAGGGCTGAAGCATCTTTTATGATCTTTTATTGTCTTTCAGGATTCATTCTGGGTTTTATTTTGTTTATTTGATGAAAATGAACAACAATACACACCTTGGATACATTTTTGTTTGATTTGTGTCGAGTGAGATTTTCACCTAGAACCCAAAGGGGGGGTATTGGCACTTTTCATGGGAAAATGTGAAAAATTAAATTTTCTAAAAATGAAATAAATGCCTTCTAAACACCACAAACATTCACTCTAAAACAGAAGATTGTTGTTTTTCGCAATATTTTTAGAAATTTGGGCTCTTTTAGTAACATTAACACCTGCGCTGAAGCATCATTTATGCTAATTTCTTGTCTTTCAAGATTAATTCTGGATTTTATTTTGTTTATTTGATGAAAATAAACAACAATACACACCATGGAAACATTTTTGTTTGATTTGTGTCAAGTGAGATTTTCACCTAGAACCCAAAAGGGGGTATTAACACTTTTCATGGAAAAAAGTAAAAATTTTAATTTTCTAAAAATGAAATAAATGCCTTCTAAACACCTCAAACATTCACTCTAAAACAGAAGATTGTTGTTTATAGCAATATTTTTAGAAATTTGGGCTCTTTTAGTAACATTAACACCTGGGTTGAAGCATCTTTTATGATCATTTATTGTCTTTCAAGGATACATTCTGGGTTTTATTTTGTTTATTTGATGAAAATGAACAACAATACACACCTTGGATACATTTTTGTTTGATTTGTGTCGACTGAGATTTTCACCTAGAACCCAAAGGGAGGGGCATTGGCACTTTTCATGGAAAAATGAAAAAATTAAATTTTCTAAAAATGAAATAAATGCCTTATAAACACCTCATACATTCACTCTAAAACAAAAGATTGTTGTTTTTCGCCTTTTTTTGAAATTTGGGCTCTTTTAGTAAAATTAACACTTGCGCTGAAGCATCTTTTATGCTCATTTCTTGTCTTTCGGGATTAAAACTGGCTTTTATTTTGTTTATTTGATGAAAATAAACAACAATACACACCATGGAAACATTTTGTTTGATTTGTGTCAAGTGAGATTTTCACCTAGAACCCAAAGGGGGGAGTATTGGCACTTTTAATGGAAAAATGTGAAAAATGAAATTTTCAAAAAATGAAATAAATGCCTTTTAAACACCTCAAACATTCACTCTAAAACAGAAGATTGTTGTTTTTCGCAATATTTTTAGAAATTTGGGCTCTTTTAGTAACATTAACACTTGCGCTGAAGCAACTTTTATGCTCATTTCTTGTCTTTCAGGATTAATTCTGTGTTTTATTTTGTTTATTTGATGAAAATGAACAACAATACACACCATGGAAACATTTTTGTTTGATTTGTGTCAAGTTAGATTTTCTCCTAGAACCCAAAGGGGGGGTATTGGCACTTTTCATGGAAAAATGTAAAAAATTAAATTTTCTAAAAATGAAATAAATGCCTTCTAAACACCTCAAACATTCACTCTAAAACAGAAGATTGTTGTTTTTCGCAATATTTTTAGAAATTTGGGCTCTTTTAGTAACATTAACACCTGGGCTGAAGCATCTTTTATGATCATTTATTGTCTTTCAGGATACATTCTGGGTTTTATTTTGTTTATTTGATGAAAATGAACAACAATCCACACCTTGGATACATTTTTGTTTGATTTGTGTCGAGTGAGATTTTCACCTAGAACTCAAAGGGGGGGGTATTGGCACTTTTCATGGAAAAATGTGAAAAATTAAATTTTCTAAAAATGAAATAAATGCCTTCTAAACACCTCAAACATTCACTCTAAAACAGGAGATTGTTGTTTTTCGCAATATTTTTAGAAATTTGGGCTCTTTTAGTAAAATTAACACTTGCGCTGAAGCATCTTTTATGCTCATTTCATGTCTTTCAGGATTAATTCTGGGTTTTATTTTGTTTATTTGATGAAAATGAACAACAATACACACCATGGAAACATTTTTGTTTGATTTGTGTCAAGTGAGATTTTCACGTAGAACCCAAAGGGGGGTATTGGCACTTTTAATGGAAAAATGTGAAAAATTAAATTTTCTAAAAATGAAATAAATGCCTTCTAAACACCTCAAACTTTCACTCTATAACAGAAGATTGTTGTTTTTCGCAATATTTTTAGAAATTTTGGCTCTTTTAGTAACATTAACACTTGGGCTGAAGCATCTTTTATGATCTTTTATTGTCTTTCAGGATTCATTCTGGGTTTTATTTTGTTTATTTGATGAAAATGAACAACAATACACACCTTGGATACATTTTTGTTTGATTTTTGTCGAGTGAGATTTTCACGTAGAACCCAAAGGGGGGGTATTGGCACTTTTCATGGAAAAATGTGAAAAATTAAATTTTCTAAAAATGAAAATAATGCCTTCTAAACACCTCAAACATTCACTCTAAAACAGAAGATTGTTGTTTTTCGCAATATTTTTAGAAATTTGGGCTCTTTTAGTTACATTAACACCTGGGCTGAAGCATCTTTAATGATCATTTATTGTCTTTCAGGATACATTCTGTGTTTTATTTTGTTTATTTGATGAAAATGAACAACAATACACACCATGGAAACATTTTTGTTTGATTTGTGTCAAGTTAGATTTTCACCTAGAACCCAAAGGGGGGGGGGGGGTATTGGCACTTTTCATGGAAAAATGTGAAAAATTAAATTTTCTAAAAATGAAATAAATGCCTTCTAAACACCTCAAACATTCACTCTAAAACAGAAGATTGTTGTTTTTCGCAATATTTTTAGAAATTTGGGTTCTTTTAGTAACATTAACACCTGGGCTGAAGCATCTTTTATGATCATTTATTGTCTTTCAGGATACATTCTGGGTTTTATTTTGTTTATTTGATGAAAATGAACAACAATACTCACCTTGGATACATTTTTGTTTGATTTGTGTCGAGTGAGATTTTCACCTAGAACTCAAAGGGGGGGTATTGGCACTTTTCATGGAAAAATGTGAAAAATTGAATTTTCTAAAAATGAAATAAATATCTTCTAAACACCTCAAACATTCACTCTAAAACAGAAGATTGTTGTTTTTCGCAATATTTTTAGAAATTTGGGCTCTTTTAGTAACATTAACACTCGGGCTGAAGCATCTTTAATGATCTTTTATTGTCTTTCAGGATTAATTCTGGGTTTTATTTGTTTATTTTATGAAAATGAACAACAATACACACCATGGAAACATTTTTGATTGATTTGTGTCAAGTGAGATTTTCACCTAGAACCCAAAGGGGGGGTATTGGCACTTTTAATGGAAAAATGTGAAAAATTAAATTTTCTAAAAATGAAATAAATGCCTTCTAAACACCACAAACATTCACTCTAAAACAGAAGATTGTTGTTTTTCGCAATATTTTTAGAAATTTTGGCTCTTTTAGTAACATTAACACTTGCGCTGAAGCATCATTTATGCTAATTTCTTGTCTTTCAAGATTATTTCTGGATTTATTTTGTTTATTTGATGAAAATAAACAACAATACACACCATGGAAATATTTTTGTTTGATTTGTGTCAAGTGAGATTTTCACCTAGAACCCAAAAGGGGGTATTAACACTTTTCATGGAAAAAAGTAAAAATTTAAATTTTCTAAAAATGAAATAAATGCCTTCTAAACACCTCAAACATTCACTCTAAAACAGAAGATTGTTGTTTTTCGCAATATTTTTAGAAATTTGGGCTCTTTTAGTAACATTAACACCTGGGTTGAATTATCTTTTATGATCATTTATTGTCTTTCAGGATACATTCTGGGTTTTATTTTGTTTATTTGATGAAAATGAACAACAATACACACCTTGGATACATTTTTGTTTGATTTGTGTCAAGTGAGATTTTCACCTAGAACCCAAAGGGGGGAGTATTGGCACTTTTAATGGAAAAATGTGAAAAATGAAATTTTCAAAAAATGAAATAAATGCCTTTTAAACACCTCAAACATTCACTCTAAAACAGAAGATTGTTGTTTTTCGCAATATTTTTAGAAATTTGGGCTCTTTTAGTAACATTAACACATGCGCTAAAGCAACTTTTATGCTCATTTCTTGTCTTTCAGGATTAATTCTGTGTTTTATTTTGTTTATTTGATGAAAATGAACAACAATACACACCATGGAAACATTTTTGTTTGATTTGTGTCAAGTTAGATTTTCACCTAGAACCAGAAGGGGGGGTATTGGCACTTTTCATGGAAAAATGTAAAAAATTAAATTTTCTAAAAATGAAATAAATGCTTTCTAAACACCTCAAACATTCACTCTAAAACAGAAGATTGTTGTTTTTCGCAATATTTTTAGAAATTTGGGCTCTTTTAGTAACATTATAACCTGGGCTGAAGCATCTTTTATGATCATTTATTGTCTTTCAGGATACATTCTGGGTTTTATTTTGTTTATTTGATGAAAATGAACAACAATCCACACCTTGGATACATTTTTGTTTGATTTGTGTCGAGTGAGATTTTCACCTAGAACTCAAAGGGGGGGGTATTGGCACTTTTCATGGAAAAATGTGAAAAATTAAATTTTCTAAAAATGAAATAAATGCCTTCTAAACACCACAAACATTCACTCTAAAACAGGAGATTGTTGTTTTTCGCAATATTTTTAGAAATTTGGGCTCTTTTAGTAAAATTAACACTTGCGCTGAAGCATCTTTTATGCTCATTTCATGTCTTATAGGATTAATTCTGGGTTTTATTTTGTTTATTTGATGAAAATGAACAACAATACACACCATGGAAACATTTTTGTTTGATTTGTGTCAAGTGAGATTTTCACCTAGAACCCAAAGGGGGGGTATTGGCACTTTTAATGGAAAAATGTGAAAAATTAAATTTTCTAAAAATGAAATAAATGCCTTCTAAACACCTCAAACTTTCACTCTATAACAGAAGATTGTTGTTTTTCGCAATATTTTTAGAAATTTTGGCTCTTTTAGTAACATTAACACTTGGGCTGAAGCATCTTTTATGATCTTTTATTGTCTTTCAGGATTCATTCTGGGTTTTATTTTGTTTATTTGATGAAAATGAACAACAATACACACCTTGGATACATTTTTGTTTGATTTTTGTCGAGTGAGATTTTCACGTAGAACCCAAAGGGGGGGTATTGGCACTTTTCATGGAAAAATGTGAAAAATTAAATTTTCTAAAAATGAAATTAATGCCTTCTAAACACCTCAAACATTCACTCTAAAACAGAAGATTGTTGTTTTTCGCAATATTTTTAGAAATTTGGGCTCTTTTAGTAAAACTAACACCTGGGCTGAAGCATCTTTTATGATCATTTATTGTCTTTCAGGATACATTCTGGGTTTTATTTTGTTTATTTGATGAAAATGAACAACAATACTGACCTTGGATACATTTTTGTTTGATTTGTATCGAGTGAGATTTTCACCTAGAACCCAAAGGGGGGGTATTGGCACTTTTCATGGAAAAATGTGAAAAATTAAATTTTCCAGAAATGAAATAAATGCCTTCTAAACACCTCAAACATTCACTCTAAAACAGAAGATTGTTGTTTTTCTCAATATTTTTAGAAATTTGGGCTCTTTTAGTAACATTAACACTTGGGCTGAAGCATCTTTTATGATCTTTTATTGTCTTTCAGGATTCATTCCGGGTTTTATTTTGTTTATTTGATGAAAATAAACAACAATACACACCTTGGATACATTTTTGTTTGATTTGTGTCGACTGAGATTTTCACCTAGAACCCAAAGGGGGGGGCATTGGCACTTTTCATCGAAAAATGTAAAAAATTAAATTTTCTAAAAATGAAATAAATGCCTTATAAACACCTCAAACATTCACTCTAAAACAGAAGATTGTTGTATTTCGCAATATTTTTAGAAATTTGGGCTCTTTTAGTAACATTAACACTTTCGCTGAAGCAACTTTTATGCTCATTTCTTGTCTTTCAGGATTAATTCTGTGTTTTATTTTGTTTATTTGATGAAAATGAACAACAATACACACCATGGAAACATTTTTGTTTGATTTGTGTCAAGTTAGATTTTCACCTAGAACCCAAAGGGGGGGGTATTGGCACTTTTCATGGAAAAATGTGAAAAATTAAATTTTCTAAAAATGAAATAAATGCCTTCTAAACACCTCAAACATTCACTCTAAAACAGAAGATTGTTGTTTTTCGCAATATTTTTAGAAATTTGGGTTCTTTTAGTAACATTTACACCTGGGCTGAAGCATCTTTTATAATCATTTATTGTCTTTCAGGATACATTCTGGGTTTTATTTTGTTTATTTGATGAAAATGAACAACAATACTCACCTTGGATACATTTTTGTTTGATTTGTGTCGAGTGAGATTTTCACCTTGAACTCAAAGGGGGGGGTATTGGAACTTTTCATGGAAAAATGTGAAAAATTGAATTTTCTAAAAATGAAATAAATATCTTCTAAACACCTCAAACATTCACTCTAAAACAGAAGATTGTTGTTTTTCGCAATATTTTTAGAAATTTGGGCTCTTTTAGTAACATTAACACTCGGGCTGAAGCATCTTTAATGATCTTTTATTGTCTTTCAGGATTAA
The DNA here is from genome assembly GCF_022747635.1 of Hetaerina americana. Classification (NCBI taxonomy): domain Eukaryota; kingdom Metazoa; phylum Arthropoda; class Insecta; order Odonata; family Calopterygidae; genus Hetaerina; species Hetaerina americana. Next base: position 79,301 of record NW_027287126.1, read on the forward strand.
TTCTGGGTTTTATTTGTTTATTTTATGAAAATGAACAACAATACACACCATGGAAACATTTTTGTTTGATTTGTGTCAAGTTAGATTTTCACCTAGAACCCAAAGGGGGGGGTATTGGCACTTTTCATGGAAAAATGTGAAAAATTAAATTTTCTAAAAATGAAATAAATGCCTTCTAAACACCTCAAACATTCACTCTAAAACAGAAGATTGTTGTTTTTCGCAATATTTTTAGAAATTTGGGCTCTTTTAGTAACATTAACACCTGGGTTGAAGCATCTTTTATGATCATTTATTGTCTTTCAGGATACATTCTGGGTTTTATTTTGTTTATTTGATGAAAATGAACAACAATACACACCTTGGATACATTTTTGTTTGATTTGTGTCGACTGAGATTTTCACCTGGAACCCAAAGGGGGGGGCATTGGCACTTTTCATGGAAAAATGTAAAAAATTAAATTTTCTAAAAATGAAATAAATGCCTTATAAACACCTCAAACATTCACTCTAAAACAGAAGATTGTTGTTTTTCGCAATATTTTTAGAAATTTGGGGCTCTTTTAGTAACATTAACGCTTTCGCTGAAGCAACTTTTATGCTCATTTCTTGTCTTTCAGGATTAATTCTGTGTTTTATTTTGTTTATTTGATGAAAATGAACAACAATACACACCATGGAAACATTTTTGTTTGATTTGTGTCAAGTTAGATTTTCACCTAGAACCCAAAGGGGGGTATTAACACTTTTCATGGAAAAAAGTAAAAATTTAAATTTTCTAAAAATGAAATAAATGCCTTTTAAACACCTCAAACATTCACTCTAAAACAGAAGATTGTTGTTTTTCGCAATATTTTTAGAAATTTGGGCTCTTTTAGTAACATTAACTCTAGGGCTGAAGCATCTTTTATGATCTTTTATTGTCTTTCAGGATTCATTCTGGGTTTTATTTTGTTTATTTGATGAAAATGAACAACAATACACACCTTGGATACATTTTTGTTTGATTTGTGTCGAGTGAGATTTTCACCTAGAACCCAAAGGGGGGGTATTGGCACTTTTCATGGGAAAATGTGAAAAATTAAATTTTCTAAAAATGAAATAAATGCCTTCTAAACACCACAAACATTCACTCTAAAACAGAAGATTGTTGTTTTTCGCAATATTTTTAGAAATTTGGGCTCTTTTAGTAACATTAACACCTGCGCTGAAGCATCATTTATGCTAATTTCTTGTCTTTCAAGATTAATTCTGGATTTTATTTTGTTTATTTGATGAAAATAAACAACAATACACACCATGGAAACATTTTTGTTTGATTTGTGTCAAGTGAGATTTTCACCTAGAACCCAAAAGGGGGTATTAACACTTTTCATGGAAAAAAGTAAAAATTTTAATTTTCTAAAAATGAAATAAATGCCTTCTAAACACCTCAAACATTCACTCTAAAACAGAAGATTGTTGTTTATAGCAATATTTTTAGAAATTTGGGCTCTTTTAGTAACATTAACACCTGGGTTGAAGCATCTTTTATGATCATTTATTGTCTTTCAGGATACATTCTGGGTTTTATTTTGTTTATTTGATGAAAATGAACAACAATACACACCTTGGATACATTTTTGTTTGATTTGTGTCGACTGAGATTTTCACCTAGAACCCAAAGGGAGGGGCATTGGCACTTTTCATGGAAAAATGTAAAAAATTAAATTTTCTAAAAATGAAATAAATGCCTTATAAACACCTCAAACATTCACTCTAAAACAAAAGATTGTTGTTTTTCGCCTTTTTTTGAAATTTGGGCTCTTTTAGTAAAATTAACACTTGCGCTGAAGCATCTTTTATGCTCATTTCTTGTCTTTCGGGATTAAAACTGGCTTTTATTTTGTTTATTTGATGAAAATAAACAACAATACACACCATGGAAACATTTTGTTTGATTTGTGTCAAGTGAGATTTTCACCTAGAACCCAAAGGGGGGAGTATTGGCACTTTTAATGGAAAAATGTGAAAAATGAAATTTTCAAAAAATGAAATAAATGCCTTTTAAACACCTCAAACATTCACTCTAAAACAGAAGATTGTTGTTTTTCGCAATATTTTTAGAAATTTGGGCTCTTTTAGTAACATTAACACTTGCGCTGAAGCAACTTTTATGCTCATTTCTTGTGTTTCAGGATTAATTCTGTGTTTTATTTTGTTTATTTGATGAAAATGAACAACAATACACACCATGGAAACATTTTTGTTTGATTTGTGTCAAGTTAGATTTTCTCCTAGAACCCAAAGGGGGGGTATTGGCACTTTTCATGGAAAAATGTAAAAAATTAAATTTTCTAAAAATGAAATAAATGCCTTCTAAACACCTCAAACATTCACTCTAAAACAGAAGATTGTTGTTTTTCGCAATATTTTTAGAAATTTGGGCTCTTTTAGTAACATTAACACCTGGGCTGAAGCATCTTTTATGATCATTTATTGTCTTTCAGGATACATTCTGGGTTTTATTTTGTTTATTTGATGAAAATGAACAACAATCCACACCTTGGATACATTTTTGTTTGTTTTGTGTCGAGTGAGATTTTCACCTAGAACTCAAAGGGGGGGGTATTGGCACTTTTCATGGAAAAATGTGAAAAATTAAATTTTCTAAAAATGAAATAAATGCCTTCTAAACACCTCAAACATTCACTCTAAAACAGGAGATTGTTGTTTTTCGCAATATTTTTAGAAATTTGGGCTCTTTTAGTAAAATTAACACTTGCGCTGAAGCATCTTTTATGCTCATTTCATGTCTTTCAGGATTAATTCTGGGTTTTATTTTGTTTATTTGATGAAAATGAACAACAATACACACCATGGAAACATTTTTGTTTGATTTGTGTCAAGTGAGATTTTCACCTAGAACCCAAAGGGGGGGTATTGGCACTTTTAATGGAAAAATGTGAAAAATTAAATTTTCTAAAAATGAAATAAATGCCTTCTAAACACCTCAAACTTTCACTCTATAACAGAAGATTGTTGTTTTTCGCAATATTTTTAGAAATTTTGGCTCTTTTAGTAACATTAACACTTGGGCTGAAGCATCTTTTATGATCTTTTATTGTCTTTCAGGATTCATTCTGGGTTTTATTTTGTTTATTTGATGAAAATGAACAACAATACACACCTTGGATACATTTTTGTTTGATTTTTGTCGAGTGAGATTTTCACTTAGAACCCAAAGGGGGGTATTGGCACTTTTCATGGAAAAATGTGAAAAATTAAATTTTCCAGAAATGAAATAAATGCCTTCTAAACACCTCAAACATTCACTCTAAAACAGAAGATTGTTGTTTTTCTCAATATTTTTAGAAATTTGGGCTCTTTTAGTAACATTAACACTTGGGCTGAAGCATCTTTTAATGATCTTTTATTGTCTTTCAGGATTCATTCTGGGTTTTATTTTATTTATTTGATGAAAATAAACAACAATACACACCTTGGATACATTTTTGTTTGATTTGTGTCGACTGAGATTTTAACCTAGAACCCAAAGGGGGGGGCATTGGCACTTTTCATCGAAAAATGTAAAAAATTAAATTTTCTAAAAATGAAATAAATGCCTTATAAACACCTCAAACATTCACTCTAAAACAGAAGATTGTTGTTTTTCGCAATATTTTTAGAAATTTGGGCTCTTTTAGTAACATTAACACTTTCGCTGAAGCAACTTTTATGCTCATTTCTTGTCTTTCAGGATTAATTCTGTGTTTTATTTTGTTTATTTGATGAAAATGAACAACAATACACACCATGGAAACATTTTTGTTTGATTTGTGTCAAGTTAGATTTTCACCTAGAACCCAAAGGGGGGGGTATTGGCACTTTTCATGGAAAAATGTGAAAAATTAAATTTTCTAAAAATGAAATAAATGCCTTCTAAACACCTCAAACATTCACTCTAAAACAGAAGATTGTTGTTTTTCGCAATATTTTTAGAAATTTGGGTTCTTTTAGTAACATTAACACCTGGGCTGAAGCATCTTTTATGATCATTTATTGTCTTTCAGGATACATTCTGGGTTTTATATTGTTTATTTGATGAAAATGAACAACAATACTCACCTTGGATACATTTTTGTTTGATTTGTGTCGAGTGAGATTTTCACCTAGAACTCAAAGGGGGGGGTATTGGCACTTTTCATGGAAAAATGTGAAAAATTGAATTTTCTAAAAATGAAATAAATATCTTCTAAACACCTCAAAAATTCACTCTAAAACAGAAGATTGTTGTTTTTCGCAATATTTTTAGAAATTTGGGCTCTTTTAGTAACATTAACACTCGGGCTGAAGCATCTTTAATGATCTTTTATTGTCTTTCAGGATTAATTCTGGGTTTTATTTGTTTATTTTATGAAAATGAACAACAATACACACCATGGAAACATTTTTGATTGATTTGTGTCGAGTGAGATTTTCGCCTAGAACCCAAAGGGGGGTATTAACACTTTTCATGGAAAAATGTAAAAAATTAAATTTTCTAAAAATAAAATAAATGCCTTCTAAACACCTTAAACATTCACTCTAAAACAGAAGATTGTTGTTTTTCGCAATATTTTTAGAAATTTGGGCTCTTTTAGTAACATTAACTCTTGGGCTGAAGCATCTTTTATGATCTTTTATTGTCTTTCAGGATTCATTCTGGGTTTTATTTTGTTTATTTGATGAAAATGAACAACAATACACACCTTGGATACATTTTTGTTTGATTTGTGTCGACTGAGATTTTCACCTAGAACCCAAAGGGGGGGTATTGGTAATTTTCATGGAAAAATGTGAAAAATTAAATTTTCTAAAAATGAAATAAATGACTTCTAAACACCTAAAACATTCACTCTAAAACAGAAGATTGTTGTTTTTCGCAATATTTTTAGAAATTTGGGCTCTTTTAGTAACATTAACACTTTCGCTGAAGCAACTTTTATGCTCATTTCTTGTCTTTCAGGATTAATTCTGTGTTTTATTTTGTTTATTTGATGAAAATGAACAACAATACACACCATGGAAACATTTTTGTTTGATTTGTGTCAAGTTAGATTTTCACCTAGAACCCAAAGGGGTATTGGCACTTTTCATGGAAAAATGTGAAAAATTAAATTTTCTAAAAATGAAATAAATGCCTTCTAAACACCTCAAACATTCACTCTAAAACAGAAGATTGTTGTTTTTCGCAATATTTTTAGAAATTTGGGCTCTTTTAGTAACATTAACACTTGCGCTGAAGCATCATTTATGCTAATTTCTTGTCTTTCAAGATTAATTCTGGATTTTATTTTGTTTATTTGATGAAAATAAACAACAATACACACCATGGAAACATTTTTGTTTGATTTGTGTCAAGTGAGATTTTCACCTAGAACCCAAAAGGGGGTATTAACACTTTTCATGGAAAAAAGTAAAAATTTAAATTTTCTAAAAATGAAATAAATGCCTTCTAAACACCTCAAACATTCACTCTAAAACAGAAGATTGTTGTTTTTAGCAATATTTTTAGAAATTTGGGCTCTTTTAGTAACATTAACACCTGGGTTGGAGCATCTTTTATGATCATTTATTGTCTTTCAGGATACATTCTGGGTTTTATTTTGTTTATTTGATGAAAATGAACAACAATACACACCTTGGATACATTTTTGTTTGATTTGTGTCGACTGAGATTTTCACCTAGAACCCAAAGGGAGGGGCATTGGCACTTTTCATGGAAAAATGAAAAAATTAAATTTTCTAAAAATGAAATAAATGCCTTATAAACACCTCATACATTCACTCTAAAACAAAAGATTGTTGTTTTTCGCCTTTTTTTGAAATTTGGGCTCTTTTAGTAAAATTAACACTTGCGCTGAAGCATCTTTTATGCTCATTTCTTGTCTTTCGGGATTAAAACTGGCTTTTATTTTGTTTATTTGATGAAAATAAACAACAATACACACCATGGAAACATTTTGTTTGATTTGTGTCAAGTGAGATTTTCACCTAGAACCCAAAGGGGGGAGTATTGGCACTTTTAATGGAAAAATGTGAAAAATGAAATTTTCAAAAAATGAAATAAATGCCTTTTAAACACCTCAAACATTCACTCTAAAACAGAAGATTGTTGTTTTTCGCAATATTTTTAGAAATTTGGGCTCTTTTAGTAACATTAACACTTGCGCTGAAGCAACTTTTATGCTCATTTCTTGTCTTTCAGGATTAATTCTGTGTTTTATTTTGTTTATTTGATGAAAATGAACAACAATACACACCATGGAAACATTTTTGTTTGATTTGTGTCAAGTTAGATTTTCTCCTAGAACCCAAAGGGGGGGTATTGGCACTTTTCATGGAAAAATGTAAAAAATTAAATTTTCTAAAAATGAAATAAATGCCTTCTAAACACCTCAAACATTCACTCTAAAACAGAAGATTGTTGTTTTTCGCAATATTTTTAGAAATTTGGGCTCTTTTAGTAACATTAACACCTGGGCTGAAGCATCTTTTATGATCATTTATTGTCTTTCAGGATACATTCTGGGTTTTATTTTGTTTATTTGATGAAAATGAACAACAATCCACACCTTGGATACATTTTTGTTTGATTTGTGTCGAGTGAGATTTTCACCTAGAACTCAAAGGGGGGGGTATTGGCACTTTTCATGGAAAAATGTGAAAAATTAAATTTTCTAAAAATGAAATAAATGCCTTCTAAACACCTCAAACATTCACTCTAAAACAGGAGATTGTTGTTTTTCGCAATATTTTTAGAAATTTGGGCTCTTTTAGTAAAATTAACACTTGCGCTGAAGCATCTTTTATGCTCATTTCATGTCTTTCAGGATTAATTCTGGGTTTTATTTTGTTTATTTGATGAAAATGAACAACAATACACACCATGGAAACATTTTTGTTTGATTTGTGTCAAGTGAGATTTTCACGTAGAACCCAAAGGGGGGTATTGGCACTTTTAATGGAAAAATGTGAAAAATTAAATTTTCTAAAAATGAAATAAATGCCTTCTAAACACCTCAAACTTTCACTCTATAACAGAAGATTGTTGTTTTTCGCAATATTTTTAGAAATTTTGGCTCTTTTAGTAACATTAACACTTGGGCTGAAGCATCTTTTATGATCTTTTATTGTCTTTCAGGATTCATTCTGGGTTTTATTTTGTTTATTTGATGAAAATGAACAACAATACACACCTTGGATACATTTTTGTTTGATTTTTGTCGAGTGAGATTTTCACGTAGAACCCAAAAGGGGGGTATTGGCACTTTTCATGGAAAAATGTGAAAAATTAAATTTTCTAAAAATGAAAATAATGCCTTCTAAACACCTCAAACATTCACTCTAAAACAGAAGATTGTTGTTTTTCGCAATATTTTTAGAAATTTGGGCTCTTTTAGTAACATTAACACCTGGGCTGAAGCATCTTTTATGATCATTTATTGTCTTTCAGGATACATTCTGTGTTTTATTTTGTTTATTTGATGAAAATGAACAACAATACACACCATGGAAACATTTTTGTTTGATTTGTGTCAAGTTAGATTTTCACCTAGAACCCAAAGGGGGGGGGGTATTGGCACTTTTCATGGAAAAATGTGAAAAATTAAATTTTCTAAAAATGAAATAAATGCCTTCTAAACACCTCAAACATTCACTCTAAAACAGAAGATTGTTGTTTTTCGCAATATTTTTAGAAATTTGGGTTCTTTTAGTAACATTAACACCTGGGCTGAAGCATCTTTTATGATCATTTATTGTCTTTCAGGATACATTCTGGGTTTTATTTTGTTTATTTGATGAAAATGAACAACAATACTCACCTTGGATACATTTTTGTTTGATTTGTGTCGAGTGAGATTTTCACCTAGAACTCAAAGGGGGGGTATTGGCACTTTTCATGGAAAAATGTGAAAAATTGAATTTTCTAAAAATGAAATAAATATCTTCTAAACACCTCAAACATTCACTCTAAAACAGAAGATTGTTGTTTTTCGCAATATTTTTAGAAATTTGGGCTCTTTTAGTAACATTAACACTCGGGCTGAAGCATCTTTAATGATCTTTTATTGTCTTTCAGGATTAATTCTGGGTTTTATTTGTTTATTTTATGAAAATGAACAACAATACACACCATGGAAACATTTTTGATTGATTTGTGTCAAGTGAGATTTTCACCTAGAACCCAAAGGGGGGGGTATTGGCACTTTTAATGGAAAAATGTGAAAAATTAAATTTTCTAAAAATGAAATAAATGCCTTCTAAACACCACAAACATTCACTCTAAAACAGAAGATTGTTGTTTTTCGCAATATTTTTAGAAATTTTGGCTCTTTTAGTAACATTAACACTTGCGCTGAAGCATCATTTATGCTAATTTCTTGTCTTTCAAGATTATTTCTGGATTTATTTTGTTTATTTGATGAAAATAAACAACAATACACACCATGGAAATATTTTTGTTTGATTTGTGTCAAGTGAGATTTTCACCTAGAACCCAAAAGGGGTATTAACACTTTTCATGGAAAAAAGTAAAAATTTAAATTTTCTAAAAATGAAATAAATGCCTTCTAAACACCTCAAACATTCACTCTAAAACAGAAGATTGTTGTTTTTCGCAATATTTTTAGAAATTTGGGCTCTTTTAGTAACATTAACACCTGGGTTGAATTATCTTTTATGATCATTTATTGTCTTTCAGGATACATTCTGGGTTTTATTTTGTTTATTTGATGAAAATGAACAACAATACACACCTTGGATACATTTTTGTTTATTTGTGTCGACTGAGATTTTCACCTAGAACCCAAAGGGAGGGGCATTGGCACTTTTCATGGAAAAATGTAAAAAATTAAATTTTCTAAAAATGAAATAAATGCCTTATAAACACCTCAAACATTCACTCTAAAACAAAAGATTGTTGTTTTTCGCAATATTTTTAGAAATTTGGGCTCTTTTAATAAAATTCACACTTGCGCTGAAGCATCTTTTATGCTCATTTCTTGTCTTTCGGGATTAAAACTGGCTTTTATTTTGTTTATTTGATGAAAATAAACAACAATACACCCCATGGAAACATTTTGTTTGATTTGTGTCAAGTGAGATTTTCACCTAGAACCCAAAGGGGGGAGTATTGGCACTTTTAATGGAAAAATGTGAAAAATGAAATTTTCAAAAAATGAAATAAATGCCTTTTAAACACCTCAAACATTCACTCTAAAACAGAAGATTGTTGTTTTTCGCAATATTTTTAGAAATTTGGGCTCTTTTAGTAACATTAACACATGCGCTAAAGCAACTTTTATGCTCATTTCTTGTCTTTCAGGATTAATTCTGTGTTTTATTTTGTTTATTTGATGAAAATGAACAACAATACACACCATGGAAACATTTTTGTTTGATTTGTGTCAAGTTAGATTTTCACCTAGAACCAGAAGGGGGGGTATTGGCACTTTTCATGGAAAAATGTAAAAAATTAAATTTTCTAAAAATGAAATAAATGCCTTCTAAACACCTCAAACATTCACTCTAAAACAGAAGATTGTTGTTTTTCGCAATATTTTTAGAAATTTGGGCTCTTTTAGTAACATTATAACCTGGGCTGAAGCATCTTTTATGATCATTTATTGTCTTTCAGGATACATTCTGGGTTTTATTTTGTTTATTTGATGAAAATGAACAACAATCCACACCTTGGATACATTTTTGTTTGATTTGTGTCGAGTGAGATTTTCACCTAGAACTCAAAGGGGGGGGTATTGGCACTTTTCATGGAAAAATGTGAAAAATTAAATTTTCTAAAAATGAAATAAATGCCTTCTAAACACCACAAACATTCACTCTAAAACAGGAGATTGTTGTTTTTCGCAATATTTTTAGAAATTTGGGCTCTTTTAGTAAAATTAACACTTGCGCTGAAGCATCTTTTATGCTCATTTCATGTCTTATAGGATTAATTCTGGGTTTTATTTTGTTTATTTGATGAAAATGAACAACAATACACACCATGGAAACATTTTTGTTTGATTTGTGTCAAGTGAGATTTTCACCTAGAACCCAAAGGGGGGGTATTGGCACTTTTAATGGAAAAATGTGAAAAATTAAATTTTCTAAAAATGAAATAAATGCCTTCTAAACACCTCAAACTTTCACTCTATAACAGAAGATTGTTGTTTTTCGCAATATTTTTAGAAATTTTGGCTCTTTTAGTAACATTAACACTTGGGCTGAAGCATCTTTTATGATCTTTTATTGTCTTTCAGGATTCATTCTGGGTTTTATTTTGTTTATTTGATGAAAATGAACAACAATACACACCTTGGATACATTTTTGTTTGATTTTTGTCGAGTGAGATTTTCACGTAGAACCCAAAGGGGGGGTATTGGCACTTTTCATGGAAAAATGTGAAAAATTAAATTTTCTAAAAATGAAATTAATGCCTTCTAAACACCTCAAACATTCACTCTAAAACAGAAGATTGTTGTTTTTCGCAATATTTTTAGAAATTTGGGCTCTTTTAGTAAAACTAACACCTGGGCTGAAGCATCTTTTATGATCATTTATTGTCTTTCAGGATACATTCTGGGTTTTATTTTGTTTATTTGATGAAAATGAACAACAATACTGACCTTGGATACATTTTTGTTTGATTTGTATCGAGTGAGATTTTCACCTAGAACCCAAAGGGGGGGTATTGGCACTTTTCATGGAAAAATGTGAAAAATTAAATTTTCCAGAAATGAAATAAATGCCTTCTAAACACCTCAAACATTCACTCTAAAACAGAAGATTGTTGTTTTTCTCAATATTTTTAGAAATTTGGGCTCTTTTAGTAACATTAACACTTGGGCTGAAGCATCTTTTATGATCTTTTATTGTCTTTCAGGATTCATTCCGGGTTTTATTTTGTTTATTTGATGAAAATAAACAACAATACACACCTTGGATACATTTTTGTTTGATTTGTGTCGACTGAGATTTTCACCTAGAACCCAAAGGGGGGGGCATTGGCACTTTTCATCGAAAAATGTAAAAAATTAAATTTTCTAAAAATGAAATAAATGCCTTATAAACACCTCAAACATTCACTCTAAAACAGAAGATTGTTGTATTTCGCAATATTTTTAGAAATTTGGGCTCTTTTAGTAACATTAACACTTTCGCTGAAGCAACTTTTATGCTCATTTCTTGTCTTTCAGGATTAATTCTGTGTTTTATTTTGTTTATTTGATGAAAATGAACAACAATACACACCATGGAAACATTTTTGTTTGATTTGTGTCAAGTTAGATTTTCACCTAGAACCCAAAGGGGGGGGTATTGGCACTTTTCATGGAAAAATGTGAAAAATTAAATTTTCTAAAAATGAAATAAATGCCTTCTAAACACCTCAAACATTCACTCTAAAACAGAAGATTGTTGTTTTTCGCAATATTTTTAGAAATTTGGGTTCTTTTAGTAACATTTACACCTGGGCTGAAGCATCTTTTATAATCATTTATTGTCTTTCAGGATACATTCTGGGTTTTATTTTGTTTATTTGATGAAAATGAACAACAATACTCACCTTGGATACATTTTTGTTTGATTTGTGACGAGTGAGATTTTCACCTTGAACTCAAAGGGGGGGGTATTGGCACTTTTCATGGAAAAATGTGAAAAATTGAATTTTCTAAAAATGAAATAAATATCTTCTAAACACCTCAAACATTCACTCTAAAACAGAAGATTGTTGTTTTTCGCAATATTTTTAGAAATTTGGGCTCTTTTAGTAACATTAACACTCGGGCTGAAGCATCTTTAATGATCTTTTATTGTCTTTCAGGATTAATTCTGGGTTTTATTTGTTTATTTTATGAAAATGAACAACAATACACACCATGGAAACATTTTTGTTTGATTTGTGTCAAGTTAGATTTTCACCTAGAACCCAAAGGGGGGGGTATTGGCACTTTTCATGGAAAAATGTGAAAAATTAAATTTTCTAAAAATGAAATAAATGCCTTCTAAACACCTCAAACATTCACTCTAAAACAGAAGATTGTTGTTTTTCGCAATATTTTTAGAAATTTGGGCTCTTTTAGTAACATTAACACCTGGGTTGAAGCATCTTTTATGATCATTTATTGTCTTTCAGGATACATTCTGGGTTTTATTTTGTTTATTTGATGAAAATGAACAACAATACACACCTTGGATACATTTTTGTTTGATTTGTGTCGACTGAGATTTTCACCTGGAACCCAAAGGGGGGGGCATTGGCACTTTTCATGGAAAAATGTAAAAAATTAAATTTTCTAAAAATGAAATAAATGCCTTATAAACACCTCAAACATTCACTCTAAAACAGAAGATTGTTGTTTTTCGCAATATTTTTAGAAATTTGGGCTCTTTTAGTAACATTAACACTTTCGCTGAAGCAACTTTTATGCTCATTTCTTGTCTTTCAGGATTAATTCTGTGTTTTATTTTGTTTATTTGATGAAAATGAACAACAATACACACCATGGAAACATTTTTGTTTGATTTGTGTCAAGTTAGATTTTCACCTAGAACCCAAAGGGGGGTATTAACACTTTTCATGGAAAAAAGTAAAAATTTAAATTTTCTAAAAATGAAATAAATGCCTTTTAAACACCTCAAACATTCACTCTAAAACAGAAGATTGTTGTTTTTCGCAATATTTTTAGAAATTTGGGCTCTTTTAGTAACATTAACACATGCGCTAAAGCAACTTTTATGCTCATTTCTTGTCTTTCAGGATTAATTCTGTGTTTTATTTTGTTTATTTGATGAAAATGAACAACAATACACACCATGGAAACATTTTTGTTTGATTTGTGTCAAGTTAGATTTTCACCTAGAACCAAAAGGGGGGGTATTGGCACTTTTCATGGAAAAATGTAAAAAATTAAATTTTCTAAAAATGAAATAAATGCCTTCTAAACACCTCAAACATTCACTCTAAAACAGAAGATTGTTGTTTTTCGCAATATTTTTAGAAATTTGGGCTCTTTTAGTAACATTAACACTTGCGCTGAAGCATCATTTATGCTAATTTCTTGTCTTTCAAGATTATTTCTGGATTTTATTTTGTTTATTTGATGAAAATAAACAACAATACACACCATGGAAATATTTTTGTTTGATTTGTGTCAAGTGAGATTTTCACCTAGAACCCAAAAGGGGGTATTAACACTTTTCATGGAAAAAAGTAAAAATTTAAATTTTCTAAAAATGAAATAAATGCCTTCTAAACACCTCAAACATTCACTCTAAAACAGAAGATTGTTGTTTTTCGCAATATTTTTAGAAATTTGGGCTCTTTTAGTAACATTAACACCTGGGTTGAAGCATCTTTTATGATCATTTATTGTCTTTCAGGATACATTCTGGGTTTTATTTTGTTTATTTGATGAAAATGAACAACAATACACACCTTGGATACATTTTTGTTTGATTTGTGTCGACTGAGATTTTCACCTAGAACCCAAAGGGAGGGGCATTGGCACTTTTCATGGAAAAATGTAAAAAATTAAATTTTCTAAAAATGAAATAAATGCCTTATAAACACCTCAAACATTCACTCTAAAACAAAAGATTGTTGTTTTTCGCCTTTTTTTTTGAAATTTGGGCTCTTTTAGTAAAATTCACACTTGCGCTGAAGCATCTTTTCTGCTCATTTCTTGTCTTTCGGGATTAAAACTGGCTTTTATTTTGTTTATTTGATGAAAATAAACAACAATACACCCCATGGAAACATTTTGTTTGATTTGTGTCAAGTGAGATTTTCACCTAGAACCCAAAGGGGGGAGTATTGGCACTTTTAATGGAAAAATGTGAAAAATGAAATTTTCAAAAAATGAAATAAATGCCTTTTAAACACCTCAAACATTCACTCTAAAACAGAAGATTGTTGTTTTTCGCAATATTTTTAGAAATTTGGGCTCTTTTAGTAACATTAACACATGCGCTAAAGCAACTTTTATGCTCATTTCTTGTCTTTCAGGATTAATTCTGTGTTTTATTTTGTTTATTTGATGAAAATGAACAACAATACACACCATGGAAACATTTTTGTTTGATTTGTGTCAAGTTAGATTTTCACCTAGAACCAAAAGGGGGGGTATTGGCACTTTTCATGGAAAAATGTAAAAAATTAAATTTTCTAAAAATGAAATAAATGCCTTCTAAACACCTCAAACATTCACTCTAAAACAGAAGATTGTTGTTTTTCGCAATATTTTTAGAAATTTGGGCTCTTTTAGTAACATTAACACTTGCGCTGAAGCATCATTTATGCTAATTTCTTGTCTTTCAAGATTATTTCTGGATTTTATTTTGTTTATTTGATGAAAATAAACAACAATACACACCATGGAAATATTTTTGTTTGATTTGTGTCAAGTGAGATTTTCACCTAGAACCCAAAAGGGGGTATTAACACTTTTCATGGAAAAAAGTAAAAATTTAAATTTTCTAAAAATGAAATAAATGCCTTCTAAACACCTCAAACATTCACTCTAAAACAGAAGATTGTTGTTTTTCGCAATATTTTTAGAAATTTGGGCTCTTTTAGTAACATTAACACCTGGGTTGAAGCATCTTTTATGATCATTTATTGTCTTTCAGGATACATTCTGGGTTTTATTTTGTTTATTTGATGAAAATGAACAACAATACACACCTTGGATACATTTTTGTTTGATTTGTGTCGACTGAGATTTTCACCTAGAACCCAAAGGGAGGGGCATTGGCACTTTTCATGGAAAAATGTAAAAAATTAAATTTTCTAAAAATGAAATAAATGCCTTATAAACACCTCAAACATTCACTCTAAAGCAAAAGATTGTTGTTTTTCGCAATATTTTTAGAAATTTGGGCTCTTTTAGTAAAATTCACACTTGCGCTGAAGCATCTTTTATGCTCATTTCTTGTCTTTCGGGATTAAAACTGGCTTTTATTTTGTTTATTTGATGAAAATAAACAACAATACACCCCATGGAAACATTTTGTTTGATTTGTGTCAAGTGAGATTTTCACCTAGAACCCAAAGGGGGGAGTATTGGCACTTTTAATGGAAAAATGTGAAAAATGAAATTTTCAAAAAATGAAATAAATGCCTTTTAAACACCTCAAACATTCACTCTAAAACAGAAGATTGTTGTTTTTCGCAATATTTTTAGAAATTTGGGCTCTTTTAGTAACATTAACACATGCGCTAAAGCAACTTTTATGCTCACTTCTTGTCCTTCAGGATTAATTCTGTGTTTTATTTTGTTTATTTGATGAAAATGAACAACAATACACACCATGGAAACATTTTTGTTTGATTTGTGTCAAGTTAGATTTTCACCTAGAACCAGAAGGGGGGGTATTGGCACTTTTCATGGAAAAATGTAAAAAATTAAATTTTCTAAAAATGAAATAAATGCCTTCTAAACACCTCAAACATTCACTCTAAAACAGAAGATTGTTGTTTTTCGCAAAATTTTTAGAAATTTGGGCTCTTTTAGTAACATTAACACCTGGGCTGAAGCATCTTTTATGATCATTTATTGTCTTTCAGGATACATTCTGGGTTTTATTTTGTTTATTTGATGAAAATGAACAACAATCCACACCTTGGATACATTTTTGTTTGATTTGTGTCGAGTGAGATTTTCACCTAGAACTCAAAGGGGGGGGTATTGGCACTTTTCATGGAAAAATGTGAAAAATTAAATTTTCTAAAAATGAAATAAATGCCTTCTAAACACCACAAACATTCACTCTAAAACAGGAGATTGTTGTTTTTCGCAATATTTTTAGAAATTTGGGCTCTTTTAGTAAAATTAACACTTGCGCTGAAGCATCTTTTATGCTCATTTCATGTCTTATAGGATTAATTCTGGGTTTTATTTTGTTTATTTGATGAAAATGAACAACAATACACACCATGGAAACATTTTTGTTTGATTTGTGTCAAGTGAGATTTTCACCTAGAACCCAAAGGGGGGGTATTGGCACTTTTAATGGAAAAATGTGAAAAATTAAATTTTCTAAAAATGAAATAAATGCCTTCTAAACACCTCAAACTTTCACTCTATAACAGAAGATTGTTGTTTTTCGCAATATTTTTAGAAATTTTGGCTCTTTTAGTAACATTAACACTTGGGCTGAAGCATCTTTTATGATCTTTTATTGTCTTTCAGGATTCATTCTGGGTTTTATTTTGTTTATTTGATGAAAATGAACAACAATACACACCTTGGATACATTTTTGTTTGATTTTTGTCGAGTGAGATTTTCACGTAGAACCCAAAGGGGGGGTATTGGCACTTTTCATGGAAAAATGTGAAAAATTAAATTTTCTAAAAATGAAATTAATGCCTTCTAAACACCTCAAACATTCACTCTAAAACAGAAGATTGTTGTTTTTCGCAATATTTTTAGAAATTTGGGCTCTTTTAGTAAAATTAACACCTGGGCTGAAGCATCTTTTATGATCATTTATTGTCTTTCAGGATACATTCTGGGTTTTATTTTGTTTATTTGATGAAAATGAACAACAATACTGACCTTGGATACATTTTTGTTTGATTTGTATCGAGTGAGATTTTCACCTAGAACCCAAAGGGGGGGTATTGGCACTTTTCATGGAAAAATGTGAAAAATTAAATTTTCCAGAAATGAAATAAATGCCTTCTAAACACCTCAAACATTCACTCTAAAACAGAAGATTGTTGTTTTTCTCAATATTTTTAGAAATTTGGGCTCTTTTAGTAACATTAACACTTGGGCTGAAGCATCTTTTATGATCTTTTATTGTCTTTCAGGATTCATTCCGGGTTTTATTTTGTTTATTTGATGAAAATAAACAACAATACACACCTTGGATACATTTTTGTTTGATTTGTGTCGACTGAGATTTTCACCTAGAACCCAAAGGGGGGGGCATTGGCACTTTTCATCGAAAAATGTAAAAAATTAAATTTTCTAAAAATGAAATAAATGCCTTATAAACACCTCAAACATTCACTCTAAAACAGAAGATTGTTGTATTTCGCAATATTTTTAGAAATTTGGGCTCTTTTAGTAACATTAACACTTTCGCTGAAGCAACTTTTATGCTCATTTCTTGTCTTTCAGGATTAATTCTGTGTTTTATTTTGTTTATTTGATGAAAATGAACAACAATACACACCATGGAAACATTTTTGTTTGATTTGTGTCAAGTTAGATTTTCACCTAGAACCCAAAGGGGGGGGTATTGGCACTTTTCATGGAAAAATGTGAAAAATTAAATTTTCTAAAAATGAAATAAATGCCTTCTAAACACCTCAAACATTCACTCTAAAACAGAAGATTGTTGTTTTTCGCAATATTTTTAGAAATTTGGGTTCTTTTAGTAACATTTACACCTGGGCTGAAGCATCTTTTATAATCATTTATTGTCTTTCAGGATACATTCTGGGTTTTATTTTGTTTATTTGATGAAAATGAACAACAATACTCACCTTGGATACATTTTTGTTTGATTTGTGTCGAGTGAGATTTTCACCTTGAACTCAAAGGGGGGGGTATTGGCACTTTTCATGGAAAAATGTGAAAAATTGAATTTTCTAAAAATGAAATAAATATCTTCTAAACACCTCAAACATTCACTCTAAAACAGAAGATTGTTGTTTTTCGCAATATTTTTAGAAATTTGGGCTCTTTTAGTAACATTAACACTCGGGCTGAAGCATCTTTAATGATCTTTTATTGTCTTTCAGGATTAATTCTGGGTTTTATTTGTTTATTTTATGAAAATGAACAACAATACACACCATGGAAACATTTTTGTTTTATTTGTGTCAAGTTAGATTTTCACCTAGAACCCAAAGGGGGGGGTATTGGCACTTTTCATGGAAAAATGTGAAAAATTAAATTTTCTAAAAATGAAATAAATGCCTTCTAAACACCTCAAACATTCACTCTAAAACAGAAGATTGTTGTTTTTCGCAATATTTTTAGAAATTTGGGCTCTTTTAGTAACATTAACACCTGGGTTGAAGCATCTTTTATGATCATTTATTGTCTTTCAGGATACATTCTGGGTTTTATTTTGTTTATTTGATGAAAATGAACAACAATACACACCTTGGATACATTTTTGTTTGATTTGTGTCGACTGAGATTTTCACCTGGAACCCAAAGGGGGGGGCATTGGCACTTTTCATGGAAAAATGTAAAAAATTAAATTTTCTAAAAATGAAATAAATGCCTTATAAACACCTCAAACATTCACTCTAAAACAGAAGATTGTTGTTTTTCGCAATATTTTTAGAAATTTGGGCTCTTTTAGTAACATTAACACTTTCGCTGAAGCAACTTTTATGCTCATTTCTTGTCTTTCAGGATTAATTCTGTGTTTTATTTTGTTTATTTGATGAAAATGAACAACAATACACACCATGGAAACATTTTTGTTTGATTTGTGTCAAGTTAGATTTTCACCTAGAACCCAAAGGGGGGTATTAACACTTTTCATGGAAAAAAGTAAAAATTTAAATTTTCTAAAAATGAAATAAATGCCTTTTAAACACCTCAAACATTCACTCTAAAACAGAAGATTGTTGTTTTTCGCAATATTTTTAGAAATTTGGGCTCTTTTAGTAACATTAACACATGCGCTAAAGCAACTTTTATGCTCATTTCTTGTCTTTCAGGATTAATTCTGTGTTTTATTTTGTTTATTTGATGAAAATGAACAACAATACACACCATGGAAACATTTTTGTTTGATTTGTGTCAAGTTAGATTTTCACCTAGAACCAAAAGGGGGGGTATTGGCACTTTTCATGGAAAAATGTAAAAAATTAAATTTTCTAAAAATGAAATAAATGCCTTCTAAACACCTCAAACATTCACTCTAAAACAGAAGATTGTTGTTTTTCGCAATATTTTTAGAAATTTGGGCTCTTTTAGTAAAATTAACACCTGGGCTGAAGCATCTTTTATGATCATTTATTGTCTTTCAGGATACATTCTGGGTTTTATTTTGTTTATTTGATGAAAATGAACAACAATACTGACCTTGGATACATTTTTGTTTGATTTGTATCGAGTGAGATTTTCACCTAGAACCCAAAGGGGGGGTATTGGCACTTTTCATGGAAAAATGTGAAAAATTAAATTTTCCAGAAATGAAATAAATGCCTTCTAAACACCTCAAACATTCACTCTAAAACAGAAGATTGTTGTTTTTCTCAATATTTTTAGAAATTTGGGCTCTTTTAGTAACATTAACACTTGGGCTGAAGCATCTTTTATGATCTTTTATTGTCTTTCAGGATTCATTCCGGGTTTTATTTTGTTTATTTGATGAAAATAAACAACAATACACACCTTGGATACATTTTTGTTTGATTTGTGTCGACTGAGATTTTCACCTAGAACCCAAAGGGGGGGCATTGGCACTTTTCATCGAAAAATGTAAAAAATTAAATTTTCTAAAAATGAAATAAATGCCTTATAAACACCTCAAACATTCACTCTAAAACAGAAGATTGTTGTATTTCGCAATATTTTTAGAAATTTGGGCTCTTTTAGTAACATTAACACTTTCGCTGAAGCAACTTTTATGCTCATTTCTTGTCTTTCAGGATTAATTCTGTGTTTTATTTTGTTTATTTGATGAAAATGAACAACAATACACACCATGGAAACATTTTTGTTTGATTTGTGTCAAGTTAGATTTTCACCTAGAACCCAAAGGGGGGGGTATTGGCACTTTTCATGGAAAAATGTGAAAAATTAAATTTTCTAAAAATGAAATAAATGCCTTCTAAACACCTCAAACATTCACTCTAAAACAGAAGATTGTTGTTTTTCGCAATATTTTTAGAAATTTGGGTTCTTTTAGTAACATTTACACCTGGGCTGAAGCATCTTTTATAATCATTTATTGTCTTTCAGGATACATTCTGGGTTTTATTTTGTTTATTTGATGAAAATGAACAACAATACTCACCTTGGATACATTTTTGTTTGATTTGTGTCGAGTGAGATTTTCACCTTGAACTCAAAGGGGGGGGTATTGGCACTTTTCATGGAAAAATGTGAAAAATTGAATTTTCTAAAAATGAAATAAATATCTTCTAAACACCTCAAACATTCACTCTAAAACAGAAGATTGTTGTTTTTCGCAATATTTTTAGAAATTTGGGCTCTTTTGGTAACATTAACACTCGGGCTGAAGCATCTTTAATGATCTTTTATTGTCTTTCAGGATTAATTCTGGGTTTTATTTGTTTATTTTATGAAAATGAACAACAATACACACCATGGAAACATTTTTGTTTGATTTGTGTCAAGTTAGATTTTCACCTAGAACCCAAAGGGGGGGGTATTGGCACTTTTCATGGAAAAATGTGAAAAATTAAATTTTCTAAAAATGAAATAAATGCCTTCTAAACACCTCAAACATTCACTCTAAAACAGAAGATTGTTGTTTTTCGCAATATTTTTAGAAATTTGGGCTCTTTTAGTAACATTAACACCTGGGTTGAAGCATCTTTTATGATCATTTATTGTCTTTCAGGATACATTCTGGGTTTTATTTTGTTTATTTGATGAAAATGAACAACAATACACAGCTTGGATACATTTTTGTTTGATTTGTGTCGACTGAGATTTTCACCTGGAACCCAAAGGGGGGGGCATTGGCACTTTTCATGGAAAAATGTAAAAAATTAAATTTTCTAAAAATGAAATAAATGCCTTATAAACACCTCAAACATTCACTCTAAAACAGAAGATTGTTGTTTTTCGCAATATTTTTAGAAATTTGGGCTCTTTTAGTAACATTAACACTTTCGCTGAAGCAACTTTTATGCTCATTTCTTGTCTTTCAGGATTAATTCTGTGTTTTATTTTGTTTATTTGATGATAATGAACAACAATACACACCATGGAAACATTTTTGTTTGATTTGTGTCAAGTTAGATTTTCACCTAGAACCCAAAGGGGGGGGTATTGGCACTTTTCATGGAAAAATGTGAAAAATTAAATTTTCTAAAAATGAAATAAATGCCTTCTAAACACCTCAAACATTCACTCTAAAACAGAAGATTGTTGTTTTTCGCAATATTTTTAGAAATTTGGGCTCTTTTAGTAACATTTACACCTGGGCTGAAGCATCTTTTATAATCATTTATTGTCTTTCAGGATACATTCTGGGTTTTATTTTGTTTATTTGATGAAAATGAACAACAATACTCACCTTGGATACATTTTTGTTTGATTTGTGTCGAGTGAGATTTTCACCTTGAACTCAAAGGGGGGGGTATTGGCACTTTTCATGGAAAAATGTGAAAAATTGAATTTTCTAAAAATGAAATAAATATCTTCTAAACACCTCAAACATTCACTCTAAAACAGAAGATTGTTGTTTTTCGCAATATTTTTAGAAATTTGGGCTCTTTTAGTAACATTAACACTCGGGCTGAAGCATCTTTAATGATCTTTTATTGTCTTTCAGGATTAATTCTGGGTTTTATTTGTTTATTTTATGAAAATGAACAACAATACACACCATGGAAACATTTTTGTTTGATTTGTGTCAAGTTAGATTTTCACCTAGAACCCAAAGGGGGGGGGTATTGGCACTTTTCATGGAAAAATGTGAAAAATTAAATTTTCTAAAAATGAAATAAATGCCTTCTAAACACCTCAAACATTCACTCTAAAACAGAAGATTGTTGTTTTTCGCAATATTTTTAGAAATTTGGGCTCTTTTAGTAACATTAACACCTGGGTTGAAGCATCTTTTATGATCATTTATTGTCTTTCAGGATACATTCTGGGTTTTATTTTGTTTATTTGATGAAAATGAACAACAATACACACCTTGGATACATTTTTGTTTGATTTGTGTCGACTGAGATTTTCACCTGGAACCCAAAGGGGGGGGCATTGGCACTTTTCATGGAAAAATGTAAAAAATTAAATTTTCTAAAAATGAAATAAATGCCTTATAAACACCTCAAACATTCACTCTAAAACAGAAGATTGTTGTTTTTCGCAATATTTTTAGAAATTTGGGCTCTTTTAGTAACATTAACACTTTCGCTGAAGCAACTTTTATGCTCATTTCTTGTCTTTCAGGATTAATTCTGTGTTTTATTTTGTTTATTTGATGAAAATGAACAACAATACACACCATGGAAACATTTTTGTTTGATTTGTGTCAAGTTAGATTTTCACCTAGAACCCAAAGGGGGGTATTAACACTTTTCATGGAAAAAAGTAAAAATTTAAATTTTCTAAAAATGAAATAAATGCCTTTTAAACACCTCAAACATTCACTCTAAAACAGAAGATTGTTGTTTTTCGCAATATTTTTAGAAATTTGGGCTCTTTTAGTAACATTAACACATGCGCTAAAGCAACTTTTATGCTCATTTCTTGTCTTTCAGGATTAATTCTGTGTTTTATTTTGTTTATTTGATGAAAATGAACAACAATACACACCATGGAAACATTTTTGTTTGATTTGTGTCAAGTTAGATTTTCACCTAGAACCAAAAGGGGGGGTATTGGCACTTTTCATGGAAAAATGTAAAAAATTAAATTTTCTAAAAATGAAATAAATGCCTTCTAAACACCTCAAACATTCACTCTAAAACAGAAGATTGTTGTTTTTCGCAATATTTTTAGAAATTTGGGCTCTTTTAGTAACATTAACACTTGCGCTGAAGCATCATTTATGCTAATTTCTTGTCTTTCAAGATTATTTCTGGATTTTATTTTGTTTATTTGATGAAAATAAACAACAATACACACCATGGAAATATTTTTGTTTGATTTGTGTCAAGTGAGATTTTCACCTAGAACCCAAAAGGGGGTATTAACACTTTTCATGGAAAAAAGTAAAAATTTAAATTTTCTAAAAATGAAATAAATGCCTTCTAAACACCTCAAACATTCACTCTAAAACAGAAGATTGTTGTTTTTCGCAATATTTTTAGAAATTTGGGCTCTTTTAGTAACATTAACACCTGGGTTGAAGCATCTTTTATGATCATTTATTGTCTTTCAGGATACATTCTGGGTTTTATTTTGTTTATTTGATGAAAATGAACAACAATACACACCTTGGATACATTTTTGTTTGATTTGTGTCGACTGAGATTTTCACCTAGAACCCAAAGGGAGGGGCATTGGCACTTTTCATGGAAAAATGTAAAAAATTAAATTTTCTAAAAATGAAATAAATGCCTTATAAACACCTCAAACATTCACTCTAAAACAAAAGATTGTTGTTTTTCGCAATATTTTTAGAAATTTGGGCTCTTTTAGTAAAATTCACACTTGCGCTGAAGCATCTTTTATGCTCATTTCTTGTCTTTCGGGATTAAAACTGGCTTTTATTTTGTTTATTTGATGAAAATAAACAACAATACACCCCATGGAAACATTTTGTTTGATTTGTGTCAAGTGAGATTTTCACCTAGAACCCAAAGGGGGGAGTATTGGCACTTTTAATGGAAAAATGTGAAAAATGAAATTTTCAAAAAATGAAATAAATGCCTTTTAAACACCTCAAACATTCACTCTAAAACAGAAGATTGTTGTTTTTTCGCAATATTTTTAGAAATTTGGGCTCTTTTAGTAACATTAACACATGCGCTAAAGCAACTTTTATGCTCATTTCTTGTCTTTCAGGATTAATTCTGTGTTTTATTTTGTTTATTTGATGAAAATGAACAACAATACACACCATGGAAACATTTTTGTTTGATTTGTGTCAAGTTAGATTTTCACCTAGAACCAGAAGGGGGGGTATTGGCACTTTTCATGGAAAAATGTAAAAAATTAAATTTTCTAAAAATGAAATAAATGCCTTCTAAACACCTCAAACATTCACTCTAAAACAGAAGATTGTTGTTTTTCGCAATATTTTTAGAAATTTGGGCTCTTTTAGTAACATTAACACCTGGGCTGAAGCATCTTTTATGATCATTTATTGTCTTTCAGGATACATTCTGGGTTTTATTTTGTTTATTTGATGAAAATGAACAACAATCCACACCTTGGATACATTTTTGTTTGATTTGTGTCGAGTGAGATTTTCACCTAGAACTCAAAGGGGGGGGGTATTG
This sequence comes from Hetaerina americana, assembly GCF_022747635.1. NCBI lineage: Eukaryota > Metazoa > Arthropoda > Insecta > Odonata > Calopterygidae > Hetaerina > Hetaerina americana. The sequence continues at coordinate 103,454 of NW_027287126.1, forward strand.
GCACTTTTCATGGAAAAATGTGAAAAATTAAATTTTCTAAAAATGAAATAAATGCCTTCTAAACACCACAAACATTCACTCTAAAACAGGAGATTGTTGTTTTTCGCAATATTTTTAGAAATTTGGGCTCTTTTAGTAAAATTAACACTTGCGCTGAAGCATCTTTTATGCTCATTTCATGTCTTATAGGATTAATTCTGGGTTTTATTTTGTTTATTTGATGAAAATGAACAACAATACACACCATGGAAACATTTTTGTTTGATTTGTGTCAAGTGAGATTTTCACCTAGAACCCAAAGGGGGGGTATTGGCACTTTTAATGGAAAAATGTGAAAAATAAAATTTTCTAAAAATGAAATAAATGCCTTCTAAACACCTCAAACTTTCACTCTATAACAGAAGATTGTTGTTTTTCGCAATATTTTTAGAAATTTTGGCTCTTTTAGTAACATTAACACTTGGGCTGAAGCATCTTTTATGATCTTTTATTGTCTTTCAGGATTCATTCTGGGTTTTATTTTGTTTATTTGATGAAAATGAACAACAATACACACCTTGGATACATTTTTGTTTGATTTTTGTCGAGTGAGATTTTCACGTAGAACCCAAAGGGGGGGTATTGGCACTTTTCATGGAAAAATGTGAAAAATTAAATTTTCTAAAAATGAAATTAATGCCTTCTAAACACCTCAAACATTCACTCTAAAACAGAAGATTGTTGTTTTTCGCAATATTTTTAGAAATTTGGGCTCTTTTAGTAAAATTAACACCTGGGCTGAAGCATCTTTTATGATCATTTATTGTCTTTCAGGATACATTCTGGGTTTTATTTTGTTTATTTGATGAAAATGAACAACAATACTGACCTTGGATACATTTTTGTTTGATTTGTATCGAGTGAGATTTTCACCTAGAACCCAAAGGGGGGGTATTGGCACTTTTCATGGAAAAATGTGAAAAATTAAATTTTCCAGAAATGAAATAAATGCCTTCTAAACACCTCAAACATTCACTCTAAAACAGAAGATTGTTGTTTTTCTCAATATTTTTAGAAATTTGGGCTCTTTTAGTAACATTAACACTTGGGCTGAAGCATCTTTTATGATCTTTTATTGTCTTTCAGGATTCATTCCGGGTTTTATTTTGTTTATTTGATGAAAATAAACAACAATACACACCTTGGATACATTTTTGTTTGATTTGTGTCGACTGAGATTTTCACCTAGAACCCAAAGGGGGGGGCATTGGCACTTTTCATCGAAAAATGTAAAAAATTAAATTTTCTAAAAATGAAATAAATGCCTTATAAACACCTCAAACATTCACTCTAAAACAGAAGATTTTTGTATTTCGCAATATTTTTAGAAATTTGGGCTCTTTTAGTAACATTAACACTTTCGCTGAAGCAACTTTTATGCTCATTTCTTGTCTTTCAGGATTAATTCTGTGTTTTATTTTGTTTATTTGATGAAAATGAACAACAATACACACCATGGAAACATTTTTGTTTGATTTGTGTCAAGTTAGATTTTCACCTAGAACCCAAAGGGGGGGGTATTGGCACTTTTCATGGAAAAATGTGAAAAATTAAATTTTCTAAAAATGAAATAAATGCCTTCTAAACACCTCAAACATTCACTCTAAAACAGAAGATTGTTGTTTTTCGCAATATTTTTAGAAATTTGGGTTCTTTTAGTAACATTTACACCTGGGCTGAAGCATCTTTTATAATCATTTATTGTCTTTCAGGATACATTCTGGGTTTTATTTTGTTTATTTGATGAAAATGAACAACAATACTCACCTTGGATACATTTTTGTTTGATTTGTGTCGAGTGAGATTTTCACCTTGAACTCAAAGGGGGGGGTATTGGCACTTTTCATGGAAAAATGTGAAAAATTGAATTTTCTAAAAATGAAATAAATATCTTCTAAACACCTCAAACATTCACTCTAAAACAGAAGATTGTTGTTTTTCGCAATATTTTTAGAAATTTGGGCTCTTTTAGTAACATTAACACTCGGGCTGAAGCATCTTTAATGATCTTTTATTGTCTTTCAGGATTAATTCTGGGTTTTATTTGTTTATTTGATGAAAATGAACAACAATACAAACCATGGAAACATTTTTGTTTGATTTGTGTCAAGTTAGATTTTCACCTAGAACCCAAAGGGGGGGGTATTGGCACTTTTCATGGAAAAATGTGAAAAATTAAATTTTCTAAAAATGAAATAAATGCCTTCTAAACACCTCAAACATTCACTCTAAAACAGAAGATTGTTGTTTTTCGCAATATTTTTAGAAATTTGGGCTCTTTTAGTAACATTAACACCTGGGTTGAAGCATCTTTTATGATCATTTATTGTCTTTCAGGATACATTCTGGGTTTTATTTTGTTTATTTGATGAAAATGAACAACAATACACACCTTGGATACATTTTTGTTTGATTTGTGTCGACTGAGATTTTCACCTGGAACCCAAAGGGGGGGGCATTGGCACTTTTCATGGAAAAATGTAAAAAATTAAATTTTCTAAAAATGAAATAAATGCCTTATAAACACCTCAAACATTCACTCTAAAACAGAAGATTGTTGTTTTTCGCAATATTTTTAGAAATTTGGGCTCTTTTAGTAACATTAACACTTTCGCTGAAGCAACTTTTATGCTCATTTCTTGTCTTTCAGGATTAATTCTGTGTTTTATTTTGTTTATTTGATGAAAATGAACAACAATACACACCATGGAAACATTTTTGTTTGATTTGTGTCAAGTTAGATTTTCACCTAGAACCCAAAGGGGGGTATTAACACTTTTCATGGAAAAAAGTAAAAATTTAAATTTTCTAAAAATGAAATAAATGCCTTTTAAACACCTCAAACATTCACTCTAAAACAGAAGATTGTTGTTTTTCGCAATATTTTTAGAAATTTGGGCTCTTTTAGTAACATTAACACATGCGCTAAAGCAACTTTTATGCTCATTTCTTGTCTTTCAGGATTAATTCTGTGTTTTATTTTGTTTATTTGATGAAAATGAACAACAATACACACCATGGAAACATTTTTGTTTGATTTGTGTCAAGTTAGATTTTCACCTAGAACCAAAAGGGGGGGTATTGGCACTTTTCATGGAAAAATGTAAAAAATTAAATTTTCTAAAAATGAAATAAATGCCTTCTAAACACCTCAAACATTCACTCTAAAACAGAAGATTGTTGTTTTTCGCAATATTTTTAGAAATTTGGGCTCTTTTAGTAACATTAACACTTGCGCTGAAGCATCATTTATGCTAATTTCTTGTCTTTCAAGATTATTTCTGGATTTTATTTTGTTTATTTGATGAAAATAAACAACAATACACACCATGGAAATATTTTTGTTTGATTTGTGTCAAGTGAGATTTTCACCTAGAACCCAAAAGGGGGTATTAACACTTTTCATGGAAAAAAGTAAAAATTTAAATTTTCTAAAAATGAAATAAATGCCTTCTAAACACCTCAAACATTCACTCTAAAACAGAAGATTGTTGTTTTTCGCAATATTTTTAGAAATTTGGGCTCTTTTAGTAACATTAACACCTGGGTTGAAGCATCTTTTATGATCATTTATTGTCTTTCAGGATACATTCTGGGTTTTATTTTGTTTATTTGATGAAAATGAACAACAATACACACCTTGGATACATTTTTGTTTGATTTGTGTCGACTGAGATTTTCACCTAGAACCCAAAGGGAGGGGCATTGGCACTTTTCATGGAAAAATGTAAAAAATTAAATTTTCTAAAAATGAAATAAATGCCTTATAAACACCTCAAACATTCACTCTAAAACAAAAGATTGTTGTTTTTCGCCTTTTTTTTTGAAATTTGGGCTCTTTTAGTAAAATTCACACTTGCGCTGAAGCATCTTTTCTGCTCATTTCTTGTCTTTCGGGATTAAAACTGGCTTTTATTTTGTTTATTTGATGAAAATAAACAACAATACACCCCATGGAAACATTTTGTTTGATTTGTGTCAAGTGAGATTTTCACCTAGAACCCAAAGGGGGGAGTATTGGCACTTTTAATGGAAAAATGTGAAAAATGAAATTTTCAAAAAATGAAATAAATGCCTTTTAAACACCTCAAACATTCACTCTAAAACAGAAGATTGTTGTTTTTCGCAATATTTTTAGAAATTTGGGCTCTTTTAGTAACATTAACACATGCGCTAAAGCAACTTTTATGCTCATTTCTTGTCTTTCAGGATTAATTCTGTGTTTTATTTTGTTTATTTGATGAAAATGAACAACAATACACACCATGGAAACATTTTTGTTTGATTTGTGTCAAGTTAGATTTTCACCTAGAACCAAAAGGGGGGGTATTGGCACTTTTCATGGAAAAATGTAAAAAATTAAATTTTCTAAAAATGAAATAAATGCCTTCTAAACACTTCAAACATTCACTCTAAAACAGAAGATTGTTGTTTTTCGCAATATTTTTAGAAATTTGGGCTCTTTTTGTAACATTAACACTTGCGCTGAAGCATCATTTATGCTAATTTCTTGTCTTTCAAGATTATTTCTGGATTTTATTTTGTTTATTTGATGAAAATAAACAACAATACACACCATGGAAATATTTTTGTTTGATTTGTGTCAAGTGAGATTTTCACCTAGAACCCAAAAGGGGGTATTAACACTTTTCATGGAAAAAAGTAAAAATTTAAATTTTCTAAAAATGAAATAAATGCCTTCTAAACACCTCAAACATTCACTCTAAAACAGAAGATTGTTGTTTTTCGCAATATTTTTAGAAATTTGGGCTCTTTTAGTAACATTAACACCTGGGTTGAAGCATCTTTTATGATCATTTATTGTCTTTCAGGATACATTCTGGGTTTTATTTTGTTTATTTGATGAAAATGAACAACAATACACACCTTGGATACATTTTTGTTTGATTTGTGTCGACTGAGATTTTCACCTGGAACCCAAAGGGGGGGGCATTGGCACTTTTCATGGAAAAATGTAAAAAATTAAATTTTCTAAAAATGAAATAAATGCCTTATAAACACCTCAAACATTCACTCTAAAACAGAAGATTGTTGTTTTTCGCAATATTTTTAGAAATTTGGGCTCTTTTAGTAACATTAACACTTTCGCTGAAGCAACTTTTATGCTCATTTCTTGTCTTTCAGGATTAATTCTGTGTTTTATTTTGTTTATTTGATGAAAATGAACAACAATACACACCATGGAAACATTTTTGTTTGATTTGTGTCAAGTTAGATTTTCACCTAGAACCCAAAGGGGGGTATTAACACTTTTCATGGAAAAAAGTAAAAATTTAAATTTTCTAAAAATGAAATAAATGCCTTTTAAACACCTCAAACATTCACTCTAAAACAGAAGATTGTTGTTTTTCGCAATATTTTTAGAAATTTGGGCTCTTTTAGTAACATTAACACATGCGCTAAAGCAACTTTTATGCTCATTTCTTGTCTTTCAGGATTAATTCTGTGTTTTATTTTGTTTATTTGATGAAAATGAACAACAATACACACCATGGAAACATTTTTGTTTGATTTGTGTCAAGTTAGATTTTCACCTAGAACCAAAAGGGGGGGTATTGGCACTTTTCATGGAAAAATGTAAAAAATTAAATTTTCTAAAAATGAAATAAATGCCTTCTAAACACCTCAAACATTCACTCTAAAACAGAAGATTGTTGTTTTTCGCAATATTTTTAGAAATTTGGGCTCTTTTAGTAACATTAACACTTGCGCTGAAGCATCATTTATGCTAATTTCTTGTCTTTCAAGATTATTTCTGGATTTTATTTTGTTTATTTGATGAAAATAAACAACAATACACACCATGGAAATATTTTTGTTTGATTTGTGTCAAGTGAGATTTTCACCTAGAACCCAAAAGGGGGTATTAACACTTTTCATGGAAAAAAGTAAAAATTTAAATTTTCTAAAAATGAAATAAATGCCTTCTAAACACCTCAAACATTCACTCTAAAACAGAAGATTGTTGTTTTTCGCAATATTTTTAGAAATTTGGGCTCTTTTAGTAACATTAACACCTGGGTTGAAGCATCTTTTATGATCATTTATTGTCTTTCAGGATACATTCTGGGTTTTATTTTGTTTATTTGATGAAAATGAACAACAATACACACCTTGGATACATTTTTGTTTGATTTGTGTCGACTGAGATTTTCACCTAGAACCCAAAGGGAGGGGCATTGGCACTTTTCATGGAAAAATGTAAAAAATTAAATTTTCTAAAAATGAAATAAATGCCTTATAAACACCTCAAACATTCACTCTAAAACAAAAGATTGTTGTTTTTCGCCTTTTTTTTTGAAATTTGGGCTCTTTTAGTAAAATTCACACTTGCGCTGAAGCATCTTTTCTGCTCATTTCTTGTCTTTCGGGATTAAAACTGGCTTTTATTTTGTTTATTTGATGAAAATAAACAACAATACACCCCATGGAAACATTTTGTTTGATTTGTGTCAAGTGAGATTTTCACCTAGAACCCAAAGGGGGGAGTATTGGCACTTTTAATGGAAAAATGTGAAAAATGAAATTTTCAAAAAATGAAATAAATGCCTTTTAAACACCTCAAACATTCACTCTAAAACAGAAGATTGTTGTTTTTCGCAATATTTTTAGAAATTTGGGCTCTTTTAGTAACATTAACACATGCGCTAAAGCAACTTTTATGCTCATTTCTTGTCTTTCAGGATTAATTCTGTGTTTTATTTTGTTTATTTGATGAAAATGAACAACAATACACACCATGGAAACATTTTTGTTTGATTTGTGTCAAGTTAGATTTTCACCTAGAACCAAAAGGGGGGGTATTGGCACTTTTCATGGAAAAATGTAAAAAATTAAATTTTCTAAAAATGAAATAAATGCCTTCTAAACACTTCAAACATTCACTCTAAAACAGAAGATTGTTGTTTTTCGCAATATTTTTAGAAATTTGGGCTCTTTTAGTAACATTAACACTTGCGCTGAAGCATCATTTATGCTAATTTCTTGTCTTTCAAGATTATTTCTGGATTTTATTTTGTTTATTTGATGAAAATAAACAACAATACACACCATGGAAATATTTTTGTTTGATTTGTGTCAAGTGAGATTTTCACCTAGAACCCAAAAGGGGGTATTAACACTTTTCATGGAAAAAAGAAAAATTTAAATTTTCTAAAAATGAAATAAATGCCTTCTAAACACCTCAAACATTCACTCTAAAACAGAAGATTGTTGTTTTTCGCAATATTTTTAGAAATTTGGGCTCTTTTAGTAACATTAACACCTGGGTTGAAGCATCTTTTATGATCATTTATTGTCTTTCAGGATACATTCTGGGTTTTATTTTGTTTATTTGATGAAAATGAACAACAATACACACCTTGGATACATTTTTGTTTGATTTGTGTCGACTGAGATTTTCACCTAGAACCCAAAGGGAGGGGCATTGGCACTTTTCATGGAAAAATGTAAAAAATTAAATTTTCTAAAAATGAAATAAATGCCTTATAAACACCTCAAACATTCACTCTAAAACAGAAGATTGTTGTTTTTCGCAATATTTTTAGAAATTTGGGCTCTTTTAGTAACATTAACACTTTCGCTGAAGCAACTTTTATGCTCATTTCTTGTCTTTCAGGATTAATTCTGTGTTTTATTTTGTTTATTTGATGAAAATGAACAACAATACACACCATGGAAACATTTTTGTTTGATTTGTGTCAAGTTAGATTTTCACCTAGAACCCAAAGGGGGGTATTAACACTTTTCATGGAAAAAAGTAAAAATTTAAATTTTCTAAAAATGAAATAAATGCCTTTTAAACACCTCAAACATTCACTCTAAAACAGAAGATTGTTGTTTTTCGCAATATTTTTAGAAATTTGGGCTCTTTTAGTAACATTAACACATGCGCTAAAGCAACTTTTATGCTCATTTCTTGTCTTTCAGGATTAATTCTGTGTTTTATTTTGTTTATTTGATGAAAATGAACAACAATACACACCATGGAAACATTTTTGTTTGATTTGTGTCAAGTTAGATTTTCACCTAGAACCAAAAGGGGGGGTATTGGCACTTTTCATGGAAAAATGTAAAAAATTAAATTTTCTAAAAATGAAATAAATGCCTTCTAAACACCTCAAACATTCACTCTAAAACAGAAGATTGTTGTTTTTCGCAATATTTTTAGAAATTTGGGCTCTTTTAGTAACATTAACACTTGCGCTGAAGCATCATTTATGCTAATTTCTTGTCTTTCAAGATTATTTCTGGATTTTATTTTGTTTATTTGATGAAAATAAACAACAATACACACCATGGAAATATTTTTGTTTGATTTGTGTCAAGTGAGATTTTCACCTAGAACCCAAAAGGGGGTATTAACACTTTTCATGGAAAAAAGTAAAAATTTAAATTTTCTAAAAATGAAATAAATGCCTTCTAAACACCTCAAACATTCACTCTAAAACAGAAGATTGTTGTTTTTCGCAATATTTTTAGAAATTTGGGCTCTTTTAGTAATATTAACACCTGGGTTGAAGCATCTTTTATGATCATTTATTGTCTTTCAGGATACATTCTGGGTTTTATTTTGTTTATTTGATGAAAATGAACAACAATACACACCTTGGATACATTTTTGTTTGATTTGTGTCGACTGAGATTTTCACCTAGAACCCAAAGGGAGGGGCATTGGCACTTTTCATGGAAAAATGTAAAAAATTAAATTTTCTAAAAATGAAATAAATGCCTTATAAACACCTCAAACATTCACTCTAAAACAAAAGATTGTTGTTTTTCGCCTTTTTTTTTTGAAATTTGGGCTCTTTTAGTAAAATTCACACTTGCGCTGAAGCATCTTTTCTGCTCATTTCTTGTCTTTCGGGATTAAAACTGGCTTTTATTTTGTTTATTTGATGAAAATAAACAACAATACACCCCATGGAAACATTTTGTTTGATTTGTGTCAAGTGAGATTTTCACCTAGAACCCAAAGGGGGGAGTATTGGCACTTTTAATGGAAAAATGTGAAAAATGAAATTTTCAAAAAATGAAATAAATGCCTTTTAAACACCTCAAACATTCACTCTAAAACAGAAGATTGTTGTTTTTCGCAATATTTTTAGAAATTTGGGCTCTTTTAGTAACATTAACACATGCGCTAAAGCAACTTTTATGCTCATTTCTTGTCTTTCAGGATTAATTCTGTGTTTTATTTTGTTTATTTGATGAAAATGAACAACAATACACACCATGGAAACATTTTTGTTTGATTTGTGTCAAGTTAGATTTTCACCTAGAACCAAAAGGGGGGGTATTGGCACTTTTCATGGAAAAATGTAAAAAATTAAATTTTCTAAAAATGAAATAAATGCCTTCTAAACACCTCAAACATTCACTCTAAAACAGAAGATTGTTGTTTTTCGCAATATTTTTAGAAATTTGGGCTCTTTTAGTAACATTAACACTTGCGCTGAAGCATCATTTATGCTAATTTCTTGTCTTTCAAGATTATTTCTGGATTTTATTTTGTTTATTTGATGAAAATAAACAACAATACACACCATGGAAATATTTTTGTTTGATTTGTGTCAAGTGAGATTTTCACCTAGAACCCAAAAGGGGGTATTAACACTTTTCATGGAAAAAAAGTAAAAATTTAAATTTTCTAAAAATGAAATAAATGCCTTCTAAACACCTCAAACATTCACTCTAAAACAGAAGATTGTTGTTTTTCGCAATATTTTTAGAAATTTTGGCTCTTTTAGTAACATTAACACCTGGGTTGAAGCATCTTTTATGATCATTTATTGTCTTTCAGGATACATTCTGGGTTTTATTTTGTTTATTTGATGAAAATGAACAACAATACACACCTTGGATACATTTTTGTTTGATTTGTGTCGACTGAGATTTTCACCTAGAACCCAAAGGGAGGGGCATTGGCACTTTTCATGGAAAAATGTAAAAAATTAAATTTTCTAAAAATGAAATAAATGCCTTATAAACACCTCAAACATTCACTCTAAAACAAAAGATTGTTGTTTTTTCGCCTTTTTTTTTGAAATTTGGGCTCTTTTAGTAAAATTCACACTTGCGCTGAAGCATCTTTTATGCTCATTTCTTGTCTTTCGGGATTAAAACTGGCTTTTATTTTGTTTATTTGATGAAAATAAACAACAATACACCCCATGGAAACATTTTGTTTGATTTGTGTCAAGTGAGATTTTCACCTAGAACCCAAAGGGGGGAGTATTGGCACTTTTAATGGAAAAATGTGAAAAATGAAATTTCAAAAAATGAAATAAATGCCTTTTAAACACCTCAAACATTCACTCTAAAACAGAAGATTGTTGTTTTTCGCAATATTTTTAGAAATTTGGGCTCTTTTAGTAACATTAACACATGCGCTAAAGCAACTTTTATGCTCATTTCTTGTCTTTCAGGATTAATTCTGTGTTTTATTTTGTTTATTTGATGAAAATGAACAACAATACACACCATGGAAACATTTTTGTTTGATTTGTGTCAAGTTAGATTTTCACCTAGAACCAAAAGGGGGGGTATTGGCACTTTTCATGGAAAAATGTAAAAAATTAAATTTTCTAAAAATGAAATAAATGCCTTCTAAACACCTCAAACATTCACTCTAAAACAAAAGATTGTTGTTTTTCGCAATATTTTTAGAAATTTGGGCTCTTTTAGTAACATTAACACTTGCGCTGAAGCAACTTTTATGCTCATTTCTTGTCTTTCAGGATTAATTCTGTGTTTTATTTTGTTTATTTGATGAAAATGAACAACAATACACACCATGGAAACATTTTTGTTTGAAATGTGTCAAGTTAGATTTTCACCTAGAACCCAAAGGGGGGGGGTATTGGCACTTTTCATGGAAAAATGTGAAAAATTAAATTTTCTAAAAATGAAATAAATGCCTTCTAAACACCTCAAACATTCACTCTAAAACAGAAGATTGTTGTTTTTCGCAATATTTTTAGAAATTTGGGCTCTTTTAGTAACATTAACACTTGGGCTGAAGCATCTTTTATGATCTTTTATTGTCTTTCAGGATTAATTCTGTGTTTTATTTCGTTTATTTGATGAAAATGAACCACAATACACACCATGGAAACATTTTTGTTTGATTTGTGTCGAGTGAGATTTTCACCTAGAACCCAAAGGGGGGTATTAACACTTTTCATGGAAAAATGTAAAAAATTAAATTTTCTAAAAATGAAATAAATGCCTTCTAAACACCTCAAACATTCACTCTAAAACAGAAGATTGTTGTTTTTCGCAACATTTTTAGAAATTTGGGCTCTTTTAGTAACATTAACACTTTCGCTGAAGCAACTTTTATGCTCATTTCTTGTCTTTCAGGATTAATTCTGTGTTTTATTTTGTTTATTTGATGAAAATGAACAACAATACACACCATGGAAACATTTTTGTTTGATTTGTGTCAAGTTAGATTTTCACCTAGAACCCAAAGGGGGGGGTATTGGCACTTTTCATGGAAAAATGTGAAAAATTAAATTTTCTAAAAATGAAATAAATGCCTTTTAACACCTCAAACATTCACTCTAAAACAGAAGATTGTTGTTTTTCGCAATATTTTTAGAAATTTGGGTTCTTTTAGTAACATTAACACCTGGGCTGAAGCATCTTTTATGATCATTTATTGTCTTTCAGGATACATTCTGAGTTTTATTTTGTTTATTTGATGAAAATGAACAACAATACTCACCTTGGATACATTTTTGTTTGATTTGTGTCGAGTGAGATTTTCACCTAGAACTCAAAGGGGGGGATATTGGCACTTTTCATGGAAAAATGTGAAAAATTGAATTTTCTAAAAATGAAATAAATGCCTTCTAAACACCTCAAACATTCACTCTAAAACAGAAGATTGTTGTTTTTCGCAATATTTTTAGAAATTTGGGCTCTTTTAGTAACATTGACACTCGGGCTGAAGCATCTTTTATGATCTTTTATTGTCTTTCAGGATTAATTCTGGGTTTTATTTGTTTATTTTATGAAAATGAACAACAATACACACCATGGAAACATTTTTGATTGATTTGTGTCGAGTGAGATTTTCACCTAGAACCCAAAGGGGGGTATTAACACTTTTCATGGAAAAATGTAAAAAATTAAATTTTCTAAAAATGAAATAAATGCCTTCTAAACACCTTAAACATTCACTCTAAAACAGAAGATTGTTGTTTTCGCAATATTTTTAGAAATTTGGGCTCTTTTAGTAACATTAACACCTGGGTTGAAGCATCTTTTATGATCATTTATTGTCTTTCAGGATACATTCTGGGTTTTATTTTGTTTATTTGATGAAAATGAACAACAATACTCACCTTGGATACATTTTTGTTTGATTTGTGTCGAGTGAGATTTTCACCTAGAACCCAAAGGGGGGGTTTTGGCACTTTTCATGGAAAAATGTGAAAAATTAAATTTTCCAGAAATGAAATAAATGCCTTCTAAACACACAAACATTCACTCTAAAACAGAAGATTGTTGTTTTTTTTTTCAATATTTTTAGAAATTTGGGCTCTTTTAGTAACATTAACACTTGGGCTGAAGCATCTTTTATGATCTTTTATTGTCTTTCAGGATTCATTCTGGGTTTTATTTTGTTTATTTGATGAAAATGAACAACAATACACACCTTGGATACATCTTTGTTTGATTTGTGTCGACTGAGATTTTCACCTAGAACCCAAAGGGAGGGGCATTGGCACTTTTCATGGAAAAATGTAAAAAATTAAATTTTCTAAAAATGAAATAAATGCCTTATAAACACCTCAAACATTCACTCTAAAACAAAAGATTGTTGTTTTTCGCAATATTTTTAGAAATTTGGGCTCTTTTAGTAACATTAACACTTGCGCTGAAGCAACTTTTATGCTCATTTCTTGTCTTTCAGGATTAATTCTGTGTTTTATTTTGTTTATTTGATGAAAATGAACAACAAT
>NW_027287127.1:0-112500 GCF_022747635.1 Hetaerina americana
TTATGCTTGCAAGAAATACGTATAAATGATACCATTTTCTCAAAAACGACCGTTTTGAAAGTTTAAGAAAGGAACAAATTTTCATTTGATGAATGAAGAGCCTTTAAAAAAGCACTTGGAAGAAAAACTTACAGGAAAATTGATTCGCGAAATTACTCATCCCGGGACTGCGGAGGAAAATTATTATGTTTAAAAAGTACGTATATTATCGAAACTTTTATAATAGCGACTGCTTTGAAATGAAGGGAGGCAACCAAATATTCATTCAATGAATTTTAAGCTTTAAAAAACCGCTGAGGTAAAAACTAAACGCCACAATTGAATCACAAAATTTCTCGTCCCGGGAGATCGGATGAAAAATTTTATGTTTGCAAGAAATATGTTTGAATACGAAAGTTTTCCTAATTACTGCCGTTTGGAAGGGAAAGAAAAACACAAATTTACAATTAAAACTAACAGGCTTTCAAAAAAACCCTCGGGGGAACAACTAAACGAGTGGCTTGAATCAAGAAATTTCTCATCCCGGGACTGCGGCTGGAAAACATTATGCTTGCAAGAAACACGTTTGAATACGGAAATTTTCTCAATAACTGCCTTTTGAAAATTAAAGGAGTCAAACAAATTTACAATAAAAACTAACAGGCTTTCAAAAAAAAACCCACGGGTGAACAACTAAACGAGTCGCTTGAATCACGAAATTTCTCATCTCGGGACTGCGGCTGGAAAAAGTTATGCTTGCAAGAAATACGTATAAATGATACCATTTTCTCAAAAACGACCGTTTTGAAAGGTAAAGAAAGGAACAAATTTTCATTTGATGAATGAAGAGCCTTTAAAAAAGCACTTGGAAGAAAAACTTACACGAAAATTGATTCGCGAAATTACTCATCCCGGGACTTCGGAGGAAAATTATTATGTTTAAAAAGTACGTATATTATGGAAACTTTTATAACAGCGACTGCTGTGAAATGAAGGGAGGCAACCAAATATTCATTCAATGAATTTTAAGCTTTAAAAAACCGCTGAGGTAAAATCTAACCGCCACAATTAAATCACAAAATTTCTCATCCCGGTACTGCGGATGAAAAATTCTATGTTTGCAAGAAATACGTTTGAATACGGAAATTTTCTCAATAACTGCCTTTTGAAAATGAAATGAGTCAAACAAATTTACAATAAAAACTAACAGGCTTTCAAAAAAACCCTCGGGTGAACAACTAAACGAGTCGCTTGAATCACGAAATTTCTCATCCCGGGACTGCGGCTGGAAAATGTTGTGCTTGCAAGAAATACATATAAATGATACCATTTTCTCAAAAACGACCGTTTTGAAAGGTAAAGAAAGGAACAAATTTTCATTTGATGAATGAAGAGCCTTTAAAAAAGCACTTGGAAGAAAAACTTACACGAAAATTGATTCGCGAAATTACTCATCCCGGGACTGCGGAGGAAAATTATTATGTTTAAAAAGTACGTATATTATCGAAACTTTTATAACAGCGACTGCTTTGAAATGAAGGGAGGCAACCAAATATTCATTCAATGAATTTTAAGCTTTAAAAAACCGCTGAGGTAAAAACTAAACGCCACAATTGAATCACAAAATTTCTCGTCCCGGGAGATCGGATGAAAAATTTTATGTTTGCAAGAAATATGTTTGAATACGAAAGTTTTCCTAATAACTGCCGTTTGGAAGGGAAAGAAAAACACAAATTTACAATTAAAACTAACAGGCTTTCAAAAAAACCCTCGGGGGAACAACTAAACGAGTCGCTTGAATCAAGCAATTTCTTATCCCGGGACTGCGGCTGAAAAACATTATGCTTGCAAGAAATACGTATAAATGATACCATTTTCTCAAAAACGACCGTTTTAAAGGTTAAGAAAGGAACAAATTTTCATTTGATGAATGAAGAGCTTTTAAAAAAGCACTTGGTAGAAAAACTTACACGACAATTCCTTCGCGAAATTTCTCATCCCGAATCTGCGGAGGAAAATTATTATGTTTAAAAAATACGTATATTAACGAAACATTTATAACAGCGGCTGCTTTGAAAGGAAGAGAGGCGACCAAATATTCATTCAATTAATTTTAAGCTGTAAAAAACCGCTGAGGTAAAAACTAAACGCAACAATTGAATCACAAAATATCTCATCCCGGTACTGCGGATGAAAAATTCTATGTTTGCAAGAAACACGTTTGAATACGGAAATTTTCTCAAAAACTGCCTTTTGAAAATTAAAGGAGTCAAACAAATTTACAATAAAAACTAACAGTCTTTCAAAAAAAACCCACGGGTGAACAACTAAACGAGTCGCTTGAATCACGAAATTTCTCATCCCGGGACTGCGGCTGGAAAAAGTTATGCTTGCAAGAAATACGTATAAATGATACCATTTTCTCAAAAACGACCGTTTTGAAAGGTAAAGAAAGGAACAAATTTTCATTTGATGAATGAAGAGCCTTTAAAAAAGCACTTGGAAGAAAAACTTACACGAAAATTGATTCGCGAAATTACTCATCCCGGGACTTCGGAGGAAAATTATTATGTTTAAAAAGTACGTATATTATCGAAACTTTTATAACAGCGACTGCTGTGAAATGAAGGGAGGCAACCAAATATTCATTCAATGAATTTTAAGCTTTAAAAAACCGCTGAGGTAAAAGCTAAACGCCACAATTAAATCACAAAATTTCTCATCCCGGTACTGCGGATGAAAAATTCTATGTTTGCAAGAAATACGTTTGAATACGGAAATTTTCTCAATAACTGCCTTTTGAAAATGAAATGAGTCAAACAAATTTACAATAAAAACTAACAGGCTTTCAAAAAAACCCTCGGGTGAACATTTAAACGAGTCGCTTGAATCACTAAATTTCTCATCCCGGGACTGCGGCTGGAAAATGTTGTGCTTGCAAGAAATACATATAAATGATACCATTTTCTCAAAAACGACCGTTTTGAAAGGTAAAGAAAGGAACAAATTTTCATTTGATGAATGAAGAGCCTTTTAAAAAGCACTTGGAAGAAAAACTTACACGAAAATTGATTCGCGAAATTACTCATCCCGGGACTGCGGAGGAAAATTGTTATGTTTAAAAAGTACGTATATTATCGAAACTTTTATTACAGCGACTGCTTTGAAATGAAGGGAGGCAACCAAATATTCATTCAATGAATTTTAAGCTTTAAAAAACCGCTGAGGTAAAAACTAAACGCCACAATTGAATCACAAAATTTCTCGTCCCGGGAGATCGGATGAAAAATTTTATGTTTGCAAGAAATATGTTTGAATACGAAAGTTTTCCTAATAACTGCCGTTTGGAAGGGAAAGAAAAACACAAATTTACAATTAAAACTAACAGGCTTTCAAAAAAACCCTCGGGGGAACAACTAAACGAGTCGCTTGAATCAAGCAATTTCTTATCCCGGGACTGCGGCTGGAAAACATTATGCTTGCAAGAAATACGTATAAATGATACCATTTTCTCAAAAACGACCGTTTTGAAATGTTAAGAAAGGAACAAATTTTCATTTGATGAATGAAGAGCTTTTAAAAAAGCACTTGGTAGAAAAACTTACACGACAATTCCTTCGCGAAATTTCTCATCCCGAATCTGCGGAGAAAAATTATTATGTTTAAAAAATACGTATATTAACGAAATATTTATAACAGCGGCTGCTTTGAAAGGAAGAGAGGCGACCAAATATTCATTCAATTAATTTTAAGCTTTAAAAAACCGCTGAGGTAAAAACTAAACGCAACAATTGAATCACAAAATATCTCATCCCGGTACTGCGGATGAAAAATTCTATGTTTGCAAGAAATACGTTTGAATACGGAAATTTTCTCAATAACTGCCTTTTGAAAATTAAAGGAGTCAAACAAATTTACAATAAAAACTAACAGGCTTTCAAAAAAAAACCCACGGGTGAACAACTAAACGAGTCGCTTGAATCACGAAATTTCTCATCCCGGGACTGCGGCTGGAAAACGTTATGCTTGCAAGAAATACGTATAAATGATACCATTTTCTCAAAAACGACCGTTTTGAAAGGTAAAGAAAGGAACAAATTTTCATTTGATGAATGAAGAGCCTTTAAAAAAGCACTTGGAAGAAAAACTTACACGAAAATTGATTCGCGAAATTACTCATCCCGGGACTGCGGAGGAAAATTATTATGTTTAAAAAGTACGTATATTATCGAAACTTTTATAACAGCGACTGCTGTGAAATGAAGGGAGGCAACCAAATATTCATTCAATGAATTTTAAGCTTTATAAAACCGCTGAGGTAAAAGCTAAACGCCACAATTAAATCACAAAATTTCTCATCCCGGTACTGCGGATGAAAAATTTTATTTTTACAAGAAATACGTATTAATACGAAAATTTTCTTTATAACAGCCGTTCGGAAATGAATAGAGTCACACAAATTTACAATTAAAACTAACAGGCTTTCAGAAAAACCCTCGGGGGAACAACCAAACGAGTCGCTTGAATCACGAAATTTCTCATCCCGGGACTGTTGCTGGAAAACGTTATGCTTGCAAAACATACGTATAAATGATACCATTTTCACAAAACGACCGTTTTGTATGGTAAAGAAAGAACAAATTTTCATTTCATGAATGAAGAGCTTTTAAAAAAGCACTTGGAGGAAAAACTTTTACGAAAATTGATTCACGAAATTTCTCATCCCGGGACTGCCGAGGAAAATTATTATGTTTAAAAAGTTCGTATATTATCGAAACTTTTATAACAGCGACTGCTTTGAAAGGAAGGGAGGCAAACAAATATTCATTCAATGAATTATAAATTTAAAAAAACCGCTGAGGTAAAAACTAAACGCCACAATTGAATCACAAAATTTCTCATCCCGGGAGATCGGATGAAAAATTTTATGTTTGCAAGAAATACGTTTTTCGTTTTTCAATTTCTTATCCCGGGACTGGTGCTAGAAAACGTTATGCTTGCAAAAAAAAGTATAAATGATACCATTTTCTCAAAAACGACCGTTTTGAAAAGTAAAGAAAGGAACAAATTTTCATTTGATGAATGAAGAGCTTTTAAAAAAGCACTTGGTAGAAAAACTTACTCGACAATACATTCGCGAAATTTCTCCTCCTGAATCTGCGGAGGAAAATTATTATGTTTAAAAAGTACGTATATTATCGAAACTTTTATAACAGCGACTGCTTTGAAATGAAGGGAGGCAACCAAATATTCATTCAATGAATTTTAAGCTTTAAAAAACCGCTGAGGTAAAAACTAAACGCCACAATTGAATCACAAAATTTCTCGTCCCGGGAGATCGGATAAAAAATTTTATGTTTGCAAGAAATATGTTTGAATACGAAAGTTTTCCTAATAACTGCCGTTTGGAAGGGAAAGAAAAACACAAATTTACAATTAAAACTAACAGGCTTTCAAAAAAACCCTCGGGGGAACAACTAAACGAGTGGCTTGAATCAAGAAATTTCTCATCCCGGGACTGCGGCTGGAAAACATTATGCTTGCAAGAAATACGTATAAATGATACCATTTTCTCAAAAACGACCGTTTTGAAAGTTTAAGAAAGGAACAAATTTTCATTTGATGAATGAAGAGCTTTTAAAAAAGCACTTGGTAGAAAAACTTACACGACAATTTCTTCGAGAAATTTCTCATCCCGAATCTGCGGAGGAAAATCATTATGTTTAAAAAATACGTATATTAACGAAACATTTATAACAGCGGCTGCTTTGAAAGGAAGAGAGGCGACCAAATATTCATTCAATTAATTTTAAGCTTTAAAAAACCGCTGAGGTAAAAACTAAACGCAACAATTGAATCACAAAATATCTCATCCCGGTACTGCGGATGAAAAATTCTATGTTTGCAAGAAATACGTTTGAATACGGAATTTTTCTCAATAACTGCCTTTTGAAAATTAAAGGAGTCAAACAAATTTACAATAAAAACTAACAGGCTTTCAAAAAAAAACCCACGGGTGAACAACTAAACGAGTCGCTTGAATCACGAAATTTCTCATCCCGGGACTGCGGCAGGAAAACGTTATGCTTGCAAGAAATACGTATAAATGATACCATTTTCTCAAAAACGACCGTTTTGAAAGGTAAAGAAAGGAACAAATTTTCATTTGATGAATGAAGAGCCTTTAAAAAAGCACTTGGAAGAAAAACTTACAAGAAAATTGATTCGCGAAATTACTCATCCCGGGACTTCGGAGGAAAATTATTATGTTTAAAAAGTACGTATATTATCGAAACTTTTATAACAGCGACTGCTGTGAAATGAAGGGAGGCAACCAAATATTCATTCAATGAATTTTAAGCTTTAAAAAACCGCTGAGGTAAAAGCTAAACGCCACAATTAAATCACAAAATTTCTCATCCCGGTACTGCGGATGAAAAATTCTGTTTGCAAGAAATACGTTTGAATACGGAAATTTTCTCAATAACTGCCTTTTGAAAATGAAATGAGTCAAACAAATTTACAATAAAAACTAACAGGCTTTCAAAAAAACCCTCGGGTGAACAACTAAACGAGTCGCTTGAATCACGAAATTTCTCATCCCGGGACTGCGGCTGGAAAACGTTATGCTTGCAAGAAATACATATAAATGATACCATTTTCTCAAAAACGACCGTTTTGAAAGGTAAAGAAAGGAACAAATTTTCATTTGATGAATGAAGAGCCTTTAAAAAAGCACTTGGAAGAAAAACTTACACGAAAATTGATTCGCGAAATTACTCATCCCGGGACTGCGGAGGAAAATTATTATGTTTAAAAAGTACGTATATTATCGAAACTTTTATAACAGCGACTGCTTTGAAATGAAGGGAGGCAACCAAATTTTCATTCAATGAATTTTAAGCTTTAAAAAACCGCTGAGGTAATAACTAAACGCCACAATTGAATCACAAAATTTCTCGTCCCGGGAGATCGGATGAAAAATTTTATGTTTGCAAGAAATATGTTTGAATACGAAAGTTTTCCTAATAACTGCCGTTTGGAAGGGAAAGAAAAACACAAATTTACAATTAAAACTAACAGGCTTTCAAAAAAACCCTCGGGGGAACAACTAAACGAGCGCTTGAATCAAGCAATTTCTTATCCCGGGACTGCGGCTGGAAAACATTATGCTTGCAAGAAATACGTATAAATGATACCATTTTCTCAAAAACGACCGTTTTGAAAGGTTAAGAAAGGAACAAATTTTCATTTGATGAATGAAGAGCTTTTAAAAAAGCACTTGGTAGAAAAACTTACACGACAATTCCTTCGCGAAATTTCTCATCCCGAATCTGCGGAGGAAAATTATTATGTTTAAAAAATACGTATATTAACGAAACATTTATAACAGCGGCTGCTTTGAAAGGAAGAGAGGCGACCAAATATTCATTCAATTAATTTTAAGCTTTAAAAAACCGCTGAGGTAAAAACTAAACGCAACAATTATATCACAAAATTTCTCATCCCGGTACTGCGGATGAAAAATTCTATGTTTGCAAGAAATACGTTTGAATACGGAAATTTACTCAATAACTGCCTTTTGAAAATGAAAGGAGTCAAACAAATTTACAATAAAAACTAACAGGCTTTCAAAAAAACCCTCGGGTGAACAAGTAAACGAGTCGCTTGAATCACGAAAATTCTCATCCAGGGACTGCGGCTGGAAAACGTTATGCTTGCAAGAAATACGTATAAATGATACCATTTTCTCAAAAACGACCGTTTTGAAAGGTAAAGAAAGGAACAAATTTTCATTTGATGAATGAAGAGCCTTTAAAAAAGCACTTGGAAGAAAAACTTACACGAAAATTGATTCGCGAAATTACTCATCCCGGGACTGCGGAGGAAAATTATTATGTTTAAAAAGTACGTATATTATCGAAACTTTTATAACAGCGACTGCTGTGAAATGAAGGGAGGCAACCAAATATTCATTCAATGAATTTTAAGCTTTATAAAACCGCTGAGGTAAAAGCTAAACGCCACAATTAAATCACAAAATTTCTCATCCCGGTACTGCGGATGAAAAATTTTATTTTTACAAGAAATACGTATTAATACGAAAATTTTCTTTATAACAGCCGTTCGGAAATGAAAAGAGTCACACAAATTTACAATTAAAACTAACAGGCTTTCAGAAAAACCCTCGGGGGAACAACCAAACGAGTCGCTTGAATCACGAAATTTCTCATCCCGGGACTGTTGCTGGAAAACGTTATGCTTGCAAAACATACGTATTAATGATACCATTTTCACAAAACGACCGTTTTGTATGGTAAAGAAAGAACAAATTTTCATTTCATGAATGAAGAGCTTTTAAAAAAGCACTTGGAGGAAAAACTTTTACGAAAATTGATTCACGAAATTTCTCATCCCGGGACTGCCGAGGAAAATTATTATGTTTAAAAAGTTCGTATATTATCGAAACTTTTATAACAGCGACTGCTTTGAAAGGAAGGGAGGCAAACAAATATTCATTCAATGAATTATAAATTTAAAAAAACCGCTGAGGTAAAAACTAAACGCCACAATTGAATCACAAAATTTCTCATCCCGGGAGATCGGATGAAAAATTTTATGTTTGCAAGAAATACGTTTTTCGTTTTTCAATTTCTTATCCCGGGACTGGTGCTAGAAAACGTTATGCTTGCAAAAAAAAGTATAAATGATACCATTTTCTCAAAAACGACCGTTTTGAAAAGTAAAGAAAGGAACAAATTTTCATTTGATGAATGAAGAGCTTTTAAAAAAGCACTTGGTAGAAAAACTTACTCGCCAATACATTCGCGAAATTTCTCATCCTGAATCTGCGGAGGAAAATTATTATGTTTAAAAAGTACGTATATTATCGAAACTTTTATAACAGCGACTGCTTTGAAATGAAGGGAGGCAACCAAATATTCATTCAATGAATTTTAAGCTTTAAAAAACCGCTGAGGTAAAAACTAAACGCCACAATTGAATCACAAAGTTTCTCGTCCCGGGAGATCGGATAAAAAATTTTATGTTTGCAAGAAATATGTTTGAATACGAAAGTTTTCCTAATAACTGCCGTTTGGAAGGGAAAGAAAAACACAAATTTACAATTAAAACTAACAGGCTTTCAAAAAAACCCTCGGGGGAACAACTAAACGAGTGGCTTGAATCAAGAAATTTCTCATCCCGGGACTGCGGCTGGAAAACATTATGCTTGCAAGAAATACGTATAAATGATACCATTTTCTCAAAAACGACCGTTTTGAAAGTTTAAGAAAGGAACAAATTTTCATTTGATGAATGAAGAGCCTTTAAAAAAGCACTTGGAAGAAAAACTTACAGGAAAATTGATTCGCGAAATTACTCATCCCGGGACTGCGGAGGAAAATTATTATGTTTAAAAAGTACGTATATTATCGAAACTTTTATAATAGCGACTGCTTTGAAATGAAGGGAGGCAACCAAATATTCATTCAATGAATTTTAAGCTTTAAAAAACCGCTGAGGTAAAAACTAAACGCCACAATTGAATCACAAAATTTCTCGTCCCGGGAGATCGGATGAAAAATTTTATGTTTGCAAGAAATATGTTTGAATACGAAAGTTTTCCTAATTACTGCCGTTTGGAAGGGAAAGAAAAACACAAATTTACAATTAAAACTAACAGGCTTTCAAAAAAACCCTCGGGGGAACAACTAAACGAGTGGCTTGAATCAAGAAATTTCTCATCCCGGGACTGCGGCTGGAAAACATTATGCTTGCAAGAAATACGTATAAATGATACCATTTTCTCAAAAACGACCGTTTTGAAAGGTTAAGAAAGGAACAAATTTTCATTTGATGAATGAAGAGCTTTTAAAAAAGCACTTGGTAGAAAAACTTACACGACAATTCCTTCACGAAAATTCTCATCCCGAATCTGCGGAGGAAAATTATTATGTTTAAAAAATACGTATATTAACGAAACATTTATAACAGCGGCTGCTTTGAAAGGAAGAGAGGCGACCAAATATTCATTCAATTAATTTTAAGCTGTAAAAAACCGCTGAGGTAAAAACTAAACGCAACAATTGAATCACAAAATATCTCATCCCGGTACTGCGGATGAAAAATTCTATGTTTGCAAGAAACACGTTTGAATACGGAAATTTTCTCAATAACTGCCTTTTGAAAATTAAAGGAGTCAAACAAATTTACAATAAAAACTAACAGGCTTTCAAAAAAAAACCCACGGGTGAACAACTAAACGAGTCGCTTGAATCACGAAATTTCTCATCTCGGGACTGCGGCTGGAAAAAGTTATGCTTGCAAGAAATACGTATAAATGATACCATTTTCTCAAAAACGACCGTTTTGAAAGGTAAAGAAAGGAACAAATTTTCATTTGATGAATGAAGAGCCTTTAAAAAAGCACTTGGAAGAAAAACTTACACGAAAATTGATTCGCGAAATTACTCATCCCGGGACTTCGGAGGAAAATTATTATGTTTAAAAAGTACGTATATTATGGAAACTTTTATAACAGCGACTGCTGTGAAATGAAGGGAGGCAACCAAATATTCATTCAATGAATTTTAAGCTTTAAAAACCGCTGAGGTAAAATCTAACCGCCACAATTAAATCACAAAATTTCTCATCCCGGTACTGCGGATGAAAAATTCTATGTTTGCAAGAAATACGTTTGAATACGGAAATTTTCTCAATAACTGCCTTTTGAAAATGAAATGAGTCAAACAAATTTACAATAAAAACTAACAGGCTTTCAAAAAAACCCTCGGGTGAACAACTAAACGAGTCGCTTGAATCACGAAATTTCTCATCCCGGGACTGCGGCTGGAAAATGTTGTGCTTGCAAGAAATACATATAAATGATACCATTTTCTCAAAAACGACCGTTTTGAAAGGTAAAGAAAGGAACAAATTTTCATTTGATGAATGAAGAGCCTTTAAAAAAGCACTTGGAAGAAAAACTTACACGAAAATTGATTCGCGAAATTACTCATCCCGGGACTGCGGAGGAAAATTATTATGTTTAAAAAGTACGTATATTATCGAAACTTTTATAACAGCGACTGCTTTGAAATGAAGGGAGGCAACCAAATATTCATTCAATGAATTTTAAGCTTTAAAAAACCGCTGAGGTAAAAACTAAACGCCACAATTGAATCACAAAATTTCTCGTCCCGGGAGATCGGATGAAAAATTTTATGTTTGCAAGAAATATGTTTGAATACGAAAGTTTTCCTAATAACTGCCGTTTGGAAGGGAAAGAAAAACACAAATTTACAATTAAAACTAACAGGCTTTCAAAAAAACCCTCGGGGGAACAACTAAACGAGTCGCTTGAATCAAGCAATTTCTTATCCCGGGACTGCGGCTGAAAAACATTATGCTTGCAAGAAATACGTATAAATGATACCATTTTCTCAAAAACGACCGTTTTAAAGGTTAAGAAAGGAACAAATTTTCATTTGATGAATGAAGAGCTTTTAAAAAAGCACTTGGTAGAAAAACTTACACGACAATTCCTTCGCGAAATTTCTCATCCCGAATCTGCGGAGGAAAATTATTATGTTTAAAAAATACGTATATTAACGAAACATTTATAACAGCGGCTGCTTTGAAAGGAAGAGAGACGACCAAATATTCATTCAATTAATTTTAAGCTGTAAAAAACCGCTGAGGTAAAAACTAAACGCAACAATTGAATCACAAAATATCTCATCCCGGTACTGCGGATGAAAAATTCTATGTTTGCAAGAAACACGTTTGAATACGGAAATTTTCTCAAAAACTGCCTTTTGAAAATTAAAGGAGTCAAACAAATTTACAATAAAAACTAACAGTCTTTCAAAAAAAAACCCACGGGTGAACAACTAAACGAGTCGCTTGAATCACGAAATTTCTCATCCCGGGACTGCGGCTGGAAAAAGTTATGCTTGCAAGAAATACGTATAAATGATACCATTTTCTCAAAAACGACCGTTTTGAAAGGTAAAGAAAGGAACAAATTTTCATTTGATGAATGAAGAGCCTTTAAAAAAGCACTTGGAAGAAAAACTTACACGAAAATTGATTCGCGAAATTACTCATCCCGGGACTTCGGAGGAAAATTATTATGTTTAAAAAGTACGTATATTATCGAAACTTTTATAACAGCGACTGCTGTGAAATGAAGGGAGGCAACCAAATATTCATTCAATGAATTTTAAGCTTTAAAAAACCGCTGAGGTAAAAGCTAAACGCCACAATTAAATCACAAAATTTCTCATCCCGGTACTGCGGATGAAAAATTCTATGTTTGCAAGAAATACGTTTGAATACGGAAATTTTCTCAATAACTGCCTTTTGAAAATGAAATGAGTCAAACAAATTTACAATAAAAACTAACAGGCTTTCAAAAAAACCCTCGGGTGAACATTTAAACGAGTCGCTTGAATCACTAAATTTCTCATCCCGGGACTGCGGCTGGAAAATGTTGTGCTTGCAAGAAATACATATAAATGATACCATTTTCTCAAAAACGACCGTTTTGAAAGGTAAAGAAAGGAACAAATTTTCATTTGATGAATGAAGAGCCTTTTAAAAAGCACTTGGAAGAAAAACTTACACGAAAATTGATTCGCGAAATTACTCATCCCGGGACTGCGGAGGAAAATTATTATGTTTAAAAAGTACGTATATTATCGAAACTTTTATTACAGCGACTGCTTTGAAATGAAGGGAGGCAACCAAATATTCATTCAATGAATTTTAAGCTTTAAAAAACCGCTGAGGTAAAAACTAAACGCCACAATTGAATCACAAAATTTCTCGTCCCGGGAGATCGGATGAAAAATTTTATGTTTGCAAGAAATATGTTTGAATACGAAAGTTTTCCTAATAACTGCCGTTTGGAAGGGAAAGAAAAACACAAATTTACAATTAAAACTAACAGGCTTTCAAAAAAACCCTCGGGGGAACAACTAAACGAGTCGCTTGAATCAAGCAATTTCTTATCCCGGGACTGCGGCTGGAAAACATTATGCTTGCAAGAAATACGTATAAATGATACCATTTTCTCAAAAACGACCGTTTTGAAATGTTAAGAAAGGAACAAATTTTCATTTGATGAATGAAGAGCTTTTAAAAAAGCACTTGGTAGAAAAACTTACACGACAATTCCTTCGCGAAATTTCTCATCCCGAATCTGCGGAGAAAAATTATTATGTTTAAAAAATACGTATATTAACGAAATATTTATAACAGCGGCTGCTTTGAAAGGAAGAGAGGCGACCAAATATTCATTCAATTAATTTTAAGCTTTAAAAAACCGCTGAGGTAAAAACTAAACGCAACAATTGAATCACAAAATATCTCATCCCGGTACTGCGGATGAAAAATTCTATGTTTGCAAGAAATACGTTTGAATACGGAAATTTTCTCAATAACTGCCTTTTGAAAATTAAAGGAGTCAAACAAATTTACAATAAAAACTAACAGGCTTTCAAAAAAAAACCCACGGGTGAACAACTAAACGAGTCGCTTGAATCACGAAATTTCTCATCCCGGGACTGCGGCTGGAAAACGTTATGCTTGCAAGAAATACGTATAAATGATACCATTTTCTCAAAAACGACCGTTTTGAAAGGTAAAGAAAGGAACAAATTTTCATTTGATGAATGAAGAGCCTTTAAAAAAGCACTTGGAAGAAAAACTTACACGAAAATTGATTCGCGAAATTACTCATCCCGGGACTGCGGAGGAAAATTATTATGTTTAAAAAGTACGTATATTATCGAAACTTTTATAACAGCGACTGCTGTGAAATGAAGGGAGGCAACCAAATATTCATTCAATGAATTTTAAGCTTTATAAAACCGCTGAGGTAAAAGCTAAACGCCACAATTAAATCACAAAATTTCTCATCCCGGTACTGCGGATGAAAAATTTTATTTTTACAAGAAATACGTATTAATACGAAAATTTTCTTTATAACAGCCGTTCGGAAATGAATAGAGTCACACAAATTTACAATTAAAACTAACAGGCTTTCAGAAAAACCCTCGGGGGAACAACCAAACGAGTCGCTTGAATCACGAAATTTCTCATCCCGGGACTGTTGCTGGAAAACGTTATGCTTGCAAAACATACGTATAAATGATACCATTTTCACAAAACGACCGTTTTGTATGGTAAAGAAAGAACAAATTTTCATTTCATGAATGAAGAGCTTTTAAAAAAGCACTTGGAGGAAAAACTTTTACGAAAATTGATTCACGAAATTTCTCATCCCGGGACTGCCGAGGAAAATTATTATGTTTAAAAAGTTCGTATATTATCGAAACTTTTATAACAGCGACTGCTTTGGAAGGAAGGGAGGCAAACAAATATTCATTCAATGAATTATAAATTTAAAAAAACCGCTGAGGTAAAAACTAAACGCCACAATTGAATCACAAAATTTCTCATCCCGGGAGATCGGATGAAAAATTTTATGTTTGCAAGAAATACGTTTTTCGTTTTTCAATTTCTTATCCCGGGACTGGTGCTAGAAAACGTTATGCTTGCAAAAAAAAGTATAAATGATACCATTTTCTCAAAAACGACCGTTTTGAAAGGTAAAGAAAGGAACAAATTTTCATTTGATGAATGAAGAGCTTTTAAAAAAGCACTTGGTAGAAAAACTTACTCGACAATACATTCGCGAAATTTCTCATCCTGAATCTGCGGAGGAAAATTATTATGTTTAAAAAGTACGTATATTATCGAAACTTTTATAACAGCGACTGCTTTGAAATGAAGGGAGGCAACCAAATATTCATTCAATGAATTTTAAGCTTTAAAAAACCGCTGAGGTAAAAACTAAACGCCACAATTGAATCACAAAATTTCTCGTCCCGGGAGATCGGATAAAAAATTTTATGTTTGCAAGAAATATGTTTGAATACGAAAGTTTTCCTAATAACTGCCGTTTGGAAGGGAAAGAAAAACACAAATTTACAATTAAAACTAACAGGCTTTCAAAAAAACCCTCGGGGGAACAACTAAACGAGTGGCTTGAATCAAGAAATTTCTCATCCCGGGACTGCGGCTGGAAAACATTATGCTTGCAAGAAATACGTATAAATGATACCATTTTCTCAAAAACGACCGTTTTGAAAGTTTAAGAAAGGAACAAATTTTCATTTGATGAATGAAGAGCTTTTAAAAAAGCACTTGGTAGAAAAACTTACACGACAATTTCTTCGAGAAATTTCTCATCCCGAATCTGCGGAGGAAAATCATTATGTTTAAAAAATACGTATATTAACGAAACATTTATAACAGCGGCTGCTTTGAAAGGAAGAGAGGCGACCAAATATTCATTCAATTAATTTTAAGCTTTAAAAAACCGCTGAGGTAAAAACTAAACGCAACAATTGAATCACAAAATATCTCATCCCGGTACTGCGGATGAAAAATTCTATGTTTGCAAGAAATACGTTTGAATACGGAATTTTTCTCAATAACTGCCTTTTGAAAATTAAAGGAGTCAAACAAATTTACAATAAAAACTAACAGGCTTTCAAAAAAAAACCCACGGGTGAACAACTAAACGAGTCGCTTGAATCACGAAATTTCTCATCCCGGGACTGCGGCTGGAAAACGTTATGCTTGCAAGAAATACATATAAATGATACCATTTTCTCAAAAACGACCGTTTTGAAAGGTAAAGAAAGGAACAAATTTTCATTTGATGAATGAAGAGCCTTTAAAAAAGCACTTGGAAGAAAAACTTACACGAAAATTGATTCGCGAAATTACTCATCCCGGGACTGCGGAGGAAAATTATTATGTTTAAAAAGTACGTATATTATCGAAACTTTTATAACAGCGACTGCTTTGAAATGAAGGGAGGCAACCAAATTTTCATTCAATGAATTTTAAGCTTTAAAAAACCGCTGAGGTAATAACTAAACGCCACAATTGAATCACAAAATTTCTCGTCCCGGGAGATCGGATGAAAAATTTTATGTTTGCAAGAAATATGTTTAAATACGAAAGTTTTCCTAATAACTGCCGTTTGGAAGGGAAAGAAAAACACAAATTTACAATTAAAACTAACAGGCTTTCAAAAAAACCCTCGGGGGAACAACTAAACGAGTCGCTTGAATCAAGCAATTTCTTATCCCGGGACTGCGGCTGGAAAACATTATGCTTGCAAGAAATACGTATAAATGATACCATTTTCTCAAAAACGACCGTTTTGAAAGGTTAAGAAAGGAACAAATTTTCATTTGATGAATGAAGAGCTTTTAAAAAAGCACTTGGTAGAAAAACTTACACGACAATTCCTTCGCGAAATTTCTCATCCCGAATCTGCGGAGGAAAATTATTATGTTTAAAAAATACGTATATTAACGAAACATTTATAACAGCGGCTGCTTTGAAAGGAAGAGAGGCGACCAAATATTCATTCAATTAATTTTAAGCTTTAAAAAACCGCTGAGGTAAAAACTAAACGCAACAATTATATCACAAAATTTCTCATCCCGGTACTGCGGATGAAAAATTCTATGTTTGCAAGAAATACGTTTGAATACGGAAATTTACTCAATAACTGCCTTTTGAAAATGAAAGGAGTCAAACAAATTTACAATAAAAACTAACAGGCTTTCAAAAAAACCCTCGGGTGAACAAGTAAACGAGTCGCTTGAATCACGAAAATTCTCATCCAGGGACTGCGGCTGGAAAACGTTATGCTTGCAAGAAATACGTATAAATGATACCATTTTCTCAAAAACGACCGTTTTGAAAGGTAAAGAAAGGAACAAATTTTCATTTGATGAATGAAGAGCCTTTAAAAAAGCACTTGGAAGAAAAACATACACGAAAATTGATTCGCGAAATTACTCATCCCGGGACTGCGGAAGAAAATTATTATGTTTAAAAAGTACGTATATTATCGAAACTTCTATAACAGCGACTGCTTTGAAATGAAGGGAGGCAACCAAATATTCATTCAATGAATTTTAAGCTTTAAAAAACCGCTGAGGTAAAATCTAAACGCCACAATTAAATCACAAAATTTCTCATCCCGGTACTGCGGATGAAAATTTTATGTTTACCAGAAATACGTATTTATACGAAAATTTTCTCAATAACAGCCGTTCGGAAATGAAAAGAGTCACACAAATTTACAATTAAAACTAACAGGCTTTCAAAAAAACTCTCGGGGGAACAACCAAACGAGTCGCTTGAATCACGAAATTTCTCATCCCGGGACTGCGGCTGGAAAACGTTATGCTTGCTAGAAATACGTATAAATGATACCATTTTCAAAAAACGACCGTTTTGTCTGGTAAAGAAAGAACAAATTTTCATTTGATGAATGAAGAGCTTTTAAAAAAGCACTTGGAAGAAAAACTTACAAGAAAATTGAATCACGAAATTTCTCATCCCGGGACTGCGGAGGAAAATTATTATGTTTAAAAAGTACGTATATTAACGAAACTTTTGTAACAGCGACTGCTTTGAAAGGAAGGGAGGCAAACAAATATTCATTCAATGAATTATAAATTTTAAAAAACCGCTGAGGTAATAACTAAACGCCACAATTGAATCACAAAAGTTCTCGTCCCGGGAGATCAGATGAAAAATTTTATGTTTGCAAGAAATATGTTTGAATACGAAAGTTTTCCTAATAACTGCCGTTTGGGAGGGAAAGAAAAACATCAATTTACAATTTAAACTAACAGGCTTTCAAAAAAACCCTCGGGGGAACAACTAAACGAGTCGCTTGAATCACGAAATTTCTCATCCCGGGACTGCGGCTGGAAAACATTATGCTTGCAAGAAATACGTATAAATGATACCATTTTCAAAAAAACGACCGTTTTGAAAGGTAAAGAAAGGATCACATTTTCATTTGATGAATGAAGAGTTTTTAAAAAAGTACTTGGTAGAAAAACTTACACGAAAATTGATTTACGAAATGTCTCATCCCGGGACTGCGGAGGAAAATTGTTATGTTTAAAAAGTACGTATATTAACGAAACTTTTATAACAGCGGCTGCTTTGAAAGGAAGAGAGGTGACCAAATATTCATTCAATTTATTTTAAGGTTTTAAAAACCGCTGAGGTAAAAACTAAAAGCAAAAATTGAATCACAAAATTTCTCATTCCGGTACTGCGGATGAAAAATTTTATGTTTGCAAGAAATACGTTTTTCGTTTTTCAATTTCTTATCCCGGGACTGCTTCTAGAAAACGTTATGCTTGCAAGAAATACGTATAAATGATACCATTTTCTCAAAAACGACCGTTTTGAAAGGTTAAGAAAGGAACCAATTTTCATTTGATGAATGAAGAGCTTTTAAAAAAGCACTTGGTAGAAAAACTTACACGACAATTCCTTCGCGAAATTACTCATCCCGAATCTGCGGAGGAAAATCATTATGTTTAAAAAAAATACGTATATTAACGAAACATTTATAACAGCGGCTGCTTTGAAAGGAAGAGAGGCGACCAAATATTCATTCAATTAATTTTAAGCTTTAAAAAACCGCTGAGGTAAAAACTAAACGCAACAATTGAATCACAAAATATCTCATCTCGGTACTGCGGATGAAAAATTCTATGTTTGCAAGAAATACGTTTGAATACGGAAATTTTCTCAATAACTGCCTTTTGAAAATTAAAGGAGTCAAACAAATTTACAATAAAAACTAACAGGCTTTCAAAAAAAAACCCACGGGTGAACAACTAAACGAGTCGCTTGAATCACGAAATTTCTCATCTCGGGACTGCGGCTGGAAAACGTTATGCTTGCAAGAAATACGTATAAATGATACCATTTTCTCAAAAACGACCGTTTTGAAAGGTAAAGAAAGGAACAAATTTTCATTTGATGAATGAAGAGCCTTTAAAAAAGCACTTGGAAGAAAAACTTACACGAAAATTGATTTCTTGAAATTACTCATCCCGGGACTTCGGAGGAAAATTATTATGTTTAAAAAGTACGTATATTATCGAAACTTTTATAACAGCGACTGCTGTGAAATGAAGGGAGGCAACCAAATATTCATTCAATGAATTTTAAGCTTTAAAAAACCGCTGAGGTAAAAGCTAAACGCCACAATTAAATCACAAAATTTCTCATCCCGGTACTGCGGATGAAAAATTCTATGTTTGCAAGAAATACGTTTGAATACGGAAATTTTCTCAATAACTGCCTTTTGAAAATGAAATGAGTCAAACAAATTTACAATAAAAACTAACAGGCTTTCAAAAAAACCCTCGGGTGAACAACTTAACGAGTCGCTTGAATCACGAAATTTCTCATCCCGGGACTGCGGCTGGAAAACGTTATGCTTGCAAGAAATACATATAAATGATACCATTTTCTCAAAAACGACCGTTTTGAAAGGTAAAGAAAGGAACAAATTTTCATTTGATGAATGAAGAGCCTTTAAAAAAGCACTTGGAAGAAAAACTTAAACGAAAATTGATTCGCGAAATTACTCATCCCGGGACTGCGGAGGAAAATTATTATGTTTAAAAAGTACGTATATTATCGAAACTTTTATAACAGCGACTGCTTTGAAATGAAGGGAGGCAACCAAATTTTCATTCAATGAATTTTAAGCTTTAAAAAACCGCTGAGGTAAAAACTAAACGCCACAATTGAATCACAAAATTTCTCGTCCCGGGAGATCGGATGAAAAATTTCATGTTTGCAAGAAATATGTTTGAATACGAAAGTTTTCCTAATAACTGCCGTTTGGAAGGGAAAGAAAAACACAAATTTACAATTAAAACTAACAGGCTTTCAAAAAAACCCTCGGGGGAACAACTAAACGAGTCGCTTGAATCAAGCAATTTCTTATCCCGGGACTGCGGCTGGAAAACATTATGCTTGCAAGAAATACGTATAAATGATACCATTTTCTCAAAAACGACCGTTTTGAAAGGTTAAGAAAGGAACAAATTTTCATTTGATGAATGAAGAGCTTTTAAAAAAGCACTTGGTAGAAAAACTTACACGACAATTCCTTCGCAAAATTTCTCATCCCGAATCTGCGGAGGAAAATTATTATGTTTAAAAAATACGTATATTAACGAAACATTTATATCAGCGGCTGCTTTGAAAGGAAGAGAGGCGACCAAATATTCATTCAATTAATTTTAAGCTTTAAAAAACCGCTGAGGTAAAAACTAAACGCAACAATTATATCACAAAATTTCTCATCCCGGTACTGCGGATGAAAAATTCTATGTTTGCAAGAAATACGTTTGAATACGGAAATTTACTCAATAACTGCCTTTTGAAAATGAAAGGAGTCAAACAAATTTACAATAAAAACTAAGAGGCTTTCAAAAAAACCCTCGGGTGAACAAGTAAACGAGTCGCTTGAATCACGAAAATTCTCATCCCGGGACATCGGCTGGAAAACGTTATGCTTGCAAGAAATACGTATAAATGATACCATTTTCTCAAAAACGATCGTTTTGAAAGGTAAAGAAAGGAACAAATTTTCATTTGATGAATGAAGAGCCTTTAAAAAAGCACTTGGAAGAAAAACTTACACGAAAATTGATTCGCGAAATTACTCATCCCGGGACTGCGGAAGAAAATTATTATATATAAAAAGTACGTATATTATCGAAACTTCTATAACAGCGACTGCTTTGAAATGAAGGGAGGCAACCAAATATTCATTCAATGAATTTTAAGCTTTAAAAAACCGCTGAGGTAAAATCTAAACGCCACAATTAAATCACAAAATTTCTCATCCCGGTACTGCGGATGAAAATTTTATGTTTACAAGAAATACGTATTTATACGAAAATTTTTTCTATAACAGCCGTTCGGAAATGAAAAGAGTCACACAAATTTACAATTAAAACTAACAGGCTTTCAAAAAAACTCTCGGGGGAACAACCAAACGAGTCGCTTGAATCACGAAATTTCTCATCCCGGGACTGCGGCTGGAAAACGTTATGCTTGCTAGAAATACGTATAAATGATACCATTTTCAAAAAACGACCGTTTTGTCTGGTAAAGAAAGAACAAATTTTCATTTGATGAATGAAGAGCTTTTAAAAAAGCACTTGGAAGAAAAACTTACAAGAAAATTGAATCACGAAATTTCTCATCCCGGGACTGCGGAGGAAAATTATTATGTATAAAAAGTACGTATATTAACGAAACTTTTGTAACAGCGGCTGCTTTGAAAGGAAGAGAGGCAAACAAATATTCATTCAATGAATTATAAATTTTAAAAAACCGCTGAGGTAAAAACTAAACGCCACAATTGAATCACAAAATTTCTCGTCCCGGGAGATCGGATGAAAAATTTTATGTTTGCAAGAAATATGTTTGAATACGAAAGTTTTCCTAATAACTGCCGTTTGGAAGGGAAAGAAAAACATCAATTTACAATTAAAACTAACAGGCTTTCAAAAAAACCCTCGGGGGAACAACTAAACGAGTCGCTTGAATCACGAAATTTCTCATCCCGGGACTGCGGCTGGAAAAAATTATGCTTGCAAGAAATACGTATAAATGATACCATTTTCAAAAAAACGACCGTTTTGAAAGGTAAAGAAAGGAACAAATTTTCATTTGATGAATGAAGAGTTTTTAAAAAAGTACATGGAAGAAAAACTTACACGAAAATTGATTTACGAAATGTCTCATCCCGGGACTGCGGAGGAAAATTGTTATGTTTAAAAAGTACGTTTATTAACGAAACTTTTATAACAGCGGCTGCTTTGAAAGGAAGAGAGGTGACCAAATATTCATTCAATTTATTTTAAGGTTTTAAAAACCGCTGAGGTAAAAACTAAAAGCAACAATTGAATCACAAAATTTCTCATCCCGGTACTGCGAATGAAAAATTTTATGTTTGCAAGAAATACGTTTTTCGTTTTTCAATTTCTTATCCCGGGACTGCTTCTAGAAAACGATATGCTTGCAAGAAATACGTATAAATGATACCATTTTCTCAAAAACGACCGTTTTGAAAGGTTAAGAAAGGAACAAATTTTCATTTGATGAATGAAGAGCTTTTAAAAAAGCACTTGGTAGAAAAACTTACACGACAATTCCTTCGCGAAATTTCACATCCCGAATCTGCGAAGGAAAATTATTATGTTTAAAAAATACGTATATTAACGAAACATTTATAACAGCGGCTGCTTTGAAAGGAAGAGAGGCGACCAAATATTCATTCAATTAATTTTAAGCTTTAAAAAACCGCTGAGGTAAAAACTAAACGCAACAATTATATCACAAAATTTCTCATCCCGGTACTGCGGATGAAAAATTCTATGTTTGCAAGAAATACGTTTGAATACGGAAATTTTCTCAATAACTGCCTTTTGAAAATGAAATGAGTCAAACAAATTTACAATAAAACTAACAGGCTTTCAAAAAAACCCTTGGGTGAACAACTAAACGAGTCGCTTGAATCACGAAGTTTCTCATCCCGGGACTGCGGCTGGAAAACGTTATGCTTGCAAGAAATACGTAAAAATGATACCATTTTCTCAAAAACGACCGTTTTGAAAGGTAAAGAAAGGAACAAATTTTCATTTGATGAATGAAGAGCCTTTAAAAAAGCACTTGGAAGAAAAACTTACAGGAAAATTGATTCGCGAAATTACTCATCCCGGGACTGCGGAGGAAAATTATTATGTTTAAAAAGTACGTATATTATCGAAACTTTTATAACAGCGACTGCTTTGAAATGAAGGGAGGCAACCAAATATTCATTCAATGAATTTTAAGCTTTAAAAAACCGCTGAGGTAAAAACTAAACGCCACAATTGAATCACAAAATTTCTCGTCCCGGGAGATCGGATGAAAAATTTTATGTTTGCAAGAAATATGTTTGAATACGAAAGTTTTCCTAATAACTGCCGTTTGGAAGGGAAAGAAAAACACAAATTTACAATTAAAACTAACAGGCTTTCAAAAAAACCCTCGGGGGAAAAACTAAACGAGTGCCTTGAATCAAGAAATTTCTAATCCCGGGACTGCGGCTGGAAAACATTATGCTTGCAAGAAATACGTATAAATGATACCATTTTCTCAAAAACGACCGTTTTGAAAGGTTAAGA
This sequence comes from Hetaerina americana, assembly GCF_022747635.1. Lineage (NCBI taxonomy): Eukaryota > Metazoa > Arthropoda > Insecta > Odonata > Calopterygidae > Hetaerina > Hetaerina americana. Next base: position 23,085 of record NW_027287127.1, read on the forward strand.
AAGGAACAAATTTTCATTTGATGAATGAAGAGCTTTTAAAAAAGCACTTGGTAGAAAAACTTACACGACAATTCCTTCGCGAAAATTCTCATCCCGAATCTGCGGAGGAAAATTATTATGTTTAAAAAATACGTATATTAACGAAACATTTATAACAGCGGCTGCTTTGAAAGGAAGAGAGGCGACCAAATATTCATTCAATTAATTTTAAGCTTTAAAAAACCGCTGAGGTAAAAACTAAACGCAACAATTGAATCACAAAATATCTCATCCCGGTACTGCGGATGAAAAATTCTATGTTTGCAAGAAATACGTTTGAATACGGAAATTTTCTCAATAACTGCCTTTTGAAAATTAAAGGAGTCAAACAAATTTACAATAAAAACTAACAGGCTTTCAAAAAAAAACCCACGGGTGAAAACTAAACGAGTCGCTTGAATTACGAAATTTCTCATCCCGGGACTGCGGCTGGAAAACGTTATGCTTGCAAGAAATACGTATAAATGATACCATTTTCTCAAAAACGACCGTTTTGAAAGGTAAAGAAAGGAACAAATTTTCATTTGATGAATGAAGAGCCTTTAAAAAAGATCTTGGAAGAAAAACTTACACGAAAATTGATTCGCGAAATTACTCATCCCGGGACTTCGGAGGAAAATTATTATGTTTAAAAAGTACGTATATTATCGAAACTTTTATAACAGCGACTGCTGTGAAATGAAGGGAGGCAACCAAATATTCATTCAATGAATTTTAAGCTTTAAAAAACCGCTGAGGTAAAAGCTAAACGCCACAATTAAATCACAAAATTTCTCATCCCGGTACTGCGGATGAAAAATTCTATGTTTGCAAGAAATACGTTTGAATACGGAAATTTTCTCAATAACTGCCTTTTGAAAATGAAATGAGTCAAACAAATTTACAATAAAAACTAACAGGCTTTCAAAAAAACCCTCGGGTGAACAACTAAACGAGTCGCTTGAATCACGAAATTTCTCATCCCGGGACTGCGGCTGGAAAATGTTATGCTTGCAAGAAATACATATAAATGATACCATTTTCTCAAAAACGACCGTTTTGAAAGGTAAAGAAAGGAACAAATTTTCATTTGATGAATGAAGAGCCTTTAAAAAAGCACTTGGAAGAAAAACTTACACGAAAATTGATTCGCGAAATTACTCATCCCGGGACTGCGGAGGAAAATTATTATGTTTAAAAAGTACGTTTATTATCGAAACTTTTATAACAGCGACTGCTTTGAAATGAAGGGAGGCAACCAAATATTCATTCAATGAATTTTAAACTTTAAAAAACCACTGAGGTAAAAACTAAACGCCACAATTGAATCACAAAATTTCTCGTCCCGGGAGATCGGATGAAAAATTTTATGTTTGCAAGAAATATGTTTGAATACGAAAGTTTTCCTAATAACTGCCGTTTGGAAGGGAAAGAAAAACACAAATTTACAATTAAAACTAACAGGCTTTCAAAAAAACCCTCGGGGGAACAACTAAACGAGTCGCTTGAATCAAGCAATTTCTTATCCCGGGACTGCGGCTGGAAAACATTATGCTTGCAAGAAATACGTATAAATGATACCATTTTCTCAAAAACGACCGTTTTGAAAGGTTAAGAAAGGAACAAATTTTCATTTGATGAATGAAGAGCTTTTAAAAAAGCACTTGGTAGAAAAACTTACACGACAATTCCTTCGCGAAATTTCTCATCCCGAATCTGCGGAGGAAAATTATTATGTTTAAAAAATACGTATATTAACGAAACATTTATAACAGCGGCTGCTTTGAAAGGAAGAGAGGCGACCAAATATTCATTCAATTAATTTTAAGCTTTAAAAAACCGCTGAGGTAAAAACTAAACGCAACAATTGAATCACAAAATATCTCATCCCGGTACTGCGGATGAAAAATTCTATGTTTGCAAGAAATACGTTTGAATACGGAAATTTTCTCAATAACTGCCTTTTGAAAATTAAAGGAGTCAAACAAATTTACAATAAAAACTAACAGGCTTTCAAAAAAAAACCCACGGGTGAACAACTAAACGAGTCGCTTGAATCACGAAATTTCTCATCCCGGGACTGCGGCTGGAAAACGTTATGCTTGCAAGAAATACGTATAAATGATACCATTTTCTCAAAAACGACCGTTTTGAAAGGTAAAGAAAGGAACAAATTTTCATTTGATGGATGAAGAGCCTTTAAAAAAGCACTTGGAAGAAAAACTTACACGAAAATTGATTCGCGAAATTACTCATCCCGGGACTGCGGAGGAAAATTATTATGTTTAAAAAGTACGTATATTATCGAAACTTTTATAACAGCGACTGCTGTGAAATGAAGGGAGGCAACCAAATATTCATTCAATGAATTTTAAGCTTTAAAAAACCGCTGAGGTAAAAGCTAAACGCCACAATTAAATCACAAAATTTCTCATCCCGGTACTGCGGATGAAAAATTTTATTTTTACAAGAAATACGTATTAATACGAAAATTTTCTTTATAACAGCCGTTCGGAAATGAAAAGAGTCACACAAATTTACAATTAAAACTAACAGGCTTTCAAAAAAACCCTCGGGGGAACAACCAAACGAGTCGCTTGAATCACGAAATTTCTCATCCCGGGACTGTGGCTGGAAAACGTTATGCTTGCAAAAAATACGTATAAATGATACCATTTTCACAAAACGACCGTTTTGTATGGTAAAGAAAGAACAAATTTTCATTTCATGAATGAAGAGCTTTTAAAAAAGCACTTGGAAGAAAAACTTTTACGAAAATTGATTCACGAAATTTCTCATCCCGGGACTGCCGAGGAAAATTATTATGTTTAAAAAGTTCGTATATTATCGAAACTTTTATAACAGCGACTGCTTTGAAAGGAAGGGAGGCAAACAAATATTCATTCAATGAATTATAAATTTAAAAAAACCGCTGAGGTAAAAACTAAACGCCACAATTGAATCACAAAATTTCTCATCCCGGGAGATCGGATGAAAAATTTTATGTTTGCAAGAAATACGTTTTTCGTTTTTCAATTTCTTATCCCGGGACTGGTGCTAGAAAACGTTATGCTTGCAAAAAAACGTATAAATGATACCATTTTCTCAAAAACGACCGTTTTGAAAAGTAAAGAAAGGAACAAATTTTCATTTGATGAATGAAGAGCTTTTAAAAAAGCACTTGGTAAAACTTACTCGACAATACATTCGCGAAATTTCTCATCCCGAATCTGCGGAGGAAAATTATTATGTTTAAAACGTACGTATATTATCGAAACTTTTATAACAGCGACGGCTTTGAAATGAAGGGAGGCAACCAAATATTCATTCAATGAATTTTAAGCTTTAAAAAACCGCTGAGGTAAAAACTAAACGCCACAATTGAATCACAAAATTTCTCGTCCCGGGAGATCGGATAAAAAATTTTATGTTTGCAAGAAATATGTTTGAATACGAAGTTTTCCTAATAACTGCCGTTTGGAAGGGAAAGAAAAACACAAATTTACAATTAAAACTAACAGGCTTTCAAAAAAACCCTCGGGGGAAAAACTAAACGAGTGGCTTGAATCAAGAAATTTCTCATCCCGGGACTGCGGCTGGAAAACATTATGCTTGCAAGAAATACGTATAAATGATACCATTTTCTCAAAAACGACCGTTTTGAAAGTTTAAGAAAGGAACAAATTTTCATTTGATGAATGAAGAGCTTTTAAAAAAGCACTTGGTAGAAAAACTTACACGACAATTCCTTCGCGAAATTTCTCATCCCGAATCTGCGGAGGAAAATCATTATGTTTCAAAAATACGTATATTAACGAAACATTTATAACAGCGGCTGCTTTGAAAGGAAGAGAGGCGACCAAATTTTCATTCAATTAATTTTAAGCTTTAAAAAACCGCTGAGGTAAAAACTAAACGCAACAATTGAATCACAAAATATCTCATCCCGGTACTGCGGATGAAAAATTCTATGTTTGCAGGAAATACGTTTGAATACGGAAATTTTCTCAATAACTGCCTTTTGAAAATTAAAGGAGTCAAACAAATTTACAATAAAAACTAACAGGCTTTCAAAAAAAAACCCACGGGTGAACAACTAAACGAGTCGCTTGAATCACGAAATTTCTCATCCCGGGACTGCGGCTGGAAAACGTTATGCTTGCAAGAAATACGTATAAATGATACCATTTTCTCAAAAACGACCGTTTTGAAAGGTAAAGAAAGGAACAAATTTTCATTTGATGAATGAGGAGCCTTTAAAAAAGCACTTGGAAAAAAAACTTACACGAAAATTGATTCGCGAAATTACTCATCCCGGGACTTTGGAGGAAAACTATTATGTTTAAAAAGTACGTATATTATCGAAACTTTTATAACAGCGACTGCTGTGAAATGAAGGGAGGCAACCAAATATTCATTCAATGAATTTTAAGCTTTAAAAAACCGCTGAGGTAAAAGCTAAACGCCACAATTAAATCACAAAATTTCTCATCCCGGTACTGCGGATGAAAAATTTTATTTTTACAAGAAATACGTATTAATACGAAAATTTTCTTTATAACAGCCGTTCGGAAATGAAAAGAGTCACACAAATTTACAATTAAAACTAACAGGCTTTCAAAAAAACCCTCGGGGGAACAACCAAACGAGTCGCTTGAATCACGAAATTTCTCATCCCGGGACTGTGGCTGGAAAACGTTATGCTTGCAAAAAATACGTATAAATGATACCATTTTCACAAAACGACCGTTTTGTATGGTAAAGAAAGAACAAATTTTCATTTCATGAATGAAGAGCTTTTAAAAAAGCACTTGGAAGAAAAACTTTTACGAAAATTGATTCACGAAATTTCTCATCCCGGGACTGCCGAGGAAAATTATTATGTTTAAAAAGTTCGTATATTATCGAAACTTTTATAACAGCGACTGCTTTGAAAGGAAGGGAGGCAAACAAATATTCATTCAATGAATTATAAATTTAAAAAAACCGCTGAGGTAAAAACTAAACGCCACAATTGAATCACAAAATTTCTCATCCCGGGAGATCGGATGAAAAATTTTATGTTTGCAAGAAATACGTTTTTCGTTTTTCAATTTTTTATCCCGGGACTGGTGCTAGAAAACGTTATGCTTGCAAAAAAACGTATAAATGATACCATTTTCTCAAAAACGACCGTTTTGAAAAGTAAAGAAAGGAACAAATTTTCATTTGATGAATGAAGAGCTTTTAAAAAAGCACTTGGTAGAAAAACTTACTCGACAATACATTCGCGAAATTTCTCATCCCGAATCTGCGAAGGAAAATTATTATGTTTAAAAAATACGTATATTAACGAAACTTTTATAACAGCGGCTGCTTTGAAAGGAAGAGAGGCGACCAAATATTCATTCAATTAATTTTAAGCTTTAAAAAACCGCTGAGGTAAAAACTAATCGCAACAATTGAATCACAAATTTCTCATCCCGGTACTGCGGATGAAAAAATTTATGTTTGCAAGCATACGTTTGAATACGGAAATTTTCTCAATAACTGCCTTTTGAAAATGAAATGAGTCAAACAAATTTACAATAAAACTAACAGGCTTTCAAAAAAACCCTTGGGTGAACAACTAAACGAGTCGCTTGAATCACGAAATTTCTCATCCCGGGACTGCGGCTGGAAAACGTTATGCCTGCAAGAAATACGTATAAATGATACCATTTTCTCAAAAACGACCGTTTTGAAAGGTAAAGAAAGGAACAAATTTTCATTTGATGAATGAAGAGCCTTTAAAAAAGCACTTGGAAGAAAAACTTACAGGAAAATTGATTCGCGAAATTACTCATCCAGGGACTGCGGAGGAAAATTATTATGTTTAAAAAGTACGTATATTATCGAAACTTTTATAACAGCGACTGCTTTGAAATGAAGGGAGGCAACCAAATATTCATTCAATGAATTTTAAGCTTTAAAAAACCGCTGAGGTAAAAACTAAACGCCACAATTGAATCACAAAATTTCTCGTCCCGGGAGATCGGATGAAAAATTTTATGTTTGCAAGAAATATGTTTGAATACGAAAGTTTTCCTAATAACTGCCGTTTGGAAGGGAAAGAAAAACACAAATTTACAATTAAAACTAACAGGCTTTCAAAAAAACCCTCGGGGGAACAACTAAACGAGTGGCTTGAATCAAGAAATTTCTCATCCCGGGACTGCGGCTGGAAAACATTATGCTTGCAAGAAATACGTATAAATGATACCATTTTCTCAAAAACGACCGTTTTGAAAGGTTAAGAAAGGAACAAATATTCATTTGATGAATGAAGAGCTTTTAAAAAAGCACTTGGTAGAAAAACTTACACGACAATTCCTTCGCGAAATTTCTCATCCCGAATCTGCGGAGGAAAATTATTGTTTAAAAAATACGTATATTAACGAAACATTTATAACAGCGGCTGCTTTGAAAGGAAGAGAGGCGACCAAATATTCATTCAATTAATTTTAAGCTTTAAAAAACCACTGAGGTAAAAACTAAACGCAACAATTGAATCACAAAATATCTCATCCCGGTACTGCGGATGAAAAATTCTATGTTTGCAAGAAATACGTTTGAATACGGAAATTTTTTCAACAACTGCCTTTTGAAAATTAAAGGAGTCAAACAAATTTACAATAAAAACTAACAGGCTTTCAAAAAAAAACCCACGGGTGAACAACTAAACGAGTCGCTTGAATTACGAAATTTCTCATCCCGGGACTGCGGCTGGAAAACGTTATGCTTGCAAGAAATACGTATAAATGATACCATTTTCTCAAAAACGACCGTTTTGAAAGGTATAGAAAGGAACAAATTTTCATTTGATGAATGAAGAGCCTTTAAAAAAGCACTTGGAAGAAAAACTTACACGAAAATTGATTCGCGAAGTTACTCATCCCGGGACTGCGGAGGAAAATAATTATGTTTAAAAAGTACGTATATTATCGAAACTTTTATAACAGCGACTGCTGTGAAATGAAGGGAGGCAACCAAATATTCATTCAATGAATTTTAAGCTTTAAAAAACCGCTGAGGTAAAAGCTAAACGCCACAATTAAATCACAAAATTTCTCATCCCGGTACTGCGGATGAAAAATTCTATGTTTGCAAGAAATACGTTTGAATACGGAAATTTTCTCAATAACTGCCTTTTGAAAATTAAAGGAGTCAAACAAATTTACAATAAAAACTAACAGGCTTTCAAAAAAAAACCCACGGGTGAACAACTAAACGAGTCGCTTGAATCACGAAATTTCTCATCCCGGGACTGCGGCTGGAAAACGTTATGCTTGCAAGAAATACGTATAAATGATACCATTTTCTCAAAAACGACCGTTTTGAAAGGTAAAGAAAGGAAAAAATTTTCATTTGATGAATGTAGAGCCTTTAAAAAAGCATTTGGAAGAAAAACTTTCACGAAAATTGATTCGCGAAATTACTCATCCCGGGACTGCGGAGGAAAATTATTATGTTTAAAAAGTACGTATATTATCGAAACTTTTACAACAGCGACTGCTGTGAAATGAAGGGAGGCAACCAAATATTCATTCAATGAATTTTAAGCTTTAAAAAACCGCTGAGGTAAAAGCTAAACGCCACAATTAAATCACAAAATTTCTCATCCCGGTACTACGGATGAAAAATTTTATTTTTACAAGAAATACGTATTAATACGAAAATTTTCTTTATAACAGCCGTTCGGAAATGAAAAGAGTAACACAAATTTACAATTAAAACTAACAGGCTTTCAAAAAAACCCTCGGGGGAACAACCAAACGAGTCGCTTGAATCACGAAATTTCTCATCCCGGGACTGTGGCTGGAAAACGTTATGCTTGCAAAAAATACGTATAAATGATACCATTTTCACAAAACGACCGTTTTGTATGGTAAAGAAAGAACAATTTTTCATTTCATGAATGAAGAGCTTTTAAAAAAGCACTTGGAAGAAAAACTTTAACGAAAATTGATTCACGAAATTTCTCATCCCGGGACTGCCGAGGAAAATTATTATGTTTAAAAAGTTCGTATATTATCGAAACTTTTATAACAGCGACTGCTTTGAAAGGAAGGGAGGCAAACAAATATTCATTCAATGAATTATAAATTTAAAAAAACCGCTGAGGTAAAAACTAAACGCCACAATTGAATCACAAAATTTCTCATCCCGGGAGATCGGATGAAAAATTTTAGTTTGCAAGAAATACGTTTTTCGTTTTTCAATTTCTTATCCCGGGACTGGTGCTAGAAAACGTTATGCTTACAAAAAAACGTATAAATGATACCATTTTCTCAAAAACGACCGTTTTGAAAAGTAAAGAAAGGAACAAATTTTCATTTGATGAATGAAGAGCTTTTAAAAAAGCACTTGGTAGAAAAACTTACTCGACAATACATTCGCGAAATTTCTCATCCCGAATCTGCGAAGGAAAATTATTATGTTTAAAAAATACGTATATTAACGAAACTTTTATAACAGCGGCTGCTTTGAAAGGAAGAGAGGCGACCAAATATTCATTCAATTAATTTTAAGCTTTAAAAAACCGCTGAGGTAAAAACTAATCGCAACAATTGAATCACAAATTTCTCATCCCGGTACTGCGGATGAAAAAATTTATGTTTGCAAGCATACGTTTGAATACGGAAATTTTCTCAATAACTGCCTTTTGAAAATGAAATGAGTCAAACAAATTTACAATAAAACTAACAGGCTTTCAAAAAAACCCTTGGGTGAACAACTAAACGAGTCGCTTGAATCACGAAATTTCTCATCCCGGGACTGCGGCTGGAAAACGTTATGCCTGCAAGAAATACGTATAAATGATACCATTTTCTCAAAAACGACCGTTTTGAAAGGTAAAGAAAGGAACAAATTTTCATTTGATGAATGAAGAGCCTTTAAAAAAGCACTTGGAAGAAAAACTTACAGGAAAATTGATTCGCGAAATTACTCATCCAGGGACTGCGGAGGAAAATTATTATGTTTAAAAAGTACGTATATTATCGAAACTTTTATAACAGCGACTGCTTTGAAATGAAGGGAGGCAACCAAATATTCATTCAATGAATTTTAAGCTTTAAAAAACCGCTGAGGTAAAAACTAAACGCCACAATTGAATCACAAAATTTCTCGTCCCGGGAGATCGGATGAAAAATTTTATGTTTGCAAGAAATATGTTTGAATACGAAAGTTTTCCTAATAACTGCCGTTTGGAAGGGAAAGAAAAACACAAATTTACAATTAAAACTAACAGGCTTTCAAAAAAACCCTCGGGGGAACAACTAAACGAGTGGCTTGAATCAAGAAATTTCTCATCCCGGGACTGCGGCTGGAAAACATTATGCTTGCAAGAAATACGTATAAATGATACCATTTTCTCAAAAACGACCGTTTTGAAAGGTTAAGAAAGGAACAAATATTCATTTGATGAATGAAGAGCTTTTAAAAAAGCACTTGGTAGAAAAACTTACACGACAATTCCTTCGCGAAATTTCTCATCCCGAATCTGCGGAGGAAAATTATTGTTTAAAAAATACGTATATTAACGAAACATTTATAACAGCGGCTGCTTTGAAAGGAAGAGAGGCGACCAAATATTCATTCAATTAATTTTAAGCTTTAAAAAACCACTGAGGTAAAAACTAAACGCAACAATTGAATCACAAAATATCTCATCCCGGTACTGCGGATGAAAAATTCTATGTTTGCAAGAAATACGTTTGAATACGGAAATTTTTTCAACAACTGCCTTTTGAAAATTAAAGGAGTCAAACAAATTTACAATAAAAACTAACAGGCTTTCAAAAAAAAACCCACGGGTGAACAACTAAACGAGTCGCTTGAATTACGAAATTTCTCATCCCGGGACTGCGGCTGGAAAACGTTATGCTTGCAAGAAATACGTATAAATGATACCATTTTCTCAAAAACGACCGTTTTGAAAGGTAAAGAAAGGAACAAATTTTCATTTGATGAATGAAGAGCCTTTAAAAAAGCACTTGGAAGAAAAACTTACACGAAAATTGATTCGCGAAGTTACTCATCCCGGGACTGCGGAGGAAAATAATTATGTTTAAAAAGTACGTATATTATCGAAACTTTTATAACAGCGACTGCTGTGAAATGAAGGGAGGCAACCAAATATTCATTCAATGAATTTTAAGCTTTAAAAAACCGCTGAGGTAAAAGCTAAACGCCACAATTAAATCACAAAATTTCTCATCCCGGTACTGCGGATGAAAAATTCTATGTTTGCAAGAAATACGTTTGAATACGGAAATTTTCTCAATAACTGCCTTTTGAAAATTAAAGGAGTCAAACAAATTTACAATAAAAACTAACAGGCTTTCAAAAAAAAACCCACGGGTGAACAACTAAACGAGTCGCTTGAATCACGAAATTTCTCATCCCGGGACTGCGGCTGGAAAACGTTATGCTTGCAAGAAATACGTATAAATGATACCATTTTCTCAAAAACGACCGTTTTGAAAGGTAAAGAAAGGAAAAAATTTTCATTTGATGAATGTAGAGCCTTTAAAAAAGCATTTGGAAGAAAAACTTACACGAAAATTGATTCGCGAAATTACTCATCCCGGGACTGCGGAGGAAAATTATTATGTTTAAAAAGTACGTATATTATCGAAACTTTTACAACAGCGACTGCTGTGAAATGAAGGGAGGCAACCAAATATTCATTCAATGAATTTTAAGCTTTAAAAAACCGCTGAGGTAAAAGCTAAACGCCACAATTAAATCACAAAATTTCTCATCCCGGTACTACGGATGAAAAATTTTATTTTTACAAGAAATACGTATTAATACGAAAATTTTCTTTATAACAGCCGTTCGGAAATGAAAAGAGTCACACAAATTTACAATTAAAACTAACAGGCTTTCAAAAAAACCCTCGGGGGAACAACCAAACGAGTCGCTTGAATCACGAAATTTCTCATCCCGGGACTGTGGCTGGAAAACGTTATGCTTGCAAAAAATACGTATAAATGATACCATTTTCACAAAACAACGTTTTGTATGGTAAAGAAAGAACAAATTTTCATTTCATGAATGAAGAGCTTTAAAAAAGCACTTGGAAGAAAAACTTTAACGAAAATTGATTCACGAAATTTCTCATCCCGGGACTGCCGAGGAAAATTATTATGTTTAAAAAATTCGTATATTATCGAAACTTTTATAACAGCGACTGCTTTGAAAGGAAGGGAGGCAAACAAATATTCATTCAATGAATTATAAATTTAAAAAAACCGCTGAGGTAAAAACTAAACGCCACAATTGAATCACAAAATTTCTCATCCCGGGAGATCGGATGAAAAATTTTATGTTTGCAAGAAATACGTTTTTCGTTTTTCAATTTCTTATCCCGGGACTGGTGCTAGAAAACGTTATGCTTGCAAAAAAACGTATAAATGATACCATTTTCTCAAAAACGACCGTTTTGAAAAGTAAAGAAAGGAACAAATTTTCATTTGATGAATGAAGAGCTTTTAAAAAAGCACTTGGTAGAAAAACTTACTCGACAATACATTCGCGAAATTTCTCATCCCGAATCTGCGGAGGAAAATTATTATGTTTAAAAAATACGTATATTAACGAAACTTTTATAACAGCGGCTGCTTTGAAAGGAAGAGAGGCGACCAAATATTCATTCAATTAATTTTAAGCTTTAAAAAACCGCTGAGGTAAAAACTAACGCAACAATTGAATCACAAAATTTCTCATCCCGGTACTGCGGATGAAAAATTTTATGTTTGCAAGCAATACGTTTTTCGTTTTTCAATTTCTTATCCCGGAACTGCGGCTAGAAAACGTTATGCTTGCAGGAAATACGTATAAATGATACCATTTTCTGAAAAACGACCGTTTTGAATGGTAGAGAAAGAACAAATTTTCATTTGATGAATGAAGAGCTTTTAAAAAGCACTTGGAAGAAAAACTTACACGAAAATTGATTCACGAAATTTCTCATCCCGGGACTGCGGAGGAAAATTATTATGTTTAAAAAGTACGTATATTAACGAAACTTTTATAACAGCGGCTGCTCTGAAAGGAAGAGAGGCGACCAAATATTCATTCAATTAATTTTAAGCTTTAAAAAACCGCTGAGGTAAAAACTAAACGCAACAATTGAATCGCAAAATTTCTCAACCCGGTACTGCGGATGAAAAATTTTATGTTTGCAAGAAATACGTTTGAAAACGGAAATTTGCTCAATAACTGCCTTTTGAATATGAAAGGAGTCACACAAATTTACAATTAAAACAAACAGGCTTTCAAAAAAGCCCTCGTGGGAACAACTAAACGAGTCGCTTGAATGACGAAATTTCTCATCCCGGGACTGCGGCTGGAAAACGTTATGCTTGCAAGAAATACGTATAAATGATACCATTTTCTCAAAAACGACCGTTTTGAAAGGTAAAGAAAGGAACAAATTTTAATTTGATGAATAAAGAGCCTTTAAAAAAGCACTAGAGCGAAAAACTTACACGAAAATTGATTCCAGAAATTACTCATCCCGGGACTGCGGAGGAAAATTATTATGTTTAAAAAGTACGTATATTATCGAAACTTTTATAACAGCGACTGCTTTGAAATGAAGGGAGGCAACCAAATATTCATTCAATGAATTTTAAGCTTTAAAAAACCGCTGAAGTAAAAACTAAACGCCATAATTAAATCACAAAATTTCTCATCCCGGTACTGCGGATGAAAAATTTTATGTTTTCAAGAAATACGTATTAATACGAAAATTTTCTCAATAAAAGCCGTTCGGAAATGAAAAGAGTCACACAAATTTACAATTAAAACTAACAGGCTTTCAAAAAAACCCTCGGGGGAAAAACCAAACGAGTCGCTTGAATCACGAAATTTCTCATCCCGGGACTGCGGCTGGAAAACGTTAGGCTTGCAAGAAATACGTATAAATGATACCATTTTCAAAAAACGACCGTTTTGTATGGTAAAGAAAGAACAAATTTTGATTTGATGAATGAAGACCTTTAAATATACACTTGGAAGAAAAACTAACACGAATATTGATTCACGAAATTTCTCATCCCGGGACTGCGGAGGAAAATTATTATGTTTAAAAAGTACGCATATTCACGAAACTTTTGTAACAGCGACTGCTTTGAAAGGAAGGGAGGCAAACAAATATTCATTCAATGAATTATAAATTTTAAAAAACCGCTGAGGTAAAAACTAAACGCCACAATTGAGTCACGAAATTTCTCATTCCGGGAGATCGGATGAAAAATTTTATGTTTGCAAGAAATATGTTTGAATACGAAAGTTTTCCTAATAACTGCCGTTTGGAAGGGAAAGAAAAAAACAAATTTACAATTAAAACTAACAGGCTTTCAAAAATACCCTCGGGGGAACAACTAAACGAGTCGCTTGTATAACGAAATTTCTCATCCCGGGACTGCGGCTGGAAAACGTTATGCTTGCAAGAAATACGTATAAATGATACCATTTTCAAAAAAAACGACCGTTTTGTATGGTAAAGAAAGAACAAATTTTCATTTTATGAATGAAGAGCTTTTAAAAAAGCACTTGGAAGAAAAACTTACACGAAAATTGATTTACGAAATTTCTCATCCCGGGACTGCCGAGGAAAATTATTATGTTTAAAAAGTTCGTATATTATCGAAACTTTTATAACAGCGACTAATTTGAAATGAAGGGAGGCAACCAAATATTCATTCAATGAATTTTTAGCTTTAAGAAACCGCTGAGGTAAAAACTAAACGCCACAATTAAATCACAAAATTTCTCATCCCGGTACTGCGGATGAAAAATTTATGTTTACAAGAAATACGGATTAATACGAAAATTTTTTCATTAACAGCCGTTCGGAAATGAAAAGAGTCACACAAATTTACAATTAAAACTAACAGGCTTTCAAAAAAACCCTCGGGTGAACAACTAAACGAGTCGCTTGAATCACGAAATTTCTCATCCCGGGACTACGGCTGGAAAACGTTATGCTTGCAAGAAATACATATAAATGATACCATTTTCTCAAAAACGACCGTTTTGAAAGGTAAAGAAAGGAACAAATTTTCATTTGATGAATGAAGAGCCTTTAAAAAAGCACTTGGAAGAAAAACTTACACGAAAATTGATTCGCGAAATTACTCATCCCGGGACTGCGGAGGAAAATTATTATGTTTAAAAAGTACGTATATTATCGAAACTTTTATAATAGCGACTGCTGTGAAATGAAGGGAGGCAACCAAATATTCATTCAATGAATTTTAAGCTTTAAAAAACCGCTGAGGTAAAAGCTAAACGCCACAATTAAATCACAAAATTTCTCATCCCGGTACTGCGGATGAAAAATTCTATGTTTGCAAGAAATACGTTTGAATACGGAAATTTTCTCAATAACTGCCTTTTGAAAATGAAATGAGTCAAACAAATTTACAATAAAAACTAACAGGCTTTCAAAAAAACCCTCGGGTGAACAACTAAACGAGTCGCTTGAATCACGAAATTTCTCATCCCGGGACTGCGGCTGGAAAACGTTATGCTTGCAAGAAATACATATAAATGATACCATTTTCTCAAAAACGACCGTTTTGAAAGGTAAAGAAAGGAACAAATTTTCATTTGAAGAATGAAGAGCCTTTAAAAAAGCACTTGGAAGAAAAACTTATACGAAAATTGATTCGCGAAATTACTCATCCCGGGACTGCGGAGGAAAATTATTATGTTTAAAAAGTACGTATATTATCGAAACTTTTATAACAGCGACTGCTTTGAAATGAAGGGAGGCAACCAAATATTCATTCAATGAATTTTAAGCTTTAAAAAACCGCTGAGGTAAAAACTAAACGCCACAATTGAATCACAAAATTTCTCGTCCCGGGAGATCGGATGAAAAATTTTATGTTTGCAAGAAATATGTTTGAATACGAAAGTTTTCCTAATAACTGCCGTTTGGAAGGGAAAGAAAAACACAAATTTACAATTAAAACTAACAGGCTTTCAAAAAAACCCTCGGGGGAACAACTAAACGAGTCGCTTGAATCAAGCAATTTCTTATCCCGGGACTGCGGCTGGAAAACATTATGCTTGCAAGAAATACGTATAAATGATACCATTTTCTCAAAAACGACCGTTTTGAAAGGTTAAGAAAGGAACAAATTTTCATTTGATGAATGAAGAGCTTTTAAAAAAGCACTTGGTAGAAAAACTTACACGACAATTCCTTCGCGAAATTTCTCATCCCGAATCTGCGGAGGAAAATTATTATGTTTAAAAAATACGTATATTAACGAAACATTTATAACAGCGGCTGCTTTGAAAGGAAGAGAGGCGACCAAATATTCATTCAATTAATTTTAAGCTTTAAAAAACCGCTGAGGTAAAAACTAAACGCAACAATTGAATCACAAAATATCTCATCCCGGTACTGCGGATGAAAAATTCTATGTTTGCAAGAAATACGTTTGAATACGGAAATTTTCTCAATAACTGCCTTTTGAAAATTAAAGGAGTCAAACAAATTTACAATAAAAACTAACAGGCTTTCAAAAAAAAACCCACGGGTGAACAACTAAACGAGTCGCTTGAATCACGAAATTTCTCATCCCGGGACTGCGGCTGGAAAACGTTATGCTTGCAAGAAATACGTATAAATGATACCATTTTCTCAAAAACGACCGTTTTGAAAGGTAAAGAAAGGAACAAATTTTCATTTGATGAATGAAGAGCCTTTAAAAAAGCACTTGGAAGAAAAACTTACACGAAAATTGATTCGCGAAATTACTCATCCCGGGACTGCGGAGGAAAATTATTATGTTTAAAAAGTACGTATATTATCGAAACTTTTATAACAGCGACTGCTGTGAAATGAAGGGAGGCAACCAAATATTCATTCAATGAATTTTAAGCTTTAAAAAACCGCTGAGGTAAAAGCTAAACGCCACAATTAAATCACAAAATTTCTCATCCCGGTACTACGGATGAAAAATTTTATTTTTACAAGAAATACGTATTAATACGAAAATTTTCTTTATAACAGCCGTTCGGAAATGAAAAGAGTCACACAAATTTACAATTAAAACTAACAGGCTTTCAAAAAAACCCTCGGGGGAACAACCAAACGAGTCGCTTGAATCACGAAATTTCTCATCCCGGGACTGTGGCTGGAAAACGTTATGCTTGCAAAAAATACGTATAAATGATTCCATTTTCACAAAACAACCGTTTTGTATGGTAAAGAAAGAACAAATTTTCATTTCATGAATGAAGAGCTTTTAAAAAAGCACTTGGAAGAAAAACTTTAACGAAAATTGATTCACGAAATTTCTCATCCCGGGACTGCCGAGGAAAATTATTATGTTTAAAAAATTCGTATATTATCGAAACTTTTATAACAGCGACTGCTTTGAAAGGAAGGGAGGCAAACAAATATTCATTCAATGAATTATAAATTTAAAAAAACCGCTGAGGTAAAAACTAAACGCCACAATTGAATCACAAAATTTCTCATCCCGGGAGATCGGATGAAAAATTTTATGTTTGCAAGAAATACGTTTTTCGTTTTTCAATTTCTTATCCCGGGACTGGTGCTAGAAAACGTTATGCTTGCAAAAAAACGTATAAATGATACCATTTTCTCAAAAACGACCGTTTTGAAAAGTAAAGAAAGGAACAAATTTTCATTTGATGAATGAAGAGCTTTTAAAAAAGCACTTGGTAGAAACACTTACACGAAAAGAAATTCCTCATCCCGGGACTGCGGAGGAAAATTATTATGTTTAAAAAATACGTATATTAACGGAACTTTTATAACAGCGACTGCTTTGAAATGAAGGGAGGCAACCAAATATTCATTCAATGAATTTTAAGCTTTAAAAAACCGCTGAGGTAAAAACTAAACGCCACAATTGAATCACAAAATTTCTCGTCCCGGGGGATCGGATGAAAAATTTTATGTTTGCAAGAAATATGTTTGAATACGAAAGTTTTCCTAATAACTGCCGTTTGGAAGGGAAAGAAAAACACAAATTTACGATTAAAACTAACAGGCTTTCAAAAAAACCCTCGGGGGAACAACTAAACGAGTCGCTTGAATCAAGCAATTTCTTATCCCGGGACTGCGGCTGGAAAACATTATGCTTGCAAGAAATACGTATAAATGATACCATTTTCTCAAAAACGACCGTTTTGAAAGGTAAAGAAAGGAACAAATTTTCATTTGATGAATGAAGAGCCTTTAAAAAAGCACTTGGAAGAAAAACTTACACGAAAATTGATTCGCGAAATTACTCATCCCGGGACTGCGGAGGAAAATTATTATGTTTAAAAAGTACGTATATTATCGAAACTTTTATAACAGCGACTGCTGTGAAATGAAGGGAGGCAACCAAATATTCATTCAATGAATTTTAAGCTTTAAAAAACCGCTGAGGTAAAAGCTAAACGCCACAATTAAATCACAAAATTTCTCATCCCGGGAGATCGGATGAAAAATTTTATGTTTGCAAGAAATACGTTTTTCGTTTTTCAATTTCTTATCCCGGGACTGGTGCTAGAAAACGTTATGCTTGCACAAAAACGTATAAATGATACCATTTTCTCAAAAACGACCGTTTTGAAAAGTAAAGAAAGGAACAAATTTTCATTTGATGAATGAAGAGCTTTTAAAAAAGCACTTGGTAGAAAAACTTATTCGACAATACATTCGCGAAATTTCTCATCCCGAATCTGCGGAGGAAAATTATTATGTTTAAAAAATACGTATATTAACGAAACTTTTATAACAGCGGCTGCTTTGAAAGGAAGAGAGGCGACCAAATATTCATTCAATTAATTTTAAGCTTTAAAAAACCGCTGAGGTAAAAACTAATCGCAACAATTGAATCACAAAATTTCTCATCCCGGTACTGCGGATGAAAAATTTTATGTTTGCAAGCAATACGTTTTTCGTTTTTCAATTTCTTATCCCGGGACTGCGGCTAGAAAACGTTATGCTTGCAAGAAATACGTATAAATGATACCATTTTCTGAAAAACGACCGTTTTGAATGGTAGAGAAAGAACAAATTTTCATTTGATGAATGAAGAGCTTTTAAAAAGCACTTGGAAGAAAAACTTACACGAAAATTGATTCACGAAATTTCTCATCCCGGGACTGCGGAGGAAAATTATTATGTTTAAAAAGTACGTATATTAACGAAACTTTTATAACAGCGGCTGCTCTGAAAGGAAGAGAGGCGACCAAATATTCATTCAATTAATTTTAAGCTTTAAAAAACCGCTGAGGTAAAAACTAAACGCAACAATTGAATCGCATAATTTCTCAACCCGGTACTGCGGATGAAAAATTTTATGTTTGCAAGAAATACGTTTGAAAACGGAAATTTGCTCAATAACTGCCTTTTGAATATGAAAGGAGTCACACAAATTTACAATTAAAACAAACAGGCTTTCAAAAAAGCCCTCGTGGGAACAACTAAACGAGTCGCTTGAATGACGAAATTTCTCATCCCGGGACTGCGGCTGGAAAACGTTATGCTTGCAAGAAATACGTATAAATGATACCATTTTCTCAAAAACGACCGTTTTGAAAGGTAAAGAAAGGAACAAATTTTAATTTGATGAATAAAGAGCCTTTAAAAAAGCACTTGAGCGAAAAACTTACACGAAAATTGATTCCAGAAATTACTCATCCCGGGACTGCGGAGGAAAATTATTATGTTTAAAAAGTACGTATATTATCGAAACTTTTATAACAGCGACTGCTTTGAAATGAAGGGAGGCAACCAAATATTCATTCAATGAATTTTAAGCTTTAAAAAACCACTGAGGTAAAAACTAAACGCCATAATTAAATCACAAAATTTCTCATCCCGGTACTGCGGATGAAAAATTTTATGTTTTCAAGAAATACGTATTAATACGAAAATTTTCTCAATAAAAGCCGTTCGGAAATGAAAAGAGTCACACAAATTTACAATTAAAACTAACAGGCTTTCAAAAAAACCCTCGGGTGAAAAACCAAACGAGTCGCTTGAATCACGAAATTTCTCATCCCGGGACTGCGGCTGGAAAACGTTAGGCTTGCAAGAAATACGTATAAATGATACCATTTTCAAAAAACGACCGTTTTGTATGGTAAAGAAAGAACAAATTTTGATTTGATGAATGAAGACCTTTAAATATACACTTGGAAGAAAAACTAACACGAATATTGATTCACGAAATTTCTCACCCCGGGACTGCGGAGGAAAATTATTATGTTTAAAAAGTACGCATATTCACGAAACTTTTGTAACAGCGACTGCTTTGAAAGGAAGGGAGGCAAACAAATATTCATTCAATGAATTATAAATTTTAAAAAACCGCTGAGGTAAAAACTAAACGCCACAATTGAGTCACGAAATTTCTCATTCCGGGAGATCGGATGAAAAATTTTATGTTTGCAAGAAATATGTTTGAATACGAAAGTTTTCCTAATAACTGCCGTTTGGAAGGGAAAGAAAAAAACAAATTTACAATTAAAACTAACAGGCTTTCAAAAATACCCTCGGGGGAACAACTAAACGAGTCGCTTGTATAACGAAATTTCTCATCGCGGGACTGCGGCTGGAAAACGTTATGCTTGCAAGAAATACGTATAAATGATACCATTTTCAAAAAAACGACCGTTTTGTATGGTAAAGAAAGAACAAATTTTCATTTTATGAATGAAGAGCTTTTAAAAAAGCACTTGGAAGGAAAACTTACACGAAAATTGATTTACGAAATTTCTCATCCCGGGACTGCCGAGGAAAATTATTATGTTTAAAAAGTTCGTATATTATCGAAACTTTTATAACAGCGACTAATTTGAAATGAAGGGAGGCAACCAAATATTCATTCAATGAATTTTTAGCTTTAAGAAACCGCTGAGGTAAAAACTAAACGCCACAATTAAATCACAAAATTTCTCATCCCGGTACTGCGGATGAAAAATTTATGTTTACAAGAAATACGGATTAATACGAAAATTTTTTCATTAACAGCCGTTCGGAAATGAAAAGAGTCACACAAATTTACAATTAAAACTAACAGGCTTTCAAAAAAACCCTCGGGTGAACAACTAAACGAGTCGCTTGAATCACGAAATTTCTCATCCCGGGACTGCGGCTGGAAAACGTTATGCTTGCAAGAAATACATATAAATGATACCATTTTCTCAAAAACGACCGTTTTGAAAGGTAAAGAAAGGAACAAATTTTCATTTGATGAATGAAGAGCCTTTAAAAAAGCACTTGGAAGAAAAACTTACACGAAAATTGATTCGCGAAATTACTCATCCCGGGACTGCGGAGGAAAATTATTATGTTTAAAAAGTACGTATATTATCGAAACTTTTATAACAGCGACTGCTTTGAAATGAAGGGAGGCAACCAAATATTCATTCAATGAATTTTAAGCTTTAAAAAACCGCTGAGGTAAAAACTAAACGCCACAATTGAATCACAAAATTTCTCGTCCCGGGAGATCGGATGAAAAATTTTATGTTTGCAAGAAATACGTTTTTCGTTTTTCAATTTCTTATCCCGGGACTGGTGCTAGAAAACGTTATGCTTGCAAAAAAACGTATAAATGATACCATTTTCTCAAAAACGACCGTTTTGAAAAGTAAAGAAAGGAACAAATTTTCATTTGATGAATGAAGAGCTTTTAAAAAAGCACTTGGTAGAAAAACTTACTCGACAATACATTCGCGAAATTTCTCATCCCGAATCTGCGGAGGAAAATTATTATGTTTAAAAAATACGTATATTAACGAAACTTTTATAACAGCGGCTGCTTTGAAAGGAAGAGAGGCGACCAAATATTCATTCAATTAATTTTAAGCTTTAAAAAACCGCTGAGGTAAAAACTAATCGCAACAATTGAATCACAAAATTTCTCATCCCGGTACTGCGGATGAAAAATTTTATGTTTGCAAGCAATACGTTTTTCGTTTTTCAATTTCTTATCCCGGAACTGCGGCTAGAAAACGTTATGCTTGCAGGAAATACGTATAAATGATACCATTTTCTCAAAAACGACCGTTTTGAAAGGTAAAGAAAGGAACAAATTTTCATTTGATGAATGAAGAGCCTTTAAAAAAGCACTTGGAAGAAAAACTTACAGGAAAATTGATTCGCGAAATTACTCATCCCGGGACTGCGGAGGAAAATTATTATGTTTAAAAAGTACGTATATTATCGAAACTTTTATAATAGCGACTGCTTTGAAATGAAGGGAGGCAACCAAATATTCATTCAATGAATTTTAAGCTTTAAAAAACCGCTGAGGTAAAAACTAAACGCCACAATTGAATCACAAAATTTCTCGTCCCGGGAGATCAGATGAAAAATTTTATGTTTGCAAGAAATATGTTTGAATACGAAAGTTTTCCTAATAACTGCCGTTTGGAAGGGAAAGAAAAACACAAATTTACAATTAAAACTAACAGGCTTTCAAAAAAACCCTCGGGGGAACAACTAAACGAGTCGCTTGAATCAAGCAATTTCTTATCCCGGGACTGCGGCTGGAAAACATTATGCTTGCAAGAAACACGTATAAATGATACCATTTTCTCAAAAACGACCGTTTTGAAAGGTAAAGAAAGGAACAAATTTTCATTTGATGAATGAATAGCCTTTAAAAAAGCACTTGGAAGAAAAACTTACACGAAAATTGATTCGCGAAATTACTCATCCCGGGACTGCGGAGGAAAATTATTATGTTTAAAAAGTACGTATATTATCGAAACTTTTATAACAGCGACTGCTGTGAAATGAAGGGAGGCAACCAAATATTCATTCAATGAATTTTAAGCTTTAAAAAACCGCTGAGGTAAAAGCTAAACGCCACAATTAAATCACAAAATTTCTCATCCCGGGAGATCGGATGAAAAATTTTATGTTTGCAAGAAATACGTTTTTCGTTTTTCAATTTCTTATCCCGGGACTGGTGCTAGAAAACGTTATGCTTGCACAAAAACGTATAAATGATACCATTTTCTCAAAAACGACCGTTTTGAAAAGTAAAGAAAGGAACAAATTTTTATTTGATGAATGAAGAGCTTTTAAAAAAGCACTTGGTAGAAAAACTTACTCGACAATACATTCGCGAAATTTCTCATCCCGAATCTGCGGAGGAAAATTATTATGTTTAAAAAATACGTATATTAACGAAACTTTTATAACAGCGGCTGCTTTGAAAGGAAGAGAGGCGACCAAATATTCATTCAATTAATTTTAAGCTTTAAAAAACCGCTGAGGTAAAAACTAATCGCAACAATTGAATCACAAAATTTCTCATCCCGGTACTGCGGATGAAAAATTTTATGTTTGCAAGCAATACGTATTTCGTTTTTCAATTTATTATCCCGGGACTGCGGCTAGAAAACGTTATGCTTGCAAGAAATACGTATAAATGATACTATTTTCTGAAAAACGACCGTTTTGAATGGTAGAGAAAGAACAAATTTTCATTTGATGAATAAAGAGCTTTTAAAAAGCACTTGGAAGAAAAACTTACACGAAAATTGATTCACGAAATTTCTAATCCCGGGACTGCGGAGGAAAATTATTATGTTTAAAAAGTACGTATATTATCGAAACTTTTATAACAGCGACTGCTTTGAAATGAAGGGAGGCAACCAAATATTCATTCAATGAATTTTAAGCTTTAAAAAACCGCTGAGGTAAAAACTAAACGCCACAATTGAATCACAAAATTTCTCATCCCGGTACTGCGGATGAAAAATTTTATGTTTGCAAGCAATACGTTTTTCGTTTTTCAATTTCTTATCCCGGGACTGCGGCTAGAAAACGTTATGCTTGCAGGAAATACGTATAAATGATACCATTTTCTGAAAAACGACCGTTTTGAATGGTAGAGAAAGAACAAATTTTCATTTGATGAATGAAGAGCTTTTAAAAAGCACTTGGAAGAAAAACTTACACGAAAATTGATTCACGAAATTTCTCATCCCGGGACTGCGGAGGAAAATTATTATGTTTAAAAAGTACGTATATTAACGAAACTTTTATAACAGCGGCTGCTCTGAAAGGAAGAGAGGCGACCAAATATTCATTCAATTAATTTTAAGCTTTAAAAAACCGCTGAGGTAAAAACTAAACGCAACAATTGCATCGCAAAATTTCTCAACCCGGTACTGCGGATGAAAAATTTTATGTTTGCAAGAAATACGTTTGAAAACGGAAATTTGCTCAATAACTGCCTTTTGAATATGAAAGGAGTCACACAAATTTACAATTAAAACAAACAGGCTTTCAAAAAAGCCCTCGTGGGAACAACTAAACGAGTCGCTTGAATGACGAAATTTCTCATCCCGGGACTGCGGCTGGAAAACGTTATGCTTGCAAGAAATACGTATAAATGATACCATTTTCTCAAAAACGACCGTTTTGAAAGGTAAAGAAAGGAACAAATTTTAATTTGATGAATAAAGAGCCTTTAAAAAAGCACTTGAGCGAAAAACTTACACGAAAATTGATTCCAGAAATTACTCATCCCGGGACTGCGGAGGAAAATTATTATGTTTAAAAAGTACGTATATTATCGAAACTTTTATAACAGCGACTGCTTTGAAATGAAGGGAGGCAACCAAATATTCATTCAATGAATTTTAAGCTTTAAAAAACCGCTGAGGTAAAAACTAAACGCCATAATTAAATCACAAAATTTCTCATCCCGGTACTGCGGATGAAAAATTTTATGTTTTCAAGAAATACGTATTAATACGAAAATTTTCTCAATAAAAGCCGTTCGGAAATGAAAAGAGTCACACAAATTTACAATTAAAACTAACAGGCTTTCAAAAAAACCCTCGGGGGAAAAACCAAACGAGTCGCTTGAATCACGAAATTTCTCATCCCGGGACTGCGGCTGGAAAACGTTAGGCTTGCAAGAAATACGTATAAATGATACCATTTTCAAAAAACGACCGTTTTGTATGGTAAAGAAAGAACAAATTTTGATTTGATGAATGAAGACCTTTAAATATACACTTGGAAGAAAAACTAACACGAATATTGATTCACGAAATTTCTCATCCCGGGACTGCGGAGGAAAATTATTATGTTTAAAAAGTACGCATATTCACGAAACTTTTGTAACAGCGACTGCTTTGAAAGGAAGGGAGGCAAACAAATATTCATTCAATGAATTATAAATTTTAAAAAACCGCTGAGGTAAAAACTAAACGCCACAATTGAGTCACGAAATTTCTCATTCCGGGAGATCGGATGAAAAATTTTATGTTTGCAAGAAATATGTTTGAATACGAAAGTTTTCCTAATAACTGCCGTTTGGAAGGGAAAGAAAAAAACAAATTTACAATTAAAACTAACAGGCTTTCAAAAATACCCTCGGGGGAACAACTAAACGAGTCGCTTGTATAACGAAATTTCTCATCGCGGGACTGCGGCTGGAAAACGTTATGCTTGCAAGAAATACGTATAAATGATACCATTTTCAAAAAAACGACCGTTTTGTATGGTAAAGAAAGAACAAATTTTCATTTTATGAATGAAGAGCTTTTAAAAAAGCACTTGGAAGGAAAACTTACACGAAAATTGATTTACGAAATTTCTCATCCCGGGACTGCCGAGGAAAATTATTATGTTTAAAAAAATCGTATATTATCGAAACTTTTATAACAGCGACTAATTTGAAATGAAGGGAGGCAACCAAATATTCATTCAATGAATTTTTAGCTTTAAGAAACCGCTGAGGTAAAAACTAAACGCCACAATTAAATCACAAAATTTCTCATCCCGGTACTGCGGATGAAAAATTTATGTTTACAAGAAATACGGATTAATACGAAAATTTTTTCATTAACAGCCGTTCGGAAACGAAAAGAGTCACACAAATTTACAATTAAAACTAACAGGCTTTCAAAAAAACCCTCGGGTGAACAACTAAACGAGTCGCTTGAATCACGAAATTTCTCATCCCGGGACTGCGGCTGGAAAACGTTATGCTTGCAAGAAATACATATAAATGATACCATTTTCTCAAAAACGACCGTTTTGAAAGGTAAAGAAAGGAACAAATTTTCATTTGATGAATGAAGAGCCTTTAAAAAAGCACTTGGAAGAAAAACTTACACGAAAATTGATTCGCGAAATTACTCATCCCGGGACTGCGGAGGAAAATTATTATGTTTAAAAAGTACGTATATTATCGAAACTTTTATAACAGCGACTGCTTTGAAATGAAGGGAGGCAACCAAATATTCATTCAATGAATTTTAAGCTTTAAAAAACCGCTGAGGTAAAAACTAAACGCCACAATTGAATCACAAAATTTCTCGTCCCGGGAGTTCGGATGAAAAATTTTATGTTTGCAAGAAATATGATTGAATACGAAAGTTTTCCTAATAACTGCCGTTTGGAAGGGAAAGAAAAACACAAATTTACAATTAAAACTAACAGGCTTTCAAAAAAACCCTCGGGGGAACAACTAAACGAGTCGCTTGAATCAAGCAATTTCTTATCCCGGGACTGCGGCTGGAAAACATTATGCTTGCAAGAAATACGTATAAATGATACCATTTTCTCAAAAACGACCGTTTTGAAAGGTTAAGAAAGGAACAAATTTTCATTTGATGAATGAAGAGCTTTTAAAAAAGTACTTGGTAGAAAAACTTACACGACAATTCCTTCGCGAAATTACTCATCCCGGGACTGCGGAGGAAAATTATTATGTTTAAAAAGTACGTATATTATCGAAACTTTTATAACAGCGACTGCTGTGAAATGAAGGGAGGCAACCAAATATTCATTCAATGAATTTTAAGCTTTAAAAAACCGCTGAGGTAAAAGCTAAACGCCACAATTAAATCACAAAATTTCTCATCCCGGTACTGCGGATGAAAAATTTTATTTTTACAAGAAATACGTATTAATACGAAAATTTTCTTTATAACAGCCGTTCGGAAATGAAAAGAGTCACACAAATTTACAATTAAAACTAACAGGCTTTCAAAAAAACCCTCGGGGGAACAACCAAACGAGTCGCTTGAATCACGAAATTTCTCATCCCGGGACTGTGGCTGGAAAACGTTATGCTTGCAAAAAATACGTATAAATGATACCATTTTCACAAAACGACCGTTTTGTATGGTAAAGAAAGAACAAATTTTCATTTCATGAATGAAGAGCTTTTAAAAAAGCACTTGGAAGAAAAACTTTAACGAAAATTGATTCACGAAATTTCTCATCCCGGGACTGCCGAGGAAAATTATTATGTTTAAAAAGTTCGTATATTATCGAAACTTTTATAACAGCGACCGCTTTGAAAGGAAGGGAGGCAAACAAATATTCATTCAATGAATTATAAATTTAAAAAAACCGCTGAGGTAAAAACTAAACGCCACAATTGAATCACAAAATTTCTCATCCCGGGAGATCGGATGAAAAATTTTATGTTTGCAAGAAATACGTTTTTCGTTTTTCAATTTCTTATCCCGGGACTGGTGCTAGAAAACGTTATGCTTGCAAAAAAACGTATAAATGATACCATTTTCTCAAAAACGACTGTTTTGAAAAGTAAAGAAAGGAACAAATTTTCATTTGATGAATGAAGAGCCTTTTAAAAAGCACTTGGTAGAAAAACTTACTCGACAATACATTCGCGAAATTTCTCATCCCGAATCTGCGGAGGAAAATTATTATGTTTAAAAAATACGTATATTAACGAAACTTTTATAACAGCGGCTGCTTTGAAAGGAAGAGAGGCGACCAAATATTCATTCAATTAATTTTAAGCTTTAAAAAACCGCTGAGGTAAAAACTAAACGCCACAATTAAATCACAAAATTTCTAATCCCGGTACTGCGGATGAAAAATTTTATGTTTTCAAGAATTACGTATTAATACGAAAATTTTCTCAATAAAAGCCGTTCGGAAATGAAAAGAGTCACACAAATTTACAATTAAAACTAACAGGCTTTCAAAAAAACCCTCGGGGGAAAACCCAAACGAGTCGCTTGAATCACGAAATTTCTCATCCCGGGACTGCGGCTGGAAAACGTTAGGCTTGCAAGAAAAACGTATAAATGATACCATTTTCAAAAAACGACCGTTTTGTATGGTAAAGAAAGAACAAATTTTGATTTGATGAATGAAGACCTTTAAATATACACTTGGAAGAAAAACTTACACGAATATTGATTCACGAAATTTCTCATCCCGGGACTGCGGAGGAAAATTATTATGTTTAAAAAGTACGCATATTAACGAAACTTTTGTAACAGCGACTGCTTTGAAAGGAAGGGAGGCAAACAAATATTCATTTAATGAATTATAAATTTTAAAGAACCGCTGAGGTAAAAACTAAACGCCACAATTGAGTCACAAAATTTCTCATTCCGGGAGATCGGATGAAAAATTTTATGTTTGCAAGAAATATGTTTGAATACGAAAGTTTTCCTAATAACTGCCGTTTGGAAGGGAAAGAAAAAAACAAATTTACAATTAAAACTAACAGGCTTTCAAAAAAACCCTCGGGGGAACAACTAAACGAGTCGCTTGTATCACGAAATTTCTCATCCCGGGACTGCGGCTGGAAAACGTTATGCTTGCAAGAAATACGTATAAATGATACCATTTTCAAAAAAACGACCGTTTTGTATGGTAAAGAAAGAACAAATTTTCATTTTATGAATGAAGAGCTTTTAAAAAAGCACTTGGAAGAAAAACTTACACGAAAATTGATTTACGAAATTTCTCATCCCGGGACTGCCGAGGAAAATTATTATGTTTAAAAAGTTCGTATATTATCGAAACTTTTATAACAGCGACTAATTTTAAATGAAGGGAGGCAACCAAATATTCATTCAATGAATTTTTAGCTTTAAGAAACCGCTGAGGTAAAAACTAAACGCCACAATTAAATCACAAAATTTCTCATCCCGGTACTGCGGATGAAAAATTTATGTTTACAAGAAATACGGATTAATACGAAAATTTTTTCATTAACAGCCGTTCGGAAATGAAAAGAGTCACACAAATTTACAATTAAAACTAACAGGCTTTCAAAAAAACCCTCGGGTGAACAACTAAACGAGTCGCTTGAATCACGAAATTTCTCATCCCGGGACTGCGGCTGGAAAACGTTATGCTTGCAAGAAATACATATAAATGATACCATTTTCTCAAAAACGACCGTTTTGAAAGGTAAAGAAAGGAACAAATTTTCATTTGATGAATGAAGAGCCTTTAAAAAAGCACTTGGAAGAAAAACTTACACGAAAATTGATTCGCGAAATTACTCATCCCGGGACTGCGGAGGAAAATTATTATGTTTAAAAAGTACGTATATTATCGAAACTTTTATAACAGCGACTGCTTTGAAATGAAGGGAGGCAACCAAATATTCATTCAATGAATTTTAAGCTTTAAAAAACCGCTGAGGTAAAAACTAAACGCCACAATTGAATCACAAAATTTCTCGTCCCGGGAGATCGGATGAAAAATTTTATGTTTGCAAGAAATATGTTTGAATACGAAAGTTTTCCTAATAACTGCCGTTTGGAAGGGAAAGAAAAACACAAATTTACAATTAAAACTAACAGGCTTTCAAAAAAACCCTCGGGGGAACAACTAAACGAGTCGCTTGAATCAAGCAATTTCTTATCCCGGGACTGCGGCTGGAAAACATTATGCTTGCAAGAAATACGTATAAATGATACCATTTTCTCAAAAACGACCGTTTTGAAAGGTTAAGAAAGGAACAAATTTTCATTTGATGAATGAAGAGCCTTTAAAAAAGCACTTGGAAGAAAAACTTACACGAAAATTGATTCGCGAAATTACTCATCCCGGGACTGCGGAGGAAAATTATTATGTTTAAAAAGTACGTATATTATCGAAACTTTTATAACAGCGACTGCTGTGAAATGAAGGGAGGCAACCAAATATTCATTCAATGAATTTTAAGCTTTAAAAAACCGCTGAGGTAAAAGCTAAACGCCACAATTAAATCACAAAATTTCTCATCCCGGTACTGCGGTTGAAAAATTTTATTTTTACAAGAAATACGTATTAATACGAAAATTTTCTTTATAACAGCCGTTCGGAAATGAAAAGAGTCACACAAATTTACAATTAAAACTAACAGGCTTTCAAAAAAACCCTCGGGGGAACAACCAAACGAGTCGCTTGAATCACGAAATTTCTCATCCCGGGACTGTGGCTGGAAAACGTTATGCTTGCAAAAAATACGTATAAATGATACCATTTTCACAAAACGACCGTTTTGTATGGTAAAGAAAGAACAAATTTTCATTTCATGAATGAAGAGCTTTTAAAAAAGCACTTGGAAGAAAAACTTTAACGAAAATTGATTCACGAAATTTCTCATCCCGGGACTGCCGAGGAAAATTATTATGTTTAAAAAGTTCGTATATTATCGAAACTTTTATAACAGCGACCGCTTTGAAAGGAAGGGAGGCAAACAAATATTCATTCAATGAATTATAAATTTAAAAAAACCGCTGAGGTAAAAACTAAACGCCACAATTGAATCACAAAATTTCTCATCCCGGGAGATCGGATGAAAAATTTTATGTTTGCAAGAAATACGTTTTTCGTTTTTCAATTTCTTATCCCGGGACTGGTGCTAGAAAACGTTATGCTTGCAAAAAAACGTATAAATGATACCATTTTCTCAAAAACGACTGTTTTGAAAAGTAAAGAAAGGAACAAATTTTCATTTGATGAATGAAGAGCCTTTTAAAAAGCACTTGGTAGAAAAACTTACTCGACAATACATTCGCGAAATTTCTCATCCCGAATCTGCGGAGGAAAATTATTATGTTTAAAAAATACGTATATTAACGAAACTTTTATAACAGCGGCTGCTTTGAAAGGAAGAGAGGCGACCAAATATTCATTCAATTAATTTTAAGCTTTAAAAAACCGCTGAGGTAAAAACTAAACGCCACAATTAAATCACAAAATTTCTAATCCCGGTACTGCGGATGAAAAATTTTATGTTTTCAAGAAATACGTATTAATACGAAAATTTTCTCAATAAAAGCCGTTCGGAAATGAAAAGAGTCACACAAATTTACAATTAAAACTAACAGGCTTTCAAAAAAACCCTCGGGGGAAAACCCAAACGAGTCGCTTGAATCACGAAATTTCTCATCCCGGGACTGCGGCTGGAAAACGTTAGGCTTGCAAGAAATACGTATAAATGATACCATTTTCAAAAAACGACCGTTTTGTATGGTAAAGAAAGAACAAATTTTGATTTGATGAATGAAGACCTTTAAATATACACTTGGAAGAAAAACTTACACGAATATTGATTCACGAAATTTCTCATCCCGGGACTGCGGAGGAAAATTATTATGTTTAAAAAGTACGCATATTAACGAAACTTTTGTAACAGCGACTGCTTTGAAAGGAAGGGAGGCAAACAAATATTCATTTAATGAATTATAAATTTTAAAAAACCGCTGAGGTAAAAACTAAACGCCACAATTGAGTCACAAAATTTCTCATTCCGGGAGATCGGATGAAAAATTTTATGTTTGCAAGAAATATGTTTGAATACGAAAGTTTTCCTAATAACTGCCGTTTGGAAGGGAAAGAAAAAAACAAATTTACAATTAAAACTAACAGGCTTTCAAAAAAACCCTCGGGGGAACAACTAAACGAGTCGCTTGTATCACGAAATTTCTCATCCCGGGACTGCGGCTGGAAAACGTTATGCTTGCAAGAAATACGTATAAATGATACCATTTTCAAAAAAACGACCGTTTTGTATGGTAAAGAAAGAACAAATTTTTATTTTATGAATGAAGAGCTTTTAAAAAAGCACTTCTAAGAAAAACTTACACGAAAATTGATTTACGAAATTTCTCATCCCGGGACTGCCGAGGAAAATTATTATGTTTAAAAAGTTCGTATATTATCGAAACTTTTATAACAGCGACTAATTTTAAATGAAGGGAGGCAACCAAATATTCATTCAATGAATTTTTAGCTTTAAGAAACCGCTGAGGTAAAAACTAAACGCCACAATTAAATCACAAAATTTCTCATCCCGGTACTGCGGATGAAAAATTTATGTTTACAAGAAATACGGATTAATACGAAAATTTTTTCATTAACAGCCGTTCGGAAATGAAAAGAGTCACACAAATTTACAATTAAAACTAACAGGCTTTCAAAAAAACCCTCGGGTGAACAACTAAACGAGTCGCTTGAATCACGAAATTTCTCATCCCGGGACTGCGGCTGGAAAACGTTATGCTTGCAAGAAATACATATAAATGATACCATTTTCTCAAAAACGACCGTTTTGAAAGGTAAAGAAAGGAACAAATTTTCATTTGATGAATGAAGAGCCTTTAAAAAAGCACTTGGAAGAAAAACTTACACGAAAATTGATTCGCGAAATTACTCATCCCGGGACTGCGGAGGAAAATTATTATGTTTAAAAAGTACGTATATTATCGAAACTTTTATAACAGCGACTGCTTTGAAATGAAGGGAGGCAACCAAATATTCATTCAATGAATTTTAAGCTTTAAAAAACCGCTGAGGTAAAAACTAAACGCCACAATTGAATCACAAAATTTCTCGTCCCGGGAGATCGGATGAAAAATTTTATGTTTGCAAGAAATATGTTTGAATACGAAAGTTTTCCTAATAACTGCCGTTTGGAAGGGAAAGAAAAACACAAATTTACAATTAAAACTAACAGGCTTTCAAAAAAACCCTCGGGGGAACAACTAAACGAGTCGCTTGAATCAAGCAATTTCTTATCCCGGGACTGCGGCTGGAAAACATTATGCTTGCAAGAAATACGTATAAATGATACCATTTTCTCAAAAACGACCGTTTTGAAAGGTTAAGAAAGGAACAAATTTTCATTTGATGAATGAAGAGCTTTTAAAAAAGTACTTGGTAGAAAAACTTACACGACAATTCCTTCGCGAAATTTCTCATCCCGAATCTGCGGAGGAAAATTATTATGTTTAAAAAATACGTATATTAACGAAACATTTATAACAGCGGCTGCTTTGAAAGGAAGAGAGGCGACCAAATATTCATTCAATTAATTTTAAGCTTTAAAAAACCGCTGAGGTAAAAGCTAAACGCCACAATTAAATCACAAAATTTCTCATCCCGGTACTGCGGATGAAAAATTTTATTTTTACAAGAAATACGTATTAATACGAAAATTTTCTTTATAACAGCCGTTCGGAAATGAAAAGAGTCACACAAATTTACAATTAAAACTAACAGGCTTTCAAAAAAACCCTCGGGGGAACAACCAAACGAGTCGCTTGAATCACGAAATTCTCATCCCGGGACTGTGGCAGGAAAACGTTATGCTTGCAAAAAATACGTATAAATGATACCATTTTCACAAAACGACCGTTTTGTATGGTAAAGAAAGAACAAATTTTCATTTCATGAATGAAGAGCTTTTAAAAAAGCACTTGGAAGAAAAACTTTAACGAAAATTAATTCACCAAATTACTCATCCCGGGACTGCCGAGGAAAATTATTATGTTTAAAAAGTTCGTATATTATCGAAACTTTTATAACAGCGACTGCTTTGAAAGGAAGTGAGGCAAACAAATATTCATTCAATGAATTATAAATTTAAAAAAACCGCTGAGGTAAAAACTAAACGCCACAATTGAATCACAAAATTTCTCATCCCGGGAGATCGGATGAAAAATTTTATGTTTGCAAGAAATACGTTTTTCGTTTTTCAATTTCTTATCCCGGGACTGCGGCTAGAAAACGTTATGCTTGCAAGAAATACGTATAAATGATACCATTTTCTGAAAAACGACCGTTTTGAATGGTAGAGAAAGAACAAATTTTCATTTGATGAATGAAGAGCTTCTAAAAAGCACTTGGAAGAAAAACTTACACGAAAATTGATTCACGAAATTTCTCATCCCGGGACTGCGGAGGAAAATTATTATGTTTAAAAAGTACGTATATTATCGAAACTTTTATAACAGCGACTGCTTTGAAATGAAGGGAGGCAACCAAATATTCATTCAATGAATTTTAAGCTTTAAAAAACCGCTGAGGTAAAAACTAAACGCCACAATTAAATCACAAAATTTCTCATCCCGGTACTGCGGATGAAAAATTTTATGTTTTCAAGAAATACGTATTAATACGAAAATTTTCTCAATAAAAGCCGTTCGGAAATGAAAAGAGTCACACAAATTTACAATTAAAACTAACAGGCTTTCAAAAAAACCCTCGGGGGAAAAACCAAACGAGTCGCTTGAATCACGAAATTTCTCATCCCGGGACTGCGGCTGGAAAACGTTAGGCTTGCAAGAAATACGTATAAATGATACCATTTTCAAAAAACGACCGTTTTGTATGGTAAAGAAAGAACAAATTTTGATTTGATGAATGAAGACCTTTAAATATACACTTGGAAGAAAAACTTACACGAATATTGATTCACGAAATTTCTCATCCCGGGACTGCGGAGGAAAATTATTATGTTTAAAAAGTACGCATATTAACGAAACTTTTGTAACAGCGACTGCTTTGAAAGGAAGGGAGGCAAACAAATATTCATTTAATGAATTATAAATTTTAAAAAACCGCTGAGGTAAAAACTAAACGCCACAATTGAGTCACAAAATTTCTCATTCCGGGAGATCGGATGAAAAATTTATGTTTGCAAGAAATATGTTTGAATACGAAAGTTTTCCTAATAACTGCCGTTTGGAAGGGAAAGAAAAAAACAAATTTACAATTAAAACTAACAGGCTTTCAAAAAAACCCTCGGGGGAACAACTAAACGAGTCGCTTGTATCACGAAATTTCTCATCCCGGGACTGCGGCTGGAAAACGTTATGCTTGCAAGAAATACGTATAAATGATACCATTTTCAAAAAAACGACCGTTTTGTATGGTAAAGAAAGAACAAATTTTCATTTTATGAATGAAGAGCTTTTAAAAAAGCACTTCTAAGAAAAACTTACACGAAAATTGATTTACGAAATTTCTCATCCCGGGACTGCCGAGGAAAATTATTATGTTTAAAAAGTTCGTATATTATCGAAACTTTTATAACAGCGACTAATTTTAAATGAAGGGAGGCAACCAAATATTCATTCAATGAATTTTTAGCTTTAAGAAACCGCTGAGGTAAAAACTAAACGCCACAATTAAATCACAAAATTTCTCATCCCGGTACTGCGGATGAAAAATTTATGTTTACAAGAAATACGGATTAATACGAAAATTTTTTCATTAACAGCCGTTCGGAAATGAAAAGAGTCACACAAATTTACAATTAAAACTAACAGGCTTTCAAAAAAACCCTCGGGTGAACAACTAAACGAGTCGCTTGAATCACGAAATTTCTCATCCCGGGACTGCGGCTGGAAAACGTTATGCTTGCAAGAAATACATATAAATGATACCATTTTCTCAAAAACGACCGTTTTGAAAGGTAAAGAAAGGAACAAATTTTCATTTGATGAATGAAGAGCCTTTAAAAAAGCACTTGGAAGAAAAACTTACACGAAAATTGATTCGGGAAATTACTCATCCCGGGACTGCGGAGGAAAATTATTATGTTTAAAAAGTACGTATATTATCGAAACTTTTATAACAGCGACTGCTTTGAAATGAAGGGAGGCAACCAAATATTCATTCAATGAATTTTAAGCTTTAAAAAACCGCTGAGGTAAAAACTAAACGCCACAATTGAATCACAAAATTTCTCGTCCCGGGAGATCGGATGAAAAATTTTATGTTTGCAAGAAATATGTTTGAATACGAAAGTTTTCCTAATAACTGCCGTTTGGAAGGGAAAGAAAAACACAAATTTACAATTAAAACTAACAGGCTTTCAAAAAAACCCTCGGGGGAACAACTAAACGAGTCGCTTGAATCAAGCAATTTCTTATCCCGGGACTGCGGCTGGAAAACATTATGCTTGCAAGAAATACGTATAAATGATACCATTTTCTCAAAAACGACCGTTTTGAAAGGTTAAGAAAGGAACAAATTTTCATTTGATGAATGAAGAGCTTTTAAAAAAGTACTTGGTAGAAAAACTGACACGACAATTCCTTCGCGAAATTTCTCATCCTTAATCTGCGGAGGAAAATTATTATGTTTAAAAAATACGTATATTAACGAAACATTTATAACAGCGGCTGCTTTGAAAGGAAGAGAGGCGACCAAATATTCATTCAATTAATTTTAAGCTTTAAAAAACCGCTGAGGTAAAAACTAAACGCAACAATTGAATCATAAAATATCTCATCCCGGTACTGCGGATGAAAAATTCTATGTTTGCAAGAAATACGTTTGAATACGGAAATTTTCTCAATAACTGCCTTTTGAAAATTAAAGGAGTCAAACAAATTTACAATAAAAACTAACAGGCTTTCAAAAAAAACCCACGGGTGAACAACTAAACGAGTCGCTTGAATCACGAAATTTCTCATCCCGGGACTGCGGCTGGAAAACGTTATGCTTGCAAGAAATACGTATAAATGATACCATTTTCTCAAAAACGACCGTTTTGAAAGGTAAAGAAAGGAACAAATTTTCATTTGATGAATGAAGAGCCTTTAAAAAAGCACTTGGAAGAAAAACTTACACGAAAATTGATTCGCGAAATTACTCATCCCGGGACTGCGGAGGAAAATTATTATGTTTAAAAAGTACGTATATTATCGAAACTTTTATAACAGCGACTGCTGTGAAATGAAGGGAGGCAACCAAATATTCATTCAATGAATTTTAAGCTTTAAAAAACCGCTGAGGTAAAAGCTAAACGCCACAATTAAATCACAAAATTTCTCATCCCGGTACTGCGGATGAAAAATTTTATTTTTACAAGAAATACGTATTAATACGAAAATTTTCTTTATAACAGCCGTTCGGAAATGAAAAGAGTCACACAAATTTACAATTAAAACTAACAGGCTTTCAAAAAAACCCTCGGGGGAACAACCAAACGAGTCGCTTGAATCACGAAATTTCTCATCCCGGGACTGTGGCTGGAAAACGTTATGCTTGCAAAAAATACGTATAAATGATACCATTTTCACAAAACGACCGTTTTGTATGGTAAAGAAAGAACAAATTTTCATTTCATGAATGAAGAGCTTTTAAAAAAGCACTTGGAAGAAAAACTTTAACGAAAATTGATTCACCAAATTACTCATCCCGGGACTGCCGAGGAAAATTATTATGTTTAAAAAGTTCGTATATTATCGAAACTTTTATAACAGCGACTGCTTTGAAAGGAAGTGAGGCAAACAAATATTCATTCAATGAATTATAAATTTAAAAAAACCGCTGAGGTAAAAACTAAACGCCACAATTGAATCACAAAATTTCTCATCCCGGGAGATCGGATGAAAAATTTTATGTTTGCAAGAAATACGTTTTTCGTTTTTCAATTTCTTATCCCGGGACTGGTGCTAGAAAACGTTATGCTTGCAAAAAAACGTATAAATGATACCATTTTCTCAAAAACGACCGTTTTGAAAAGTAAAGAAAGGAACAAATTTTCATTTGATGAATGAAGAGCTTTTAAAAAAGCACTTGGTAGAAAAACTTACTCGACAATACATTCGCGAAATTTCTCATCCCGAATATGCGGAGGAAAATTATTATGTTTAAAAAATACGTATATTAACGAAACTTTTATAACAGCGGCTGCTTTGAAAGGAAGAGAGGCGACCAAATATTCATTCAATTAATTTTAAGCTTTAAAAAACCGCTGAGGTAAAAACTAATCGCAACAATTGAATCACAAAATTTCTCATCCCGGTACTGCGGATGAAAAATTTTATGTTTGCAAGCAATACGTTTTTCGTTTTTCAATTTCTTATCCCGGGACTGCGGCTAGAAAACGTTATGCTTGCAAGAAATACGTATAAATGATACCATTTTCTGAAAAACGACCGTTTTGAATGGTAGAGAAAGAACAAATTTTCATTTGATGAATGAAGAGCTTTTAAAAAGCACTTGGAAGAAAAACTTACACGAAAATTGATTCACGAAATTTCTCATCCCGGGACTGCGGAGGAAAATTATTATGTTTAAAAAGTACGTATATTATCGAAACTTTTATAACAGCGACTGCTTTGAAATGAAGGGAGGCAACCAAATATTCATTCAATGAATTTTAAGATTTAAAAAACCGCTGAGGTAAAAACTAAACGCCACAATTAAATCACAAAATTTCTCATCCCGGTACTGCGGATGAAAAATTTTATGTTTTCAAGAAATACGTATTAATACGAAAATTTTCTCAATAAAAGCCGTTCGGAAATGAAAAGAGTCACACAAATTTACAATTAAAACTAACAGGCTTTCAAAAAAACCCTCGGGGGAAAAACCAAACGAGTCGCTTGAATCACGAAATTTCTCATCCCGGGACTGCGGCTGGAAAACGTTAGGCTTGCAAGAAATACATATAAATGATACCATTTTCTCAAAAACGACCGTTTTGAAAGGTAAAGAAAGGAACAAATTTTCATTTGATGAATGAAGAGCCTTTAAAAAAGCACTTGGAAGAAAAACTTACACGAAAATTGATTCGCGAAATTACTCATCCCGGGACTGCGGAGGAAAATTATTATGTTTAAAAAGTACGTATATTACCGAAACTTTTATAACAGCGACTGCTTTGAAATGAAGGGAGGCAACCAAATATTCATTCAATGAATTTTAAGCTTTAAAAAACCGCTGAGGTAAAAACTAAACGCCACAATTGAATCACAAAATTTCTCGTCCCGGGAGATCGGATGAAAAATTTTATGTTTGCAAGAAATATGTTTGAATACGAAAGTTTTCCTAATAACTGCCGTTTGGAAGGGAAAGAAAAACACAAATTTACAATTAAAACTAACAGGCTTTCAAAAAAACCCTCGGGGGAACAACTAAACGAGTCGCTTGAATCAAGCAATTTCTTATCCCGGGACTGCGGCTGGAAAACATTATGCTTGCAAGAAATACGTATAAATGATACCATTTTCTCAAAAACGACCGTTTTGAAAGGTTAAGAAAGGAACAAATTTTCATTTGATGAATGAAGAGCTTTTAAAAAAGTACTTGGTAGAAAAACTTACACGACAATTCCTTCGCGAAATTTCTCATCCCGAATCTGCGGAGGAAAATTATTATGTTTAAAAAATACGTATATTAACGAAACATTTATAACAGCGGCTGCTTTGAAAGGAAGAGAGGCGACCAAATATTCATTCAATTAATTTTAAGCTTTAAAAAACCGCTGAGGTAAAAACTAAACGCAACAATTGAATCATAAAATATCTCATCCCGGTACTGCGGATGAAAAATTCTATGTTTGCAAGAAATACGTTTGAATACGGAAATTTTCTCAATAACTGCCTTTTGAAAATTAAAGGAGTCAAACAAATTTACAATAAAAACTAACAGGCTTTCAAAAAAAACCCACGGGTGAACAACTAAACGAGTCGCTTGAATCACGAAATTTCTCATCCCGGGACTGCGGCTGGAAAACGTTATGCTTGCAAGAAATACGTATAAATGATACCATTTTCTCAAAAACGACCGTTTTGAAAGGTAAAGAAAGGAACAAATTTTCATTTGATGAATGAAGAGCCTTTAAAAAAGCACTTGGAAGAAAAACTTACACGAAAATTGATTCGCGAAATTACTCATCCCGGGACTGCGGAGGAAAATTATTATGTTTAAAAAGTACGTATATTATCGAAACTTTTATAACAGCGACTGCTGTGAAATGAAGGGAGGCAACCAAATATTCATTCAATGAATTTTAAGCTTTAAAAAACCGCTGAGGTATAAGCTAAACGCCACAATTAAATCACAAAATTTCTCATCCCGGTACTGTGGATGAAAAATTTTATTTTTACAAGAAATACGTATTAATACGAAAATTTTCTTTATAACAGCCGTTCGGAAATGAAAAGAGTCACACAAATTTACAATTAAAACTAACAGGCTTTCAAAAAAACCCTCGGGGGAACAACCAAACGAGTCGCTTGAATCACGAAATTTCTCATCCCGGGACTGTGGCTGGAAAACGTTATGCTTGCAAAAAATACGTATAAATGATACCATTTTCACAAAACGACCGTTTTGTATGGTAAAGAAAGAACAAATTTTCATTTCATGAATGAAGAGCTTTTAAAAAAGCACTTGGAAGAAAAACTTTAACGAAAATTGATTCACGAAATTTCTCATCCCGGGACTGCCGAGGAAAATTATTATGTTTAAAAAGTTCGTATATTATCGAAACTTTTATAACAGCGACTGCTTTGAAAGGAAGGGAGGCAAACAAATATTCATTCAATGAATTATAAATTTAAAAAAACCGCTGAGGTAAAAACTAAACGCCACAATTGAATCACAAAATTTCTCATCCCGGGAGATCGGATGAAAAATTTTATGTTTGCAAGCAATACGTTTTTCGTTTTTCAATTTCTTATCCCGGGACTGCGGCTAGAAAACGTTATGCTTGCAAGAAATACGTATAAATGATACCATTTTCTGAAAAACGACCGTTTTGAATGGTAGAGAAAGAACAAATTTTCATTTGATGAATGAAGAGCTTTTAAAAAGCACTTGGAAGAAAAACTTACACGAAAATTGATTCACGAAATTTCTCATCCCGGGACTGCGGAGGAAAATTATTATGTTTAAAAAGTACGTATATTATCGAAACTTTTATAACAGCGACTGCTTTGAAATGAAGGGAGGCAACCAAATATTCATTCAATGAATTTTAAGATTTAAAAAACCGCTGAGGTAAAAACTAAACGCCACAATTAAATCACAAAATTTCTCATCCCGGTACTGCGGATGAAAAATTTTATGTTTTCAAGAAATACGTATTAATACGAAAATTTTCTCAATAAAAGCCGTTCGGAAATGAAAAGAGTCACACAAATTTACAATTAAAACTAACAGGCTTTCAAAAAAACCCTCGGGGGAAAAACCAAACGAGTCGCTTGAATCACGAAATTTCTCATCCCGGGACTGCGGCTGGAAAACGTTAGGCTTGCAAGAAATACATATAAATGATACCATTTTCTCAAAAACGACCGTTTTGAAAGGTAAAGAAAGGAACAAATTTTCATTTGATGAATGAAGAGCCTTTAAAAAAGCACTTGGAAGAAAAACTTACACGAAAATTGATTCGCGAAATTACTCATCCCGGGACTGCGGAGGAAAATTATTATGTTTAAAAAGTACGTATATTACCGAAACTTTTATAACAGCGACTGCTTTGAAATGAAGGGAGGCAACCAAATATTCATTCAATGAATTTTAAGCTTTAAAAAACCGCTGAGGTAAAAACTAAACGCCACAATTGAATCACAAAATTTCTCGTCCCGGGAGATCGGATGAAAAATTTTATGTTTGCAAGAAATATGTTTGAATACGAAAGTTTTCCTAATAACTGCCGTTTGGAAGGGAAAGAAAAACACAAATTTACAATTAAAACTAACA
This sequence comes from Hetaerina americana, assembly GCF_022747635.1. Lineage (NCBI taxonomy): Eukaryota > Metazoa > Arthropoda > Insecta > Odonata > Calopterygidae > Hetaerina > Hetaerina americana. The sequence continues at coordinate 63,658 of NW_027287127.1, forward strand.
GGCTTTCAAAAAAACCCTCGGGGGAACAACTAAACGAGTCGCTTGAATCAAGCAATTTCTTATCCCGGGACTGCGGCTGGAAAACATTATGCTTGCAAGAAATACGTATAAATGATACCATTTTCTCAAAAACGACCGTTTTGAAAGGTTAAGAAAGGAACAAATTTTCATTTGATGAATGAAGAGCTTTTAAAAAAGTACTTGGTAGAAAAACTTACACGACAATTCCTTCGCGAAATTTCTCATCCCGAATCTGCGGAGGAAAATTATTATGTTTAAAAAATACGTATATTAACGAAACATTTATAACAGCGGCTGCTTTGAAAGGAAGAGAGGCGACCAAATATTCATTCAATTAATTTTAAGCTTTAAAAAACCGCTGAGGTAAAAACTAAACGCAACAATTGAATCATAAAATATCTCATCCCGGTACTGCGGATGAAAAATTCTATGTTTGCAAGAAATACGTTTGAATACGGAAATTTTCTCAATAACTGCCTTTTGAAAATTAAAGGAGTCAAACAAATTTACAATAAAAACTAACAGGCTTTCAAAAAAAACCCACGGGTGAACAACTAAACGAGTCGCTTGAATCACGAAATTTCTCATCCCGGGACTGCGGCTGGAAAACGTTATGCTTGCAAGAAATACGTATAAATGATACCATTTTCTCAAAAACGACCGTTTTGAAAGGTAAAGAAAGGAACAAATTTTCATTTGATGAATGAAGAGCCTTTAAAAAAGCACTTGGAAGAAAAACTTACACGAAAATTGATTCGCGAAATTACTCATCCCGGGACTGCGGAGGAAAATTATTATGTTTAAAAAGTACGTATATTATCGAAACTTTTATAACAGCGACTGCTGTGAAATGAAGGGAGGCAACCAAATATTCATTCAATGAATTTTAAGCTTTAAAAAACCGCTGAGGTATAAGCTAAACGCCACAATTAAATCACAAAATTTCTCATCCCGGTACTGTGGATGAAAAATTTTATTTTTACAAGAAATACGTATTAATACGAAAATTTTCTTTATAACAGCCGTTCGGAAATGAAAAGAGTCACACAAATTTACAATTAAAACTAACAGGCTTTCAAAAAAACCCTCGGGGGAACAACCAAACGAGTCGCTTGAATCACGAAATTTCTCATCCCGGGACTGTGGCTGGAAAACGTTATGCTTGCAAAAAATACGTATAAATGATACCATTTTCACAAAACGACCGTTTTGTATGGTAAAGAAAGAACAAATTTTCATTTCATGAATGAAGAGCTTTTAAAAAAGCACTTGGAAGAAAAACTTTAACGAAAATTGATTCACGAAATTTCTCATCCCGGGACTGCCGAGGAAAATTATTATGTTTAAAAAGTTCGTATATTATCGAAACTTTTATAACAGCGACTGCTTTGAAAGGAAGGGAGGCAAACAAATATTCATTCAATGAATTATAAATTTAAAAAAACCGCTGAGGTAAAAACTAAACGCCACAATTGAATCACAAAATTTCTCATCCCGGGAGATCGGATGAAAAATTTTATGTTTGCAAGAAATACGTTTTTCGTTTTTCAATTTCTTATCCCGGGACTGGTGCTAGAAAACGTTATGCTTGCAAAAAAACGTATAAATGATACCATTTTCTCAAAAACGACCGTTTTGAAAAGTAAAGAAAGGAACAAATTTTCATTTGATGAATGAATAGCTTTTAAAAAAGCACTTGGTAGAAAAACTTACTCGACAATACATTCGCGAAATTTCTCATCCCGAATCTGCGGAGGAAAATTATTATGTTTAAAAAATACGTATATTAACGAAACTTTTATAACAGCGGCTGCTTTGAAAGGAAGAGAGGCGACCAAATATTCATTCAATTAATTTTAAGCTTTAAAAAACCGCTGAGGTAAAAACTAAACGCCACAATTAAATCACAAAATTTCTAATCCCGGTACTGCGGATGAAAAATTTTATGTTTTCAAGAAATACGTATTAATACGAAAATTTTCTCAATAAAAGCCGTTCGGAAATGAAAAGAGTCACACAAATTTACAATTAAAACTAACAGGCTTTCAAAAAAACCCTCGGGGGAAAACCAAACGAGTCGCTTGAATCACGAAATTTCTCATCCCGGGACTGCGGCTGGAAAACGTTAGGCTTGCAAGAAATACGTATAAATGATACCATTTTCAAAAAACGACCGTTTTGTATGGTAAAGAAAGAACAAATTTTGATTTGATGAATGAAGACCTTTAAATATACACTTGGAAGAAAAACTTACACGAATATTGATTCACGAAATTTCTCATCCCGGGACTGCGGAGGAAAATTATTATGTTTAAAAAGTACGCATATTAACGAAACTTTTGTAACAGCGACTGCTTTGAAAGGAAGGGAGGCAAACAAATATTCATTCAATGAATTATAAATTTTAAAAAACCGCTGAGGTAATAACTAAACGCCACAATTGAGTCACAAAATTTCTCATTCCGGGAGATCGGATGAAAAATTTTATGTTTGCAAGAAATATGTTTGAATACGAAAGTTTTCCTAATAACTGCCGTTTGGAAGGGAAAGAAAAAAACAAATTTACAATTAAAACTAACAGGCTTTCAAAAAAACCCTCGGGGGAACAACTAAACGAGTCGCTTGTATCACGAAATTTCTCATCCCGGGACTGCGGCTGGAAAACGTTATGCATGCAAGCAATACGTATAAATGATACCATTTTCAAAAAAACGACCGTTTTGTATGGTAAAGAAAGAACAAATTTTCATTTTATGAATGAAGAGCTTTTAAAAAAGCACTTGGAAGAAAAACTTACACGAAAATTGATTTACGAAACTTCTCATCCCGGGACTGCCGAGGAAAATTATTATGTTTAAAAAGTTCGTATATTATCGAAACTTTTATAACAGCGACTAATTTTAAATGAAGGGAGGCAACCAAATATTCATTCAATGAATTTTTAGCTTTAAGAAACCGCTGAGGTAAAAACTAAACGCCACAATTAAATCACAAAATTTCTCATCCCGGTACTGCGGATGAAAAATTTATGTTTACAAGAAATACGGATTAATACGAAAATTTTTTCATTAACAGCCGTTCGGAAATGAAAAGAGTCACACAAATTTACAATTAAAACTAACAGGCTTTCAAAAAAACCCTCGGGTGAACAACTAAACGAGTCGCTTGAATCACGAAATTTCTCATCCCGGGACTGCGGCTGGAAAACGTTATGCTTGCAAGAAATACATATAAATGATACCATTTTCTCAAAAACGACCGTTTTGAAAGGTAAAGAAAGGAACAAATTTTCATTTGATGAATGAAGAGCCTTTAAAAAAGCACTTGGAAGAAAAACTTACACGAAAATTGATTCGCGAAATTACTCATCCCGGGACTGCGGAGGAAAATTATTATGTTTAAAAAGTACGTATATTATCGAAACTTTTATAACAGCGACTGCTGTGAAATGAAGGGAGGCAACCAAATATTCATTCAATGAATTTTAAGCTTTAAAAAACCGCTGAGGTAAAAACTAAACGCCACAATTGAATCACAAAATTTCTCGTCCCGGGAGATCGGATGAAAAATTTTATGTTTGCAAGAAATATGTTTGAATACGAAAGTTTTCCTAATAACTGCCGTTTGGAAGGGAAAGAAAAACACAAATTTACAATTAAAACTAACAGGCTTTCAAAAAAACCCTCGGGGGAACAACTAAACGAGTCGCTTGAATCAAGCAATTTCTTATCCCGGGACTGCGGCTGGAAAACATTATGCTTGCAAGAAATACGTATAAATGATACCATTTTCTCAAAAACGACCGTTTTGAAAGGTTAAGAAAGGAACAAATTTTCATTTGATGAATGAAGAGCTTTTAAAAAAGTACTTGGTAGAAAAACTTACACGACAATTCCTTCGCGAAATTTCTCATCCCGAATCTGCGGAGGAAAATTATTATGTTTAAAAAATACGTATATTAACGAAACATTTATAACAGCGGCTGCTTTGAAAGGAAGAGAGGCGACCAAATATTCATTCAATTAATTTTAAGCTTTAAAAAACCGCTGAGGTAAAAACTAAACGCAACAATTGAATCATAAAATATCTCATCCCGGTACTGCGGATGAAAAATTCTATGTTTGCAAGAAATACGTTTGAATACGGAAATTTTCTCAATAACTGCCTTTTGAAAATTAAAGGAGTCAAACAAATTTACAATAAAAACTAACAGGCTTTCAAAAAAAACCCACGGGTGAACAACTAAACGAGTCGCTTGAATCACGAAATTTCTCATCCCGGGACTGCGGCTGGAAAACGTTATGCTTGCAAGAAATACGTATAAATGATACCATTTTCTCAAAAACGACCGTTTTGAAAGGTAAAGAAAGGAACAAATTTTCATTTGATGAATGAAGAGCCTTTAAAAAAGCACTTGGAAGAAAAACTTACACGAAAATTGATTCGCGAAATTACTCATCCCGGGACTGCGGAGGAAAATTATTATGTTTAAAAAGTACGTATATTATCGAAACTTTTATAACAGCGACTGCTGTGAAATGAAGGGAGGCAACCAAATATTCATTCAATGAATTTTAAGCTTTAAAAAACCGCTGAGGTATAAGCTAAACGCCACAATTAAATCACAAAATTTCTCATCCCGGTACTGTGGATGAAAAATTTTATTTTTACAAGAAATACGTATTAATACGAAAATTTTCTTTATAACAGCCGTTCGGAAATGAAAAGAGTCACACAAATTTACAATTAAAACTAACAGGCTTTCAAAAAAACCCTCGGGGGAACAACCAAACGAGTCGCTTGAATCACGAAATTTCTCATCCCGGGACTGTGGCTGGAAAACGTTATGCTTGCAAAAAATACGTATAAATGATACCATTTTCACAAAACGACCGTTTTGTATGGTAAAGAAAGAACAAATTTTCATTTCATGAATGAAGAGCTTTTAAAAAAGCACTTGGAAGAAAAACTTTAACGAAAATTGATTCACGAAATTTCTCATCCCGGGACTGCCGAGGAAAATTATTATGTTTAAAAAGTTCGTATATTATCGAAACTTTTATAACAGCGACTGCTTTGAAAGGAAGGGAGGCAAACAAATATTCATTCAATGAATTATAAATTTAAAAAAACCGCTGAGGTAAAAACTAAACGCCACAATTGAATCACAAAATTTCTCATCCCGGGAGATCGGATGAAAAATTTTATGTTTGCAAGAAATACGTTTTTCGTTTTTCAATTTCTTATCCCGGGACTGGTGCTAGAAAACGTTATGCTTGCAAAAAAACGTATAAATGATACCATTTTCTCAAAAACGACCGTTTTGAAAAGTAAAGAAAGGAACAAATTTTCATTTGATGAATGAATAGCTTTTAAAAAAGCACTTGGTAGAAAAACTTACTCGACAATACATTCGCGAAATTTCTCATCCCGAATCTGCGGAGGAAAATTATTGTTTAAAAAATACGTATATTAACGAAACTTTTATAACAGCGGCTGCTTTGAAAGGAAGAGAGGCGACCAAATATTCATTCAATTAATTTTAAGCTTTAAAAAACCGCTGAGGTAAAAACTAAACGCCACAATTAAATCACAAAATTTCTAATCCCGGTACTGCGGATGAAAAATTTTATGTTTTCAAGAAATACGTATTAATACGAAAATTTTCTCAATAAAAGCCGTTCGGAAATGAAAAGAGTCACACAAATTTACAATTAAAACTAACAGGCTTTCAAAAAAACCCTCGGGGGAAAAACCAAACGAGTCGCTTGAATCACGAAATTTCTCATCCCGGGACTGCGGCTGGAAAACGTTAGGCTTGCAAGAAATACGTATAAATGATACCATTTTCAAAAAACGACCGTTTTGTATGGTAAAGAAAGAACAAATTTTGATTTGATGAATGAAGACCTTTAAATATACACTTGGAAGAAAAACTTACACGAATATTGATTCACGAAATTTCTCATCCCGGGACTGCGGAGGAAAATTATTATGTTTAAAAAGTACGCATATTAACGAAACTTTTGTAACAGCGACTGCTTTGAAAGGAAGGGAGGCAAACAAATATTCATTCAATGAATTATAAATTTTAAAAAACCGCTGAGGTAATAACTAAACGCCACAATTGAGTCACAAAATTTCTCATTCCGGGAGATCGGATGAAAAATTTTATGTTTGCAAGAAATATGTTTGAATACGAAAGTTTTCCTAATAACTGCCGTTTGGAAGGGAAAGAAAAAAACAAATTTACAATTAAAACTAACAGGCTTTCAAAAAAACCCTCGGGGGAACAACTAAACGAGTCGCTTGTATCACGAAATTTCTCATCCCGGGACTGCGGCTGGAAAACGTTATGCATGCAAGCAATACGTATAAATGATACCATTTTCAAAAAAACGACCGTTTTGTATGGTAAAGAAAGAACAAATTTTCATTTTATGAATGAAGAGCTTTTAAAAAAGCACTTGGAAGAAAAACTTACACGAAAATTGATTTACGAAACTTCTCATCCCGGGACTGCCGAGGAAAATTATTATGTTTAAAAAGTTCGTATATTATCGAAACTTTTATAACAGCGACTAATTTTAAATGAAGGGAGGCAACCAAATATTCATTCAATGAATTTTTAGCTTTAAGAAACCGCTGAGGTAAAAACTAAACGCCACAATTAAATCACAAAATTTCTCATCCCGGTACTGCGGATGAAAAATTTATGTTTACAAGAAATACGGATTAATACGAAAATTTTTTCATTAACAGCCGTTCGGAAATGAAAAGAGTCACACAAATTTACAATTAAAACTAACAGGCTTTCAAAAAAACCCTCGGGTGAACAACTAAACGAGTCGCTTGAATCACGAAATTTCTCATCCCGGGACTGCGGCTGGAAAACGTTATGCTTGCAAGAAATACATATAAATGATACCATTTTCTCAAAAACGACCGTTTTGAAAGGTAAAGAAAGGAACAAATTTTCATTTGATGAATGAAGAGCCTTTAAAAAAGCACTTGGAAGAAAAACTTACACGAAAATTGATTCGCGAAATTACTCATCCCGGGACTGCGGAGGAAAATTATTATGTTTAAAAAGTACGTATATTATCGAAACTTTTATAACAGCGACTGCTGTGAAATGAAGGGAGGCAACCAAATATTCATTCAATGAATTTTAAGCTTTAAAAAACCGCTGAGGTAAAAGCTAAACGCCACAATTAAATCACAAAATTTCTCATCCCGGTACTGCGGATGAAAAATTTTATTTTTACAAGAAATACGTATTAATACGAAAATTTTCTTTATAACAGCCGTTCGGAAATGAAAAGAGTCACACAAATTTACAATTAAAACTAACAGACTTTCAAAAAAACCCTCGGGGGAACAACCAAACGAGTCGCTTGAATCACGAAATTTCTCATCCCGGGACTGTGGCTGGAAAACGTTATGCTTGCAAAAAATACGTATAAATGATACCATTTTCACAAAACGACCGTTTTGTATGGTAAAGAAAGAACAAATTTTCATTTCATGAATGAAGAGCTTTTAAAAAAGCACTTGGAAGAAAAACTTTAACGAAAATTGATTCACGAAATTTCTCATCCCGGGACTGCCGAGGAAAATTATTATGTTTAAAAAGTTCGTATATTATCGAAACTTTTATAACAGCAACTGCTTTGAAAGGAAGGGAGGCAAACAAATATTCATTCAATGAATTATAAATTTAAAAAAACCGCTGAGGTAAAAACTAAACGCCACAATTGAATCACAAAATTTCTCATCCCGGGAGATCGGATGAAAAATTTTATGTTTGCAAGAAATACGTTTTTCGTTTTTCAATTTCTTATCCCGGGACTGGTGCTAGAAAACGTTATGCTTGCAAAAAAACGTATAAATGATACCATTTTCTCAAAAACGACCGTTTTGAAAAGTAAAGAAAGGAACAAATTTTCATTTGATGAATGAAGAGCTTTTAAAAAAGCACTTGGTAGAAAAACTTACTCGACAATACATTCGCGAAATTTCTCATCCCGAATCTGCGGAGGAAAATTATTATGTTTAAAAAATACGTATATTAACGAAACTTTTATAACAGCGACTGCTTTGAAATGAAGGGAGGCAACCAAATATTCATTCAATGAATTTTAAGCTTTAAAAAACCGCTGAGGTAAAAACTAAACGCCACAATTAAATCACAAAATTTCTCATCCCGGTACTGCGGATGAAAAATTTTATGTTTTCAAGAAATACGTATTAATACGAAAATTTTCTCAATAAAAGCCGTTCGGAAATGAAAAGAGTCACACAAATTTACAATTAAAACTAACAGGCTTTCAAAAAAACCCTCGGGGGAAAAACCAAACGAGTCGCTTGAATCACGAAATTTCTCATCCCGGGACTGCGGCTGGAAAACGTTAGGCTTGCAAGAAATACGTATAAATGATACCATTTTCAAAAAACGACCGTTTTGTATGGTAAAGAAAGAACAAATTTTGATTTGATGAATGAAGACCTTTAAATATACACTTGGAAGAAAAACTTACACGAATATTGATTCACGAAATTTCTCATCCCGGGACTGCGGAGGAAAATTATTATGTTTAAAAAGTACGCATATTAACGAAACTTTTGTAACAGCGACTGCTTTGAAAGGAAGGGAGGCAAACAAATATTCATTCAATGAATTATAAATTTTAAAAAACCGCTGAGGTAATAACTAAACGCCACAATTGAGTCACAAAATTTCTCATTCCGGGAGATCGGATGAAAAATTTTATGTTTGCAAGAAATATGTTTGAATACGAAAGTTTTCCTAATAACTGCCGTTTGGAAGGGAAAGAAAAAAACAAATTTACAATTAAAACTAACAGGCTTTCAAAAAAACCCTCGGGGGAACAACTAAACGAGTCGCTTGTATCACGAAATTTCTCATCCCGGGACTGCGGCTGGAAAACGTTATGCATGCAAGCAATACGTATAAATGATACCATTTTCAAAAAAACGACCGTTTTGTATGGTAAAGAAAGAACAAATTTTCATTTTATGAATGAAGAGCTTTTAAAAAAGCACTTGGAAGAAAAACTTACACGAAAATTGATTTACGAAACTTCTCATCCCGGGACTGCCGAGGAAAATTATTATGTTTAAAAAGTTCGTATATTATCGAAACTTTTATAACAGCGACTAATTTTAAATGAAGGGAGGCAACCAAATATTCATTCAATGAATTTTTAGCTTTAAGAAACCGCTGAGGTAAAAACTAAACGCCACAATTAAATCACAAAATTTCTCATCCCGGTACTGCGGATGAAAAATTTATGTTTACAAGAAATACGGATTAATACGAAAATTTTTTCATTAACAGCCGTTCGGAAATGAAAAGAGTCACACAAATTTACAATTAAAACTAACAGGCTTTCAAAAAAACCCTCGGGTGAACAACTAAACGAGTCGCTTGAATCACGAAATTTCTCATCCCGGGACTGCGGCTGGAAAACGTTATGCTTGCAAGAAATACATATAAATGATACCATTTTCTCAAAAACGACCGTTTTGAAAGGTAAAGAAAGGAACAAATTTTCATTTGATGAATGAAGAGCCTTTAAAAAAGCACTTGGAAGAAAAACTTACACGAAAATTGATTCGCGAAATTACTCATCCCGGGACTGCGGAGGAAAATTATTATGTTTAAAAAGTACGTATATTATCGAAACTTTTATAACAGCGACTGCTGTGAAATGAAGGGAGGCAACCAAATATTCATTCAATGAATTTTAAGCTTTAAAAAACCGCTGAGGTAAAAGCTAAACGCCACAATTAAATCACAAAATTTCTCATCCCGGTACTGCGGATGAAAAATTTTATTTTTACAAGAAATACGTATTAATACGAAAATTTTCTTTATAACAGCCGTTCGGAAATGAAAAGAGTCACACAAATTTACAATTAAAACTAACAGACTTTCAAAAAAACCCTCGGGGGAACAACCAAACGAGTCGCTTGAATCACGAAATTTCTCATCCCGGGACTGTGGCTGGAAAACGTTATGCTTGCAAAAAATACGTATAAATGATACCATTTTCACAAAACGACCGTTTTGTATGGTAAAGAAAGAACAAATTTTCATTTCATGAATGAAGAGCTTTTAAAAAAGCACTTGGAAGAAAAACTTTAACGAAAATTAATTCACGAAATTTCTCATCCCGGGACTGCCGAGGAAAATTATTATGTTTAAAAAGTTCGTATATTATCGAAACTTTTATAACAGCAACTGCTTTGAAAGGAAGGGAGGCAAACAAATATTCATTCAATGAATTATAAATTTAAAAAAACCGCTGAGGTAAAAACTAAACGCCACAATTGAATCACAAAATTTCTCATCCCGGGAGATCGGATGAAAAATTTTATGTTTGCAAGAAATACGTTTTTCGTTTTTCAATTTCTTATCCCGGGACTGGTGCTAGAAAACGTTATGCTTGCAAAAAAACGTATAAATGATACCATTTTCTCAAAAACGACCGTTTTGAAAAGTAAAGAAAGGAACAAATTTTCATTTGATGAATGAAGAGCTTTTAAAAAAGCACTTGGTAGAAAAACTTACTCGACAATACATTCGCGAAATTTCTCATCCCGAATCTGCGGAGGAAAATTATTATGTTTAAAAAATACGTATATTAACGAAACTTTTATAACAGCGACTGCTTTGAAATGAAGGGAGGCAACCAAATATTCATTCAATGAATTTTAAGCTTTAAAAAACCGCTGAGGTAAAAACTAAACGCCACAATTAAATCACAAAATTTCTCATCCCGGTACTGCGGATGAAAAATTTTATGTTTTCAAGAAATACGTATTAATACGAAAATTTTCTCAATAAAAGCCGTTCGGAAATGAAAAGAGTCACACAAATTTACAATTAAAACTAACAGGCTTTCAAAAAAACCCTCGGGGGAAAAACCAAACGAGTCGCTTGAATCACGAAATTTCTCATCCCGGGACTGCGGCTGGAAAACGTTAGGCTTGCAAGAAATACGTATAAATGATACCATTTTCAAAAAACGACCGTTTTGTATGGTAAAGAAAGAACAAATTTTGATTTGATGAATGAAGACCTTTAAATATACACTTGGAAGAAAAACTTACACGAATATTGATTCACGAAATTTCTCATCCCGGGACTGCGGAGGAAAATTATTATGTTTAAAAAGTACGCATATTAACGAAACTTTTGTAACAGCGACTGCTTTGAAAGGAAGGGAGGCAAACAAATATTCATTCAATGAATTATAAATTTTAAAAAACCGCTGAGGTAAAAACTAAACGCCACAATTGAGTCACAAAATTTCTCATTCCGGGAGATCGGATGAAAAATTTTATGTTTGCAAGAAATATGTTTGAATACGAAAGTTTTCCTAATAACTGCCGTTTGAAAGGGAAAGAAAAAAACAAATTTACAATTAAAACTAACAGGCTTTCAAAAAAACCCTCGGGGGAACAACTAAACGAGTCGCTTGTATCACGAAATTTCTCATCCCGGGACTGCGGCTGGAAAACGTTTTGCTTGCAAGAAATACGTATAAATGATACCATTTTCAAAAAAACGACCGTTTTGTATGGTAAAGAAAGAACAAATTTTCATTTTATGAATGAAGAGCTTTTAAAAAAGCACTTGGAAGAAAAACTTACACGAAATTTGATTCACGAAATTTCTCATCCCGGGACTGCGGAGGAAAATTATTATGCTTAAAAAGTACGTATATTAACGAAACTTTTTTAACAGCGGCTGCTTTGAAAGGAAGAGAGGCGACCAAATATTCATTCAATTAATTTTAAGCTTTAAAAAACCGCTGAGGTAAAAACTAAACGCAACAATTGAATCACAAAATTTCTCATCCCGGTACTGCGGATGAAAAATTTTATGTTTGCAAGCAATACGTTTTTCGTTTTTCAATTTCTTATCCCGGGACTGCGGCTAGAAAACGTTTTGCTTGCAAGAAATACGTATAAATGATACCATTTTCTGAAAAACGACCGTTTTGAATGGTAGAGAAAGAACAAATTTTCATTTGATGAATGAAGAGCTTTTAAAAAGCACTTGGAAGAAAAACTTACACGAAAATTGATTCACGAAATTTCTCATCCCGGGACTGCGGAGGAAAATTATTATGTTTAAAAAGTACGTATATTATCGAAACTTTTATAACAGCGACTGCTGTGAAATGAAGGGAGGCAACCAAATATTCATTCAATGAATTTTAAGCTTTAAAAAACCGCTGAGGTAAAAGCTAAACGCCACAATTAAATCACAAAATTTCTCATCCCGGTACTGCGGATGAAAAATTTTATTTTTACAAGAAATACGTATTAATACGAAAATTTTCTTTATAACAGCCGTTCGGAAATGAAAAGAGTCACACAAATTTACAATTAAAACTAACAGGCTTTCAAAAAAACCCTCGGGGGAACAACCAAACGAGTCGCTTGAATCACGAAATTTCTCATCCCGGGACTGTGGCTGGAAAACGTTATGCTTGCAAAAAATACGTATAAATGATACCATTTTCACAAAACGACCGTTTTGTATGGTAAAGAAAGAACAAATTTTCATTTCATGAATGAAGAGCTTTTAAAAAAGCACTTGGAAGAAAAACTTCAACGAAAATTGATTCACGAAATTTCTGATCCCGGGACTGCCGAGGAAAATTATTATGTTTAAAAAGTTCGTATATTATCGAAACTTTTATAACAGCGACTGCTTTGAAAGGAAGGGAGGCAAACAAATATTCATTCAATGAATTATAAATTTAAAAAAACCGCTGAGGTAAAAACTAAACGCCACAATTGAATCACAAAATTTCTCATCCCGGGAGATCGGATGAAAAATTTTATGTTTGCAAGAAATACGTTTTTCGTTTTTCAATTTCTTATCCCGGGACTGGTGCTAGAAAACGTTATGCTTGCAAAAAAACGTATAAATGATACCATTTTCTCAAAAACGACCGTTTTGAAAAGTAAAGAAAGGAACAAATTTTCATTTGATGAATGAAGAGCCTTTTAAAAAGCACTTGGTAGAAAAACTTACTCGACAATACATTCGCGAAATTTCTCATCCCGAATCTGCGGAGGAAAATTATTGTGTTTAAAAAATACGTATATTAACGAAACTTTTATAACAGCGGCTGCTTTGAAAGGAAGAGAGGCGACCAAATATTCATTCAATTAATTTTAAGCTTTAAAAAACCGCTGAGGTAAAAACTAAACGCCACAATTAAATCACAAAATTTCTAATCCCGGTACTGCGGATGAAAAATTTTATGTTTTCAAGAAATACGTATTAATACGAAAATTTTCTCAATAAAAGCCGTTCGGAAATGAAAAGAGTCACACAAATTTACAATTAAAACTAACAGGCTTTCAAAAAAAACCCTCGGGGGAAAAACCAAACGAGTCGCTTGAATCACGAAATTTCTCATCCCGGGACTGCGGCTGGAAAACGTTAGGCTTGCAAGAAATACGTATAAATGATACCATTTTCAAAAAACGACCGTTTTGTATGGTAAAGAAAGAACAAATTTTGATTTGATGAATGAAGACCTTTAAATATACACTTGGAAGAAAAACTTACACGAATATTGATTCACGAAATTTCTCATCCCGGGACTGCGGAGGAAAATTATTATGTTTAAAAAGTACGCATATTAACGAAACTTTTGTAACAGCGACTGCTTTGAAAGGAAGGGAGGCAAACAAATATTCATTCAATGAATTATAAATTTTAAAAAACCGCTGAGGTAAAAACTAAACGCCACAATTGAGTCACAAAATTTCTCATTCCGGGAGATCGGATGAAAAATTTTATGTTTGCAAGAAATATGTTTGAATACGAAAGTTTTCCTAATAACTGCCGTTTGAAAGGGAAAGAAAAAAACAAATTTACAATTAAAACTAACAGGCTTTCAAAAAAACCCTCGGGGGAACAACTAAACGAGTCGCTTGTATCACGAAATTTCTCATCCCGGGACTGCGGCTGGAAAACGTTTTGCTTGCAAGAAATACGTATAAATGATACCATTTTCAAAAAAACGACCGTTTTGTATGGTAAAGAAAGAACAAATTTTCATTTTATGAATGAAGAGCTTTTAAAAAAGCACTTGGAAGAAAAACTTACACGAAATTTGATTCACGAAATTTCTCATCCCGGGACTGCGGAGGAAAATTATTATGCTTAAAAAGTACGTATATTAACGAAACTTTTTTAACAGCGGCTGCTTTGAAAGGAAGAGAGGCGACCAAATATTCATTCAATTAATTTTAAGCTTTAAAAAACCGCTGAGGTAAAAACTAAACGCAACAATTGAATCACAAAATTTCTCATCCCGGTACTGCGGATGAAAAATTTTATGTTTGCAAGCAATACGTTTTTCGTTTTTCAATTTCTTATCCCGGGACTGCGGCTAGAAAACGTTTTGCTTGCAAGAAATACGTATAAATGATACCATTTTCTGAAAAACGACCGTTTTGAATGGTAGAGAAAGAACAAATTTTCATTTGATGAATGAAGAGCTTTTAAAAAGCACTTGGAAGAAAAACTTACACGAAAATTGATTCACGAAATTTCTCATCCCGGGACTGCGGAGGAAAATTATTATGTTTAAAAAGTACGTATATTATCGAAACTTTTATAACAGCGACTGCTGTGAAATGAAGGGAGGCAACCAAATATTCATTCAATGAATTTTAAGCTTTAAAAAACCGCTGAGGTAAAAGCTAAACGCCACAATTAAATCACAAAATTTCTCATCCCGGTACTGCGGATGAAAAATTTTATTTTTACAAGAAATACGTATTAATACGAAAATTTTCTTTATAACAGCCGTTCGGAAATGAAAAGAGTCACACAAATTTACAATTAAAACTAACAGGCTTTCAAAAAAACCCTCGGGGGAACAACCAAACGAGTCGCTTGAATCACGAAATTTCTCATCCCGGGACTGTGGCTGGAAAACGTTATGCTTGCAAAAAATACGTATAAATGATACCATTTTCACAAAACGACCGTTTTGTATGGTAAAGAAAGAACAAATTTTCATTTCATGAATGAAGAGCTTTTAAAAAAGCACTTGGAAGAAAAACTTCAACGAAAATTGATTCACGAAATTTCTGATCCCGGGACTGCCGAGGAAAATTATTATGTTTAAAAAGTTCGTATATTATCGAAACTTTTATAACAGCGACTGCTTTGAAAGGAAGGGAGGCAAACAAATATTCATTCAATGAATTATAAATTTAAAAAAACCGCTGAGGTAAAAACTAAACGCCACAATTGAATCACAAAATTTCTCATCCCGGGAGATCGGATGAAAAATTTTATGTTTGCAAGAAATACGTTTTTCGTTTTTCAATTTCTTATCCCGGGACTGGTGCTAGAAAACGTTATGCTTGCAAAAAAACGTATAAATGATACCATTTTCTCAAAAACGACCGTTTTGAAAAGTAAAGAAAGGAACAAATTTTCATTTGATGAATGAAGAGCCTTTTAAAAAGCACTTGGTAGAAAAACTTACTCGACAATACATTCGCGAAATTTCTCATCCCGAATCTGCGGAGGAAAATTATTGTGTTTAAAAAATACGTATATTAACGAAACTTTTATAACAGCGGCTGCTTTGAAAGGAAGAGAGGCGACCAAATATTCATTCAATTAATTTTAAGCTTTAAAAAACCGCTGAGGTAAAAACTAAACGCCACAATTAAATCACAAAATTTCTAATCCCGGTACTGCGGATGAAAAATTTTATGTTTTCAAGAAATACGTATTAATACGAAAATTTTCTCAATAAAAGCCGTTCGGAAATGAAAAGAGTCACACAAATTTACAATTAAAACTAACAGGCTTTCAAAAAAACCCTCGGGGGAAAAACCAAACGAGTCGCTTGAATCACGAAATTTCTCATCCCGGGACTGCGGCTGGAAAACGTTAGGCTTGCAAGAAATACGTATAAATGATACCATTTTCAAAAAACGACCGTTTTGTATGGTAAAGAAAGAACAAATTTTGATTTGATGAATGAAGACCTTTAAATATACACTTGGAAGAAAAACTTACACGAATATTGATTCACGAAATTTCTCATCCCGGGACTGCGGAGGAAAATTATTATGTTTAAAAAGTACGCATATTAACGAAACTTTTGTAACAGCGACTGCTTTGAAAGGAAGGGAGGCAAACAAATATTCATTCAATGAATTATAAATTTTAAAAAACCGCTGAGGTAAAAACTAAACGCCACAATTGAGTCACAAAATTTCTCATTCCGGGAGATCGGATGAAAAATTTTATGTTTGCAAGAAATATGTTTGAATACGAAAGTTTTCCTAATAACTGCCGTTTGGAAGGGAAAGAAAAAAACAAATTTACAATTAAAACTAACAGGCTTTCAAAAAAACCCTCGGGGGAACAACTAAACGAGTCGCTTGTATCACGAAATTTCTCATCCCGGGACTGCGGCTGGAAAACGTTATGCTTGCAAGAAATACGTATAAATGATACCATTTTCAAAAAAACGACCGTTTTGTATGGTAAAGAAAGAACAAATTTTCATTTTATGAATGAAGAGCTTTTAAAAAAGCACTTGGAAGAAAAACTTACACGAAAATTGATTCACGAAATTTCTCATCCCGGGACTGCCGAGGAAAATTATTATGTTTAAAAAGTTCGTATATTATCGAAACTTTTATAACAGCGACTAATTTTAAATGAAGGGAGGCAACCAAATATTCATTCAATGAATTTTTAGCTTTAAGAAACCGCTGAGGTAAAAACTAAACGCCACAATTAAATCACAAAATTTCTCATCCCGGTACTGCGGATGAAAAATTTATGTTTACAAGAAATACGGATTAATACGAAAATTTTTTCATTAACAGCCGTTCGGAAATGAAAAGAGTCACACAAATTTACAATTAAAACTAACAGGCTTTCAAAAAAACCCTCGGGTGAACAACTAAACGAGTCGCTTGAATCACGAAATTTCTCATCCCGGGACTGCGGCTGGAAAACGTTATGCTTGCAAGAAATACATATAAATGATACCATTTTCTCAAAAACGACCGTTTTGAAAGGTAAAGAAAGGAACAAATTTTCATTTGATGAATGAAGAGCCTTTAAAAAAGCACTTGGAAGAAAAACTTACACGAAAATTGATTCGCGAAATTACTCATCCCGGGACTGCGGAGGAAAATTATTATGTTTAAAAAGTACGTATATTATCGAAACTTTTATAACAGCGACTGCTTTGAAATGAAGGGAGGCAACCAAATATTCATTCAATGAATTTTAAGCTTTAAAAAACCGCTGAGGTAAAAACTAAACGCCACAATTGAATCACAAAATTTCTCGTCCCGGGAGATCGGATGAAAAATTTTATGTTTGCAAGAAATATGTTTGAATACGAAAGTTTTCCTAATAACTGCCGTTTGGAAGGGAAAGAAAAACACAAATTTACAATTAAAACTAACAGGCTTTCAAAAAAACCCTCGGGGGAACAACTAAACGAGTCGCTTGAATCAAGCAATTTCTTATCCCGGGACTGCGGCTGGAAAACATTATGCTTGCAAGAAATACGTATAAATGATACCATTTTCTCAAAAACGACCGTTTTGAAAGGTTAAGAAAGGAACAAATTTTCATTTGATGAATGAAGAGCTTTTAAAAAAGTACTTGGTAGAAAAACTTACACGACAATTCCTTCGCGAAATTTCTCATCCCGAATCTGCGGAGGAAAATTATTATGTTTAAAAAATACGTATATTAACGAAACATTTATAACAGCGGCTGCTTTGAAAGGAAGAGAGGCGACCAAATATTCATTCAATTAATTTTAAGCTTTAAAAAACCGCTGAGGTAAAAACTAAACGCAACAATTGAATCATAAAATATCTCATCCCGGTACTGCGGATGAAAAATTCTATGTTTGCAAGAAATACGTTTGAATACGGAAATTTTCTCAATAACTGCCTTTTGAAAATTAAAGGAGTCAAACAAATTTACAATAAAAACTAACAGGCTTTCAAAAAAAAACCCACGGGTGAACAACTAAACGAGTCGCTTGAATCACGAAATTTCTCATCCCGGGACTGCGGCTGGAAAACGTTATGCTTGCAAGAAATACGTATAAATGATACCATTTTCTCAAAAACGACCGTTTTGAAAGGTAAAGAAAGGAACAAATTTTCATTTGATGAATGAAGAGCCTTTAAAAAAGCACTTGGAAGAAAAACTTACACGAAAATTGATTCGCGAAATTACTCATCCCGGGACTGCGGAGGAAAATTATTATGTTTAAAAAGTACGTATATTATCGAAACTTTTATAACAGCGACTGCTGTGAAATGAAGGGAGGCAACCAAATATTCATTCAATGAATTTTAAGCTTTAAAAAACCGCTGAGGTAAAAGCTAAACGCCACAATTAAATCACAAAATTTCTCATCCCGGTACTGCGGATGAAAAATTTTATTTTTACAAGAAATACGTATTAATACGAAAATTTTCTTTATAACAGCCGTTCGGAAATGAAAAGAGTCACACAAATTTACAATTAAAACTAACAGGCTTTCAAAAAAACCCTCGGGGGAACAACCAAACGAGTCGCTTGAATCACGAAATTTCTCATCCCGGGACTGTGGCTGGAAAACGTTATGCTTGCAAAAAATACGTATAAATGATACCATTTTCACAAAACGACCGTTTTGTATGGTAAAGAAAGAACAAATTTTCATTTCATGAATGAAGAGCTTTTAAAAAAGCACTTGGAAGAAAAACTTTAACGAAAATTGATTCACGAAATTTCTCATCCCGGGACTGCCGAGGAAAATTATTATGTTTAAAAAGTTCGTATATTATCGAAACTTTTATAACAGCGACTGCTTTGAAAGGAAGGGAGGCAAACAAATATTCATTCAATGAATTATAAATTTAAAAAAACCGCTGAGGTAAAAACTAAACGCCACAATTGAATCACAAAATTTCTCATCCCGGGAGATCGGATGAAAAATTTTATGTTTGCAAGAAATACGTTTTTCGTTTTTCAATTTCTTATCCCGGGACTGGTGCTAGAAAACATTATGCTTGCAAAAAAACGTATAAATGATACCATTTTCTCAAAAACGACCGTTTTGAAAAGTAAAGAAAGGAACAAATTTTCATTTGATGAATGAAGAGCTTTTAAAAAAGCACTTGGTAGAAAAACTTACTCGACAATACATTCGCGAAATTTCTCATCCCGAATCTGCGGAGGAAAATTATTATGTTTAAAAAATACGTATATTAACGAAACTTTTATAACAGCGGCTGCTTTGAAAGGAAGAGAGGCGACCAAATATTCATTCAATTAATTTTAAGCTTTAAAAAACCGCTGAGGTAAAAACTAATCGCAACAATTGAATCACAAAATTTCTCATCCCGGTACTGCGGATGAAAACTTTTATGTTTGCAAGCAATACGTTTTTCGTTTTTCAATTTCTTATCCCGGGACTGCGGCTAGAAAACGTTATGCTTGCAAGAAATACGTATAAATGATACCATTTTCTGAAAAACGACCGTTTTGAATGGTAGAGAAAGAACAAATTTTCATTTGATGAATGAAGAGCTTTTAAAAAGCACTTGGAAGAAAAACTTACACGAAAATTGATTCACGAAATTTCTCATCCCGGGACTGCGGAGGAAAATTATTATGTTTAAAAAGTACGTATATTATCGAAACTTTTATAACAGCGACTGCTTTGAAATGAAGGGAGGCAACCAAATATTCATTCAATGAATTTTAAGCTTTAAAAAACCGCTGAGGTAAAAACTAAACGCCACAATTAAATCACAAAATTTCTCATCCCGGTACTGCGGATGAAAAATTTTAGGTTTTCAAGAAATACGTATTAATACGAAAATTTTCTCAATAAAAGCCGTTCGGAAATGAAAAGAGTCACACAAATTTACAATTAAAACTAACAGGCTTTCAAAAAAACCCTCGGGGGAAAAACCAAACGAGTCGCTTGAATCACGAAATTTCTCATCCCGGGACTGCGACTGGAAAACGTTAGGCTTGCAAGAAATACGTATAAATGATACCATTTTCTCAAAAACGACCGTTTTGAAAGGTTAAGAAAGGAACAAATTTTCATTTGATGAATGAAGAGCTTTTAAAAAAGTACTTGGTAGAAAAACTTACACGACAATTCCTTCGCGAAATTTCTCATCCCGAATCTGCGGAGGAAAATTATTATGTTTAAAAAATACGTATATTAACGAAACATTTATAACAGCGGCTGCTTTGAAAGGAAGAGAGGCGACCAAATATTCATTCAATTAATTTTAAGCTTTAAAAAACCGCTGAGGTAAAAACTAAACGCAACAATTTAATCATAAAATATCTCATCCCGGTACTGCGGATGAAAAATTCTATGTTTGCAAGAAATACGTTTGAATACGGAAATTTTCTCAATAACTGCCTTTTGAAAATTAAAGGAGTCAAACAAATTTACAATAAAAACTAACAGGCTTTCAAAAAAAAACCCACGGGTGAACAACTAAACGAGTCGCTTGAATCACGAAATTTCTCATCCCGGGACTGCGGCTGGAAAACGTTATGCTTGCAAGAAATACGTATAATTGATACCATTTTCTCAAAAACGACCGTTTTGAAAGGTAAAGAAAGGAACAAATTTTCTTTTGATGAATGAAGAGCCTTTAAAAAAGCACTTGGAAGAAAAACTTACACGAAAATTGATTCGCGAAATTACTCATCCCGGGACTGCGGAGGAAAATTATTATGTTTAAAAAGTACGTATATTATCGAAACTTTTATAACAGCGACTGCTGTGAAATGAAGGGAGGCAACCAAATATTCATTCAATGAATTTTAAGCTTTAAAAAACCGCTGAGGTAAAAGCTAAACGCCACAATTAAATCACAAAATTTCTCATCCCGGTACTGCGGATGAAAAATTTTATTTTTACAAGAAATACGTATTAATACGAAAATTTTCTTTATAACAGCCGTTCGGAAATGAAAAGAGTCACACAAATTTACAATTAAAACTAACAGGCTTTCAAAAAAACCCTCGGGGGAACAACCAAACGAGTCGCTTGAATCACGAAATTTCTCATCCCGGGACTGTGGCTGGAAAACGTTATGCTTGCAAAAAATACGTATAAACGATACCATTTTCACAAAACGACCGTTTTGTATGGTAAAGAAAGAACAAATTTTCATTTCATGAATGAAGAGCTTTTAAAAAAGCACTTGGATGAAAAACTTTAACGAAAATTGATTCACGAAATTTCTCATCCCGGGACTGCCGAGGAAAATTATAAGGTTTAAAAAGTTCGTATATTATCGAAACTTTTATAACAGCGACTGCTTTGAAAGGAAGGGAGGCAAACAAATATTCATTCAATGAATTATAAATTTAAAAAAACCGCTGAGGTAAAAACTAAACGCTACAATTGAATCGCAAAATTTCTCATCCCGGGAGATCGGATGAAAAATTTTATGTTTGCAAGAAATACGTTTTTCGTTTTTCAATTTCTTATCCCGGGACTGGTGCTAGAAAACGTTATGCTTGCAAAAAAACGTATAAATGATACCATTTTCTCAAAAACGACCGTTTTGAAAAGTAAAGAAAGGAACAAATTTTCATTTGATGAATGAAGAGCTTTTAAAAAAGCACTTGGTAGAAAAACTTACTCGACAATACATTCGCGAAATTTCTCATCCCGAATCTGCGGAGGAAAATTATTATGTTTAAAAAATACGTATATTAACGAAACTTTTATAACAGCGGCTGCTTTGAAAGGAAGAGAGGCGACCAAATATTCATTCAATTAATTTTAAGCTTTAAAAAACCGCTGAGGTAAAAACTAAACGCCACAATTAAATCACAAAATTTCTAATCCCGGTACTGCGGATGAAAAATTTTATGTTTTCAAGAAATACGTATTAATACGAAAATTTTCTCAATAAAAGCCGTTCGGAAATGAAAAGAGTCACACAAATTTACAATTAAAACTAACAGGCTTTCAAAAAAACCCTCGGGGGAAAAACCAAACGAGTCGCTTGAATCACGAAATTTCTCATCCCGGGACTGCGGCTGGAAAACGTTAGGCTTGCAAGAAATACGTATAAATGATACCATTTTCAAAAAACGACCGTTTTGTATGGTAAAGAAAGAACAAATTTTGATTTGATGAATGAAGACCTTTAAATATACACTTGGAAGAAAAACTTACACGAATATTGATTCACGAAATTTCTCATCCCGGGACTGCGGAGGAAAATTATTATGTTTAAAAAGTACGCATATTAACGAAACTTTTGTAACAGCGACTGCTTTGAAAGGAAGGGAGGCAAACAAATATTCATTCAATGAATTATAAATTTTAAAAAACCGCTGAGGTAAAAACTAAACGCCACAATTGAGTCACAAAATTTCTCATTCCGGGAGATCGGATGAAAAATTTTATGTTTGCAAGAAATATGTTTGAATACGAAAGTTTTCCTAATAACTGCCGTTTGGAAGGGAAAGAAAAAAACAAATTTACAATTAAAACTAACAGGCTTTCAAAAAAACCCTCGGGGGAACAACTAAACGAGTCGCTTGTATCACGAAATTTCTCATCCCGGGACTGCGGCTGGAAAACGTTATGCTTGCAAGAAATACGTATAAATGATACCATTTTCAAAAAAACGACCGTTTTGTATGGTAAAGAAAGAACAAATTTTCATTTTATGAATGAAGAGCTTTTAAAAAAGCACTTGGAAGAAAAACTTACACGAAAATTGATTTACGAAATTTCTCATCCCGGGACTGCCGAGGAAAATTATTATGTTTAAAAAGTTCGTATATTATCGAAACTTTTATAACAGCGACTAATTTTAAATGAAGGGAGGCAACCAAATATTCATTCAATGAATTTTTAGCTTTAAGAAACCGCTGAGGTAAAAACTAAACGCCACAATTAAATCACAAAATTTCTCATCCCGGTACTGCGGATGAAAAATTTATGTTTACAAGAAATACGGATTAATACGAAAATTTTTTCATTAACAGCCGTTCGGAAATGAAAAGAGTCACACAAATTTACAATTAAAACTAACAGGCTTTCAAAAAAACCCTCGGGTGAACAACTAAACGAGTCGCTTGAATCACGAAATTTCTCATCCCGGGACTGCGGCTGGAAAACTTTATGCTTGCAAGAAATACATATAAATGATACCATTTTCTCAAAAACGACCGTTTTGAAAGGTAAAGAAAGGAACAAATTTTCATTTGATGAATGAAGAGCCTTTAAAAAAGCACTTGGAAGAAAAACTTACACGAAAATTGATTCGCGAAATTACTCATCCCGGGACTGCGGAGGAAAATTATTATGTTTAAAAAGTACGTATATTATCGAAACTTTTATAACAGCGACTGCTTTGAAATGAAGGGAGGCAACCAAATATTCATTCAATGAATTTTAAGCTTTAAAAAACCGCTGAGGTAAAAACTAAACGCCACAATTGAATCACAAAATTTCTCGTCCCGGGAGATCGGATGAAAAATTTTATGTTTGCAAGAAATATGTTTGAATACGAAAGTTTTCCTAATAACTGCCGTTTGGAAGGGAAAGAAAAACACAAATTTACAATTAAAACTAACAGGCTTTCAAAAAAACCCTCGGGGGAACAACTAAACGAGTCGCTTGAATCAAGCAATTTCTTATCCCGGGACCGCGGCTGGAAAACATTATGCTTGCAAGAAATACGTATAAATGATACCATTTTCTCAAAAACGACCGTTTTGAAAGGTTAAGAAAGGAACAAATTTTCATTTGATGAATGAAGAGCTTTTAAAAAAGTACTTGGTAGAAAAACTTACACGACAATTCCTTCGCGAAATTTCTCATCCCGAATCTGCGGAGGAAAATTATTATGTTTAAAAAATACGTATATTAACGAAACATTTATAACAGCGGCTGCTTTGAAAGGAAGAGAGGCGACCAAATATTCATTCAATTAATTTTAAGCTTTAAAAAACCGCTGAGGTAAAAACTAAACGCAACAATTGAATCATAAAATATCTCATCCCGGTACTGCGGATGAAAAATTCTATGTTTGCAAGAAATACGTTTGAATACGGAAATTTTCTCAATAACTTCCTTTTGAAAATTAAAGGAGTCAAACAAATTTACAATAAAAACTAACAGGCTTTCAAAAAAAAACCCACGGGTGAACAACTAAACGAGTCGCTTGAATCACGAAATTTCTCATCCCGGGACTGCGGCTGGAAAACGTTATGCTTGCAAGAAATACGTATAAATGATACCATTTTCTCAAAAACGACCGTTTTGAAAGGTAAAGAAAGGAACAAATTTTCATTTGATGAATGAAGAGCCTTTAAAAAAGCACTTGGAAGAAAAACTTACACGAAAATTGATTCGCGAAATTACTCATCCCGGGACTGCGGAGGAAAATTATTATGTTTAAAAAGTACGTATATTATCGAAACTTTTATAACAGCGACTGCTTTGAAATGAAGGGAGGCAACCAAATATTCATTCAATGAATTTTAAGCTTTAAAAAACCGCTGAGGTAAAAACTAAACGCCACAATTGAATCACAAAATTTCTCGTCCCGGGAGATCGGATGAAAAATTTTATGTTTGCAAGAAATATGTTTGAATACGAAAGTTTTCCTAATAACTGCCGTTTGGAAGGGAAAGAAAAACACAAATTTACAATTAAAACTAACAGGCTTTCAAAAAAACCCTCGGGGGAACAACTAAACGAGTCGCTTGAATCAAGCAATTTCTTATCCCGGGACTGCGGCTGGAAAACATTATGCTTGCAAGAAATACGTATAAATGATACCATTTTCTCAAAAACGACCGTTTTGAAAGGTTAAGAAAGGAACAAATTTTCATTTGATGAATGAAGAGCTTTTAAAAAAGTACTTGGTAGAAAAACTTACACGACAATTCCTTCGCGAAATTTCTCATCCCGAATCTGCGGAGGAAAATTATTATGTTTAAAAAATACGTATATTAACGAAACATTTATAACAGCGGCTGCTTTGAAAGGAAGAGAGGCGACCAAATATTCATTCAATTAATTTTAAGCTTTAAAAAACCGCTGAGGTAAAAACTAAACGCAACAATTGAATCATAAAATATCTCATCCCGGTACTGCGGATGAAAAATTCTATGTTTGCAAGAAATACGTTTGAATACGGAAATTTTCTCAATAACTTCCTTTTGAAAATTAAAGGAGTCAAACAAATTTACAATAAAAACTAACAGGCTTTCAAAAAAAAACCCACGGGTGAACAACTAAACGAGTCGCTTGAATCACGAAATTTCTCATCCCGGGACTGCGGCTGGAAAACGTTATGCTTGCAAGAAATACGTATAAATGATACCATTTTCTCAAAAACGACCGTTTTGAAAGGTAAAGAAAGGAACAAATTTTCATTTGATGAATGAAGAGCCTTTAAAAAAGCACTTGGAAGAAAAACTTACACGAAAATTGATTCGCGAAATTACTCATCCCGGGACTGCGGAGGAAAATTATTATGTTTAAAAAGTACGTATATTATCGAAACTTTTATAACAGCGACTGCTGTGAAATGAAGGGAGGCGACCAAATATTCATTCAATGAATTTTAAGCTTTAAAAAACCGCTGAGGTAAAAGCTAAACGCCACAATTAAATCACAAAATTTCTCATCCCGGTACTGCGGATGAAAAATTTTATTTTTACAAGAAATACGTATTAATACGAAAATTTTCTTTATAACGGCCGTTCGGAAATGAAAAGAGTCACACAAATTTACAATTAAAACTAACAGGCTTTCAAAAAAACCCTCGGGGGAACAACCAAACGAGTCGCTTGAATCTCGAAATTTCTCATCCCGGGACTGTGGCTGGAAAACGTTATGCTTGCAAAAAATACGTATAAATGATACCATTTTCACAAAACGACCGTTTTATATGGTAAAGAAAGAACAAATTTTCATTTCATGAATGAAGAGCTTTTAAAAAAGCACTTGGAAGAAAAACTTAAACGAAAATTGATTCACGAAATTTCTCATCCCGGGACTGCCGAGGAAAATTATTATGTTTAAAAAGTTCGTATATTATCGAAACTTTTATAGCAGCGACTGCTTTGAAAGGAAGGGAGGCAAACAAATATTCATTCAATGAATTATAAATTTAAAAAAACCGCTGAGGTAAAAACTAAACGCCACAATTGAATCACAAAATTTCTCATCCCGGGAGATCGGATGAAAAATTTTATGTTTGCAAGAAATACGTTTTTCGTTTTTCAATTTCTTATCCCGGGACTGGTGCTAGAAAACGTTATGCTTCCAAAAAAAACGTATAAATGATACAATTTTCTCAAAAACGACCGTTTTGAAAAGTAAAGAAAGGAACAAATTTTCATTTGATGAATGAAGAGCTTTTAAAAAAGCACTTGGTAGAAAAACTTACTCGACAATACATTCGCGAAATTTCTCATCCCGAATCTGCGGAGGAAAATTATTATGTTTAAAAAATACGTATATTAACGAAACTTTTATAACAGCGGCTGCTTTGAAAGGAAGAGAGGCGACCAAATATTCATTCAATTAATTTTAAGCTTTAAAAAACCGCTGAGGTAAAAACTAATCGCAACAATTGAATCACAAAATTTCTCATCCCGGTACTGCGGATGAAAAATTTTATGTTTGCAAGCAATACGTTTTTCGTTTTTCAATTTCTTATCCCGGGACTGCGGCTAGAAAACGTTATGCTTGCAAGAAATACGTATAAATGATACCATTTTCTGAAAAACGACCGTTTTGAATGGTAGAGAAAGAACAAATTTTCATTTGATGAATGAAGAGCTTTTAAAAAGCACTTGGAAGAAAAACTTACACGAAAATTGATTCACGAAATTTCTCATCCCGGGACTGCGGAGGAAAATTATTATGTTTAAAAAGTACGTATATTATCGAAACTTTTATAACAGCGACTGCTTTGAAATGAAGGGAGGCAACCAAATATTCATTCAATGAATTTTTAGCTTTAAAAAACCCCTGAGGTAAAAACTAAACGCCACAATTAAATCACAAAATTTCTCATCCCGGTACTGCGGATGAAAAATTTTATGTTTTCAAGAAATACGTATTAATACGAAAATTTTCTCAATAAAAGCCGTTCGGAAATGAAAAGAGTCACACAAATTTACAATTAAAACTAACAGGCTTAAAAAAAAACCCTCGGGGGAAAAACCAAACGAGTCGCTTGAATCACGAAATTTCTCATCCCGGGACTGCGGCTGGAAAACGTTAGGCTTGCAAGAAATACGTATAAATGATACCATTTTCAAAAAACGACCGTTTTGTATGGTAAAGAAAGAACAAATTTTGATTTGATGAATGAAGACCTTTAAATATACACTTGGAAGAAAAACTTACACGA
The DNA here is from genome assembly GCF_022747635.1 of Hetaerina americana. Lineage (NCBI taxonomy): Eukaryota > Metazoa > Arthropoda > Insecta > Odonata > Calopterygidae > Hetaerina > Hetaerina americana. The sequence continues at coordinate 91,171 of NW_027287127.1, forward strand.
ATATTGATTCACGAAATTTCTCATCCCGGGACTGCGGAGGAAAATTATTATGTTTAAAAAGTACGCATATTAACGAAACTTTTGTAACAGCGACTGTTTGAAAGGAAGGGAGGCAAACAAATATTCATTCAATGAATTATAAATTTTAAAAAACCGCTGAGGTAAAAACTAAACGCCACAATTGAGTCACAAAATTTCTCATTCCGGGAGATCGGAGGAAAAATTTTATGTTTGCAAGAAATATGTTTGAATACGAAAGTTTTCCTAATAACTGCCGTTTGGAAGGGAAAGAAAAAAACAAATTTACAATTAAAACTAACAGGCTTTCAAAAAAACCCTCGGGGGAACAACTAAACGAGTCGCTTGTATCACGAAATTTCTCATCCCGGGACTGCGGCTGGAAAACGTTATGCTTGCAAGAAATACGTATAAATGATACCATTTTCAAAAAAACGACCGTTTTGTATGGTAAAGAAAGAACAAATTTTCATTTTATGAATGAAGAGCTTTTAAAAAAGCACTTGGAAGAAAAACTTACACGAAAATTGATTTACGAAATTTCTCATCCCGGGACTGCCGAGGAAAATTATTATGTTTAAAAAGTTCGTATATTATCGAAACTTTTATAACAGCGACTAATTTGAAATTAAGGGAGGCAACCAAATATTCATTCAATAAATTTTTAGCTTTAAGAAACCGCTGAGGTAAAAACTAAACGCCACAATTAAATCACAAAATTTCTCATCCCGGTACTGCGGATGAAAAATTTATGTTTACAAGAAATACGGATTAATACGAAAATTTTTTCATTAACAGCCGTTCGGAAATGAAAAGAGTCACACAAATTTACAATTAAAACTAACAGGCTTTCAAAAAAACCCGCGGGGGAAAAACCAAACGAGTCGCTTGAATCACGAAATTTCTCATCCCGGGAATGCGGCTGGAAAACATTAGGCTTGCAAGAAATACGTATAAATGATACCATTTTCAAAAAACAACTGTTTTGTATGGTAAAGAAAGAACAAATTTTCATTTGATGAATGAAGAGCTTTTAAAAATACACTTGGAAGAAAAACTTACACGAATATTGATTCACGAAATTTCTCATCCCGGGACTGCGGAGGGAAATTATTATGTTTAAAAAGTACGCATATTAACGAAACTTTTGTAACAGCGACTGCTTTGAAAGGAAGGGAGGCAAACAAATATTCATTCAATGATTTTAAATTTTAAAAAACCGCTGAGGTAAAAACTAAACGCCACAATTGAGTCACAAAATTTCTCATTCCGGGAGATCGGATGAAAAATTTTATGTTTGCAAGAAATATGTTTGAATACGAAAGTTTTCCTAATAACTTCCGTTTGGAAGGGAAAGAAAAAAACAAATTTACAATTAAAACTAACAGGCTTTCAAAAAAACCCTCGGGGGAACAACTAAACGAGTCGCTTGTATCACGAAATTTTTCATCCCGGGACTGCGGCTGGAAAACGTTATGCTTGCAAGAAATACGTATAAATGATACCATTTTCAAAAAAACGACCGTTTTGTATGGTAAAGAAAGAACATATTTTCATTTTATGAATGAAGAGCTTTTAAAAAAGCACTTGGAAGAAAAACTTACATGAAAATTGATTAACGAAATTTCTCATCCCGGGACTGCGGAGGAAAATTATTATGTTTAAAAAGTACGTATATTAACGAAACTTCTGTAACAGCGACTGCTTTGAAAGGAAGGGAGGCAAACAAATATTCATTCAATGAATTATAAATTTAAAAAAACCGCTTAGGTAAAAACTAAACGCCAGAATTGAATCACAAAATTTCTCAACCCGGGAGATCGGATGAAAAATTTTATGTTTGCAAGAAATATGTTTTTCGTTTTTCAATTTCTTATCCCGGGACTGCTGCTAGAAACGTTATGCTTGCAAGATATACGTATAAATGATACTATTTTCTCAAAAAAGACCGTTTTGAAAGGTTAAGAAAGTAACAAATTTTCATTTGATGAATGAAAAGCTTTTAGAAAAATACTTGGAAGAAAAACTTACACGGAAATTGATTCACGAAATTTCTCATCCCGGGACTGCGGAGGAAAATTATTATGTTTAAAAACTACGTATATTAACGAAACTTTTATAACAGCGACTGCTTTGAAATAAGGGAGGCAACCAAATATTCATTCAATGAATTTTAAGCTTTAAAACACCGCTGAGGTAAAAACTAAACGCCACAATTCAATCACAAAATTTCTCATCCCGGTACTGCGGATGAAAACTTTTATGTTTTCAAGAAATACGTATTAATACGAAAATTTTCTCAATAAAAGCCGTTCGGAAATGAAAAGAGTCACACAAATTTACAATTAAAACTAACAGGCTTTCAAAAAAACCCTCGGGGGAAAAACCAAACGAGTCGCTTGAATCACGAAATTTCTCATCCCTGAACTGCGGCTGGAAAACGTTAGGCTTGCAAGAAATACGTATAAATGATACCATTTTCAAAAAACGACCGTTTTGTATGGTAAAGAATGGACAAATTTTCATTTGATGAATGAAGAGCTTTTAAATATACACTTGGAAGAAAAACTTACACGAATATTGATTCACGAAATTTCTCATCCCGGGACTGCGGAGGAAAATTATTATGTTTAAAAAGTACGCATATTAACGAAACTTTTGTAACAGCGACAGCTTTGAAAGGAAGGGAGGAAAACAAATATTCATTCAATGAATTATAAATTTTAAAAAACCGCTGAGGTAAAAACTAAACGCCACAATTCAGTCACAAAATTTCTCATTCCGGGAGATCGGATGAAAAATTTTATGTTTGCAAGAAATATGTTTGAATACGAAAGTTTTCCTAATAACTGCCCTTTGGAAGGGAAAGAAAAAAACAAATTTACAATTAAAACTAACAGGCTTTCAAAAAAACCCTCGGGGGAACAACTAAACGAGTCGCTTGTATCACGAAATTTCTCATCCCGGGACTGCGGCTGGAAAACGTTATGCTTGCAAGAAATACGTATAAATGATACCATTTTCAAAAAAACGACCGTTTTTAATGGTAAAGAAAGAACAAATTTTCATTTTATGAATGAAGAGCTTTTAAAAAAGCACTTGGAAGAAAAACTTACACGAAAATTGATTTACGAAATTTCTCATCCCGGGACTGCCGAGGAAAATTATTATGTTTAAAAAGTTCGTATATTATCGAAACTTTTATAACAGCGACTGCTTTGAAATGAAGGGAGGCAACCAAATATTCATTCAATGAATTTTAACTTTAAGAAACCGCTGAGGTAAAAACTAAACGCCACAATTAAATCACAAAATTTCTCATCCCGGTACTGCGGATGAAAAATTTTATGTTTACAAGAAATACGGATTAATACGAAAAATTTTTCCTAATAACTGCCGTTTGGAAGGGAAAGAAAAAAACAAATTTACAATTAAAACTAACAGGCTTTCTAAAAAAACCCTCGGGGGAACAACCAAACGAGTCGCTTGAATCACGAAATTTCTCATCCCGGGACTGCGGTTGGAAAACGTTATGCTTGCAAGAAATACGTATAAATGATACCATTTTCAAAAAACGACCTTTTGTATGGTAAAGAAAGAAAAAATTTTCATTTGATGAATGAAGAGCTTTTAAAAAAGCACTTGGAAGAAAAACTTACACGAATATTGATTCACGAAATTTCTCATCCCGGGACTGCGGAGGAAAATTATTATGTTTAAATGTACGCATATTAACGAAACTTTTGTAACAGCGACTGCTTTGAAAGGAAGGGAGGCAAACAAATATTCATTCAATGAATTATAAATTTTAAAAAACCGCTTAGGTAAAAAATAAACGCCACAATTGAATCACAAAATTTCTCAACCCGGGAGATCGGATGAAAAATTTTATGTTTGCAAGAAATACGTTTTTCGTTTTTCAATTTCTTATCCCGGGACTGCTGCTAGAAAACGTTATGCTTGCAAGATATACGTATAAATGATACTATTTTCTCAAAAAAGACCGTTTTGAAAGGTTAAGAAAGTAACAAATTTTCATTTGATGCATGAAGAGCTTTTAAAAAAGCACTTGGAAGAAAAACTTACACGAAAATTGATTCACGAAATTTCTCATCCCGGGACTGCGGAGGAAAATTATTATGTTTAAAAACTACGTATATTAACGAAACTTTTATAACAGCGACTGCTTTGAAATGAAGGGAGGAACCCAAATATTCATTCAATGAATTTTAAGCTTTAAAAAACCGCTGAGGTAAAAACTAAACGCCACAATTAAATCACAAAATTTCTCATCCCGGTACTGCGGATGAAAACTTTTATGTTTTCAAGAAATACGTATTAATACGAAAATTTTCTCAATAAAAGCCGTTCGGAAATGAAAAGAGTCACACAAATTTACAATTAAAACTAACAGGCTCTCAAAAAAACCCTCGGGGGAAAAACCAAACGAGTCGCTTGAATCACGAAATTTCTCATCCCGGGACTGCGGCTGGAAAACGTTAGGCTTGCAAGAAATACGTATAAATGATACCATTTTCAAAAAACGACCGTTTTGTATGGTAAAGAATGAACAAATTTTCATTTGATGAATGAAGAGCTTTTAAATATACACTTGGAAGAAAAACTTACACGAATATTGATTCACGAAATTTCTCATCCCGGGACTGCGGAGGAAAATTATTATGTTTAAAAAGTACGCATATTAACGAAACTTTTGTAACAGCGACTGCTTTGAAAGGAAGGGAGGCAAACAAATATTCATTCAATGAATTATAAATTTTAAAAAACCGCTGAGGTAAAAACTAAACGCCACAATTGAGTCACAAAATTTCTCATTCCGGGAGATCGGATGAAAAATTTTATGTTTGCAAGAAATATGTTTGAATACGAAAGTTTTCCTAATAACTGCCCTTTGGAAGGGAAAGAAAAAAACAAATTTACAATTAAAACTAACAGGCTTTCAAAAAAACCCTCGGGGGAACAACTAAACGAGTCGCTTGTATCACGAAATTTCTCATCCCGGGACTGCGGCTGGAAAACGTTATGCTTGCAAGAAATACGTATAAATGATACCATTTTCAAAAAAACGACCGTTTTGTATGGTAAAGAAAGAACAAATTTTCATTTTATGAATGAAGAGCTTTTAAAAAAGCACTTGGAAGAAAAACTTACACGAAAATTGATTTACGAAATTTCTCATCCCGGGACTGCCGAGGAAAATTATTATGTTTTAAAAGTTCGTATATTATCGAAACTTTTATAACAGCGACTGCTTTGAAATGAAGGGAGGCAACCAAATATTCATTCAATGAATTTTTAGCTTTAAGAAACCGCTGAGGTAAAAACTAAACGCCACAATTAAATCACAAAATTTCTCATCCCGGTACTGCGGATGAAAAATTTTATGTTTACAAGAAATAAGGATTAATACGAAAATTTTTTCCTAATAACTGCCGTTTGGAAGGGAAAGAAAAAAACAAATTTACAATTAAAACTAACAGGCTTTCTAAAAAAACCCTCGGGGGAACAACCAAACGAGTCGCTTGAATCACGAAATTTCTCATCCCGGGACTGCGGTTGGAAAACGTTATGCTTGCAAGAAATACGTATAAATGATACCATTTTCAAAAAACAACCTTTTGTATGGTAAAGAAAGAACAAATTTTCATTTGATGAATGAAGAGCTTTTAAAAAAGCACTTGGAAGAAAAACTTACACGAAATTTGATTCACGAAATTTCTCATCCCGGGACTGCGGAGGAAAATTATTATGCTTAAAAAGTACGTATATTAACGAAACTTTTTTAACAGCGACTGCTTTGAAAGGAAGAGAGGCAAACAAATATTCATTCAATGAATTATAAATTTAAAAAAACCGCTGAGGTAAAAACTAAACGGCACAATTGAATCACAAAATTTCTCATCCCGGGAGATCGGATGAAAAATGTTATTTTTGCAAGAAATACGTTTTTCGTTTTTCAATTTCTTATCCCGGGACTGCTGCTAGAAAACGTTATGCTTGCAAGATATACGTATAAATGATACTATTTTCTCAAAAAAGACCGTTTTGAAAGGTTAAGAAAGGAACAAATTTTCATTTGATGCATGAAGAGCTTTTAAAAAAGCACTTGGTAGAAAAACTTACACGACAATTCATTCGCGAAATTTCTCATCCCGAATCTGCGGAGGAAAAATCTTATGTTTAAAAAATACGTATATTAACGAAACTTATATAACAGCGGCTGCTTTGAAAGGAAGAGAAGCGACCAAATATTCATTCAATTAATTTTAGGCTTTAAAAAACCGCTGAGGTAAAAACTAAACGCAACAATTAAATCACAAAATTTCTCATCCCGGTGCTGCGGATGAAAAATTTTATGTTTGCAAGAAATATGTTTGACTACGAAAGTTTTCCCAATAACTGCCGTTTGAAAAGGAAAGAAAAACACAAATTTACATTCAAAACTAACAGGCTTTCAAAAAAACCCTGGCGGGAACAACTAAACGAGTCGCTTGAATCACGAAATCTCTTATCCCGGGACTGCGGCTAGAAAACGTTATGCTTGCAAGAAATACTTATAAATGATACCATTTTCTCAAAAACGACCGTTTTGAATGGTAAGGAACGAACAAATTTTCATTTGATGAATGAAGGGCTTTTAAAAAAGACACTTGGAAGAAAAACTTACACGAAAATTGATTCACGAAATTTCTCAACCCGGGACTGCGGAGGAAAATTATTATGTTTAAAAAGTACGTATATTAACGAAACTTTTATAACAGCGGCTGCTTTGAAAGGAAGAGAGGCGACCAAATATTCATTCATTTATTTTTAAGCTTTAAAAAACCGGCGAGGTAAAAACTAAACGCAACAATTGAATCACAAAATTTCTCATCCCGGTACTGCGGATGAAAAATTTTATGTTTGCAAGAAATACGTTTTTCGTTTTTCAATTTCTTATCCCGGGACTGCGGCTAGTTAACGTTATGCTTGCAAGAAATACGTATAAATAATACCATTTTCTCAAAAATGACCGTTTTGAATGGAAGAGAAAGAACAAATTTTCATTTGATGAATGAAGAGCTTTTAAAAAAGCACTTGGAAGAAAAATTTACACGAAAATTGATTCACGAAATTTCTCATCCGTGGACTGCGGAGGAAAATTATTATGTTTAAAAAGTACGTATATTAACGAAACTTTTATAACAGCGGATGCTCTGAAAGGAAGAGAGGCGACCAAATATTCATTCAATTAATTTTAAGCTTTAAAAAACCGCGTAGGTAAACTCTAAACGCAACAATTATATCACAAAATTTCTCATCCCGGTACTGCGGATGAAAAATTCTATGTTTGCAAGAAATACGTTTGAATACGGAAATTTTCTCAATTACTGCCTTTTGAAAATGAAAGGAGTCAAACAAATTTACAATAAAAACTAACAGGCTTTCAAAAAAACCCTCGGGTGAACAACTTAACGATTCGCTTGAATCACGAAATTTCTCATCCCGGGACTGCGGCTGGAAAACGTTATGGTTGCAAGAAATACGTATAAATGATACAATTTTCTCAAAAACGACCGTTTTGAAAGGTAAGGAAAGGAACAAATTTTCATTTGATGAATGAAAAGCCTTTAAAAAAGCACTTGGAAGAAAAACTTACACGAAAATTGATTTACGAAATTTCTCATCCCGGGACTGCGGAGGAAAATTATTATGTTTAAAAAGTACGTATATTAACGAAACTTTTATAACAGCGGCTGCTTTGAAAGGAAGAGAGGTGACCAAATATTCATTCAATTTATTTTAAGCTTTTAAAAACCGCTGAGGTAAAAACTAAACGCAAAAATTGAATCACAAAATTTCTCATCCCGGTACTGCGGATGAAAAATTTTATGTTTGCAAGAAATACGTTTATCGTTTTTCAATTTCTTATCCCGGGACTGCTTCTAGAAAACGTTATGCTTGCAAGAAATACGTATAAATGATACCATTATCTCAAAAACGACCGTTTTGAAAGGTTAAGAAAGGAACAAATTTTCATTTGATGAATGAAGAGCTTTTAAAAAAGCACTTGGTAAAAAAACTTACACGACAATTCCTTCGCGAAATTTCTCATCCCGAATCTGCGGAGGAAAATTATTATGTTTAAAAAATACGTATATTAACGAAACATTTATAACAGCGGCTGCTTTGAAAGGAAGAGAGGGGACCAAATATTCATTCAATTAATTTTAAGCTTTAAAAAACCGCTGAGGTAAAAACTAAACGCAACAATTATATCACAAAATTTCTCATCCCGGTACTGCGGATGAAAAATTCTATGTTTGCAAGAAATACGTTTGAATACGGAAATTTTCTCAATAACTGCCTTTTGAAAATGAAATGAGTCAAACAAATTTACAATAAAAACTAACAGGCTTTCAAAAAAACCCTCGGGTGAACAACTAAACGGGTCACTTGAATCACGAAATTTCTCATCCCGGGACTGCGGCTGGAAAACGTTATGCTTGCAAGAAATACGTATAAATGATTCCGTTTTCTCAAAAACGACCGTTTTGAAAGGTAAAGAAAGGAACAAATTTTCATTTGATGAATGAAGAGCCTTTAAAAAAGCACTTGGAAGAAAAACTTACACGAAAATTGATTCCCGAAATTACTCATCCCGAGACTGCGGAGGAAAATTATTATGTTTAAAAAGTACGTATATTATCGAAACTTTTATAAAAGCGACTGCTTTGAAATGAAGGGAGGTGACCAAATATTCATTCAATTTGTTTTAAGCTTTTAAAAACCGCTGAGGTAAAAGCTAAACGCCACAATTAAATCACAAAATTTCTCATCCCGGTACTGCGGATGAAAAATTTTATGTTTGCAAGAAATACGTTTGAAAACGGAAATTTCTTAATAACTGCCTTTTGAATATGAAAGGAGTCACACAAATTTACAATTAAAACAAACAGGCTTTCAAAAAGGCCCTCGTGGGAACAACCAAACGAGTCGCTTGAATCACGAAATTTCTCATCCCGGGACTGCGGCTGGATAACGCTATGCTTGCAAGAAATACGTATAAATGATACCATTTTCAAAAAAACGACCGTTTTGAAGGGTAAGGAAAGGAACAAATTTTCATTTGATGAATGAAGAGCTTTTAAAAAAGCACTTTGTAGAAAAACTTACACGACAATTCCTTCGCGAAATTTCTCATCCCGAATCTGCGGAGGAAAATTAATATGTGTAAAAAATACGTATATTAACGAAACTTTTATAAAAGCGACTGCTTTGAAAGGAAGAGAGGTGACCAAATATTCATTCAATTAATTTTAAGCTTTAAAAAACCGCTAAGGTAAAAACTAAACGCAACAATTATATCACAAAATTTCTCATCCCGGTACTGCGGATGAAAAATTCTATGTTTGCAAGAAATACGTTTGAATACGGAAATTTTCTCAATAACTGCCTTTTGAAAATGAAATGAGTCAAACAAATTTACAATAAAAACTAACAGGCTTTCAAAAAAACCCTCGGGTGAACAACTAAACGAGTCGCTTGAATCACGAAATTTCTCATCCCGGGACTGCGGCTGGAAAACGTTATGCTTGCAAGAAATACGTATAAATGATACCGTTTTCTCAAAAACGACCGTTTTGAATGGTAGAGAAAGAACAAATTTTCATTTGATGAATGAAGAGCTTTTAAAAAGCACTTTGAAGAAAAACTTACACGAAAATTGATTCACGAAATTTCTCATCCCGGGACTGCGGAGGAAAATTATTATGTTTAAAAACTACGTATATTAACGAAACTTTTATAACAGCGGCTGCTCTGAAAGGAAGAGAGGCGACCAAATATTCATTCAATTAATTTTAAGCTTTAAAAAACCGCTGAGGTAAAAACTAAACGCAACAATTGGATCGCAAAATTTCTCAACCCGGTACTGCGGATGAAAAATTTTATGTTTGCAAGAAATACGTTTGACAACGGAAATTTGCTCAATAACTGCCTTTTGAATATGAAAGGAGTCACACAAATTTACAATTAAAACAAACAGGCTTTCAAAAAAGCCCTCGTGGGAACAACTAAACGAGTCGCTTGAATCACGAAATTTCTCATCCCGGGACTGCGGCTGGAAAACGTTATGCTTGCAAGAAATACGTATAAATGATACCATTTTCTCAAAAACGACCGTTTTGAAAGGTAAAGAAAGTAACAAATTTTAATTTTATGAATAAAGAGCCTTTAAAAAAGCACTTGAGCGAAAAACTTACACGAAAATTGATTCCAGAAATTACTCATCCCGGGACTGCGGAGGATAATTATTATGTTTAAAAAGTACGTATATTATCCAAACTTTTATAACAGCGACTGCTTTGAAATGAAGGGAGGCAACCAAATATTCATTCAATGAATTTTAAGCTTTAAAAAACCGCTGAGGTAAAAACGAAACGCCACAATTAAATCACAAAATTTCTAATCCCGGTACTGCGGATGAAAAATTTTATGTTTTCAAGAAATACGTATTAATACGAAAATTTTCTCAATAAAAGCCGTTCGGAAATGAAAAGAGTCACACAAATTTACAATTAAAACTAACAGGCTTTCAAAAAAACCCTCGGGGGAAAAACCAAACGAGTCGCGTGAATCACGAAATTTCTCATCCCGGGACTGCGGCTGGAAAACGTTAGGCTTGCAAGAAATACGTATAAATGATACCATTTTCAAAAAACGACTGTTTTGTATGGTAAAGAAAGAACAAATTTTCATTTGATGAATGAAGAGCTTTTAAAAATACACTTGGAAGAAAAACTTACACGAATATTGATTCACGAAATTTCTCATCCCGGGACTGCGGAGGAAAATTATTATGTTTAAAAAGTACGCATATTAACGAAACTTTTGTAACAGCGACTGCTTTGAAAGGAAGGGAGGCAAACAAATATTCATTCAATGATTTTAAATTTTAAAAAACCGCTGAGGTAAAAACTAAACGCCACAATTGAGTCACAAAATTTCTCATTCCGGGAGATCGGAGGAAAAATTTTATGTTTGCAAGAAATATGTTTGAATACGAAAGTTTTCCTAATAACTTCCGTTTGGAAGGGAAAGAAAAAAACAAATTTACAATTAAAACTAACAGGCTTTCAAAAAAACCCTCGGGGGAACAACTAAACGAGTCGCTTGTATCACGAAATTTTTCATCCCGGGACTGCGGCTGGAAACCTTATGCTTGCAAGAAATACGTATAAATGATACCATTTTCAAAAAAACGACCGTTTTGTATGGTAAAGAAAGAACAAAATTTCATTTTATGAATGAAGAGCTTTTAAAAAAGCACTTGGAAGAAAAACTTACATGAAAATTGATTAACGAAATTTCTCATCCCGGGACTGCGGAGGAAAATTATTAAGTTTAAAAAGTACGTATTTTAACGAAACTTTTGTAACAGCGACTGCTTTGAAAGGAAGGGAGGCAAACAAATATTCATTCAATGAATTATAAATTTTAAAAAACCGCTTAGGTAAAAACTAAACGCCACAATTGAATCACAAAATTTCTCAACCCGGGAGATCGGATGAAAAATTTTATGTTTGCAAGAAATACGTTTTTCGTTTTTCAATTTCTTATCCCGGGACTGCTGCTAGAAAACGTTATGCTTGCAAGATATACGTATAAATGATACTATTTTCTCAAAAAAGACCGTTTTGAAAGGTTAAGAAAGTAACAAATTTTCATTTGATGCATGAAGAGCTTTTAAAAAAGCACTTGGAAGAAAAACTTACACGAAAATTGATTCACGAAATTTCTCATCCCGGGACTGCGGAGGAAAATTATTATGTTTAAAAACTACGTATATTAACGAAACTTTTATAACAGCGACTGCTTTGAAATGAAGGGAGGCAACTAAATATTCATTCAATGAATTTTAAGCTTTAAAAAACCGCTGAGGTAAAAACTAAACGCCACAATTAAATCACAAAATTTCTCATCCCGGTACTGCGGATGAAAAATTTTATGTTTTCAAGAAATACGTATTAATACGAAAATTTTCTCAATAAAAGCCGTTCGGAAATGAAAAGAGTCACACAAATTTACAATTAAAACTAACAGGCTTTCAAAAAAACCCTCGGGGGAAAAACCAAACGAGTCGCTTGAATCACGAAATTTCTCATCCCGGGACTTCGGCTGGAAAACGTTAGGCTTGCAAGAAATACGTATTAATGATACCATTTTCAAAAAACGACCGTTTTGTATGGTAAAGAAAGAACAAATTTTCATTTGATGAATGAAGAGCTTTTAAATATACACTTGGAAGAAAAACTTACACGAATATTGATTCACGAAATTTCTCATCCCGGGACTGCGGAGGAAAATTATTATGTTTAAAAAGTACGCATATTAACGAAACTTTTGTAACAGCGACTGCTTTGAAAGGAAGGGAGGCAAACAAATATTCATTCAATGAATTATAAATTTTAAAAAACCGCTGAGGTAAAAACTAAACGCCACAATTGAGTCACAAAATTTCTCATTCCGGGAGATCGGATGAAAAATTTTATGTTTGCAAGAAATATGTTTGAATACGAAAGTTTTCCTAATAACTGCCGTTTGGAAGGGAAAGAAAAAAACAAATTTACAATTAAAACTAACAGGCTTTCAAAAAAACCCTCGGGGGAACAACTAAACGAGTCGCTTGTATCACGAAATTTCTCATCCCGGGACTGCGGCTGGAAAACGTTATGCTTGCAAGAAATACGTATAAATGATACCATTTTCAAAAAAACGACCGTTTTGAAAGGTTAAGAAAGAACAAATTTTCATTTTATGAATGAAGAGCTTTTAAAAAAGCACTTGGAAGAAAAACTTACACGAAAATTGATTTACGAAATTTCTCATCCCGGGACTGCCGAGGAAAATTATTATGTTTAAAAAGTTCGTATATTATCGAAACTTTTATAACAGCGACTACTTTGAAATGAAGGGAGGCAACCAAATATTCATTCAATGAATTTTTAGCTTTAAGAAACCGCTGAGGTAAAAACTAAACGCCACAATTAAATCACAAAATTTCTCATCCCGGTACTGCGGATGAAAAATTTTATGTTTACAAGAAATACGGATTAATACGAAAATTTTTTCCTAATAACTGCCGTTCGGAAGGGAAAGAAAAAAACAAATTTACAATTAAAACTAACAGGCTTTCTAAAAAAAACCCTCGGGGGAACAACCAAACGAGTCGCTTGAATCACGAAATTTCTCATCCCGGGACTGCGGTTGGAAAACGTTATGCTTGCAAGAAATACGTATAAATGATACCATTTTCAAAAAACGACCTTTTGTATGGTAATGAAAGAACAAATTTTCATTTGATGAATGAAGAGCTTTTAAAAAGCACTTGGAAGAAAAACTTACACGAAATTTGATTCACGAAATTTCTCATCCCGGGACTGCGGAGGAAAACTATTATGCTTAAAAAGTACGTATATTAACGAAACTTTTTTAACAGCGACTGCTTTGAAAGGAAGAGAGGCAAACAAATATTCATTCAATGAATTATAAATTTAAAAAAACCGCTGAGGTAAAAACTAAACGCCACAATTGAATCACAAAATTTCTCATCCCGGGAGATCGGATGAAAAATGTTATTTTTGCAAGAAATACGTTTTTCGTTTTTCAATTTCTTATCCCGGGACTGCTGCTAGAAAACGTTATGCTTGCAAGAAATACGTATAAATGATACCATTTTAAAAAAAACGACCGTTTTGTATGGTAAAGAAAGAACAAATTTTCATTTTATGAATGAAGAGCTTTTAAAAAAGCACTTGGAAGAAAAACTTACACGAAAATTGATTTACGAAATTTCTCATCCCGGGACTGCCGAGGAAAATTATTATGTTTAAAAAGTTCGTATATTATCGAAACTTTTATAACAGCGACTAATTTGAAATGAAGGGAGGCAACCAAATATTCATTCAATGAATTTTTAGCTTTAAGAAACCGCTGAGGTAAAAACTAAACGCCAAAATTAAATCACAAAATTTCTCATCCCGGTACTGCGGATGAAAAATTTATGTTTACAAGAAATACGGATTATTACGAAAATTTTTTCATTAACAGCCGTTCGGAAATGAAAAGAGTCACACAAATTTACAATTAAAACTAACAGGCTTTCTAAAAAAAACCCTCGGGGGAACAACCAAACGAGTCGCTTGAATCACGAAATTTCTCATCCCGGGACTGCGGTTGGAAAACGTTATGCTTGCAAGAAATACGTATAAATGATACCATTTTCAAAAAACGACCTTTTGTATGGTAAAGAAAGAACAAATTTTCATTTGATGAATGAAGAGCTTTTAAAAAAGCACTTGGAAGAAAAACTTACACGAAATTTGATTCACGAAATTTCTCATCCCGGGACTGCGGAGGAAAATTATTATGCTTAAAAAGTACGTATATTAACGAAACTTTTTTAACAGCGGCTGCTTTGAAAGGAAGAGAGGCGACCAAATATTCATTCAATTAATTTTAAGCTTTAAAAAACCGCTGAGGTAAAAACTAAACGCAACAATTGAATCACAAAATTTCTCATCCCGGTACTGCGGATGAAAAATTTTATGTTTGCAAGCAATACGTTTTTCGTTTTTCAATTTCTTATCCCGGGACTGCGGCTAGAAAACGTTTTGCTTGCAAGAAATACGTATAAATGATACCATTTTCTGAAAAACGACCGTTTTGAATGGTAGAGAAAGAACAAATTTTCATTTGATGAATGAAGAGCTTTTAAAAAGCACTTGGAAGAAAAACTTACACGAAAATTGATTCACGAAATTTCTCATCCCGGTACTGCGGAGGAAAATTATTATGTTTAAAAACTACGTATATTAACGAAACTTTTATAACAGCGGCTGCTCTGCAAGGAAGAGAGGCGACCAAATATTCATTCAATTAATTTTAAGCTTTAAAAAACCGCTGAGGTAAAAACTAAACGCAACAATTGGATCGCAAAATTTCTCAACCCGGTACTGCGGATGAAAAATTTTATGTTTGCAAGAAATACGTTTGACAACGGAAATTTGCTCAATAACTGCCTTTTGAATATGAAAGGAGTCACACAAATTTACAATTAAAACAAACAGGCTTTCAAAAAAGCCCTCGTGGGAACAACTAAACGAGTCGCTTGAATCACGAAATTTCTCATCCCGGGACTGCCGCTGGAAAACGTTATGCTTGCAAGAAATACGTATAAATGATACCATTTTCTCAAAAACGACCGTTTTGAAAGGTAAAGAAAGGAACAAATTTTAATTTGATGAATAAAGAGCCTTTAAAAAAGCACTTGAGCGAAAAACTTACACGAAAATTGATTCCAGAAATTACTCATCCCGGGACTGCGGAGGATAATTATTATGTTTAAAAAGTACGTATATTATCCAAACTTTTATAACAGCGACTGCTTTGAAATGAAGGGAGGCAACCAAATATTCATTCAATGAATTTTAAGCTTTAAAAAACCGCTGAGGTAAAAACGAAACGCCACAATTAAATCACAAAATTTCTCATCCCGGTACTGCGGATGAAAAATTTTATGTTTTCAAGAAATACGTATTAATACGAAAATTTTCTCAATAAAAGCCGTTCGGAAATGAAAAGAGTCACACAAATTTACAATTAAAACTAACAGGCTTTCAAAATAACCCTCGGGGGAAAAACCAAACGAGTCGCTTGAATCACGAAATTTCTCATCCCGGGACTGCGGCTGGAAAACGTTAGGCTTGCAAGAAATACGTATAAATGATACCATTTTCAAAAAACGACTGTTTTGTATGGTAAAGAAAGAACAAATTTTCATTTGATGAATGAAGAGCTTTTAAAAATACACTTGGAAGAAAAACTTACACGAATATTGATTCACGAAATTTCTCATCCCGGGACTGCGGAGGAAAATAATTATGTTTAAAAAGTACGCATATTAACGAAACTTTTGTAACAGCGACTGCTTTGAAAGGAAGGGAGGCAAACAAATATTCATTCAATGATTTTAAATTTTAAAAAACCGCTGTGGTAAAAACTAAACGCCACAATTGAGTCACAAAATTTCTCATTCCGGGAGATCGGATGAAAAATTTTATGTTTGCAAGAAATATGTTTGAATACGAAAGTTTTCCTAATAACTGCCGTTTGGAAGGGAAAGAAAAAAACAAATTTACAATTAAAACTAACAGGCTTTCAAAAAAACCCTCGGGGGAACAACTAAACGAGTCGCTTGTATCACGAAATTTTTCATCCCGGGACTGCGGCTGGAAAACGTTATGCTTGCAAGATATACGTATAAATGATACTATTTTCTCAAAAAAGACCGTTTTGAAAGGTTAAGAAAGGAACAAATTTTCATTTGATGCATGAAGAGCTTTTAAAAAAGCACTTGGTAGAAAAACTTAAACGACAATTCATTCGCGAAATTTCTCATCCCGAATCTGCGGAGGAAAAATCTTATGTTTAAAAAATACGTATATTAACGAAACTTATATAACAGCGGCTGCTTTGAAAGGAAGAGAAGCGACCAAATATTCATTCAATTAATTTTAGGCTTTAAAAAACCGCTGAGGTAAAAACTAAACGCAACAATTAAATCACAAAATTTCTCATCCCGGTGCTGCGGATGAAAAATTTTATGGTTTCAAGAAATATGTTTGACTACGAAAGTTTTCCCAATAACTGCCGTTTGAAAAGGAAAGAAAAACACAAATTTACATTCAAAACTAACAGGCTTTCAAAAAAACCCTCGGGGGGACAACTAAACGAGTCGCTTGAATCACGAAATCTCTTATCCCGGGACTGCGGCTAGAAAACGTTATGCTTGCAAGAAATACTTATAAATGATACCATTTTCTCAAAAACGACCGTTTTGAATGGTAAGGAACGAACAAATTTTCATTTGATGAATGAAGGGCTTTTAAAAAAGACACTTGGAAGAAAAACTTACACGAAAATTGATTTACGAAATTTCTCACCCCGGGACTGCGGAGGAAAATTATTATGTTTAAAAAGTACGTATATTAACGAAACTTTTATAACAGCGGCTGCTTTGAAAGGAAGAGAGGCGACCAAATATTCATTCATTTATTTTTAAGCTTTAAAAAACCGGCGAGGTAAAAACTAAACGCAACAATTGAATCACAAAATTTCTCATCCCGGTACTGCGGATGAAAAATTTTATGTTTGCAAGAAATACGTTTTTCGTTTTTCAATTTCTTATCCCGGGACTGCGGCTAGTTAACGTTATGCTTGCAAGAAATACGTATAAATGATACCATTTTCTCAAAAACGACCGTTTTGAATGGAAGAGAAAGAACAAATTTTCATTTGATGAATGAAGAGCTTTTAAAAAAGCACTTGGAAGAAAAATTTACACGAAAATTGATTCACGAAATTTCTCATCCGTGGACTGCGGAGGAAAATTATTATGTTTAAAAAGTACGTATATTAACGAAACTTTTATAACAGCGGATGCTCTGAAAGGAAGAGAGGCGACCAAATATTCATTCAATTAATTTTAAGCTTTAAAAAACGGCGTAGGTAAACTCTAAACGCAACAATTATATCACAAAATTTCTCATCCCGGTACTGCGGATGAAAAATTCTATGTTTGCAAGAAATACGTTTGAATACGGAAATTTTCTCAATTACTGCCTTTTGAAAATGAAAGGAGTCAAACAAATTTACAATAAAAACTAACAGGCTTTCAAAAAAACCCTCGGGTGAACAACTTAACGAGTCGCTTGAATCACGAAATTTCTCATCCCGGGACTGCGGCTGGAAAACGTTATGCTTGCAAGAAATACGTATAAATGATACAATTTTCTCAAAAACGACCGTTTTGAAAGGTAAGGAAAGGAACAAATTTTCATTTGATGAATGAAAAGCCTTTAAAAAAGCACTTGGAAGAAAAACTTACACGAAAATTGATTTACGAAATTTCTCATCCCGGGACTGCGGAGGAAAATTATTATGTTTAAAAAGTACGTATATTAACGAAACTTTTATAACAGCGGCTGCTTTGAAAGGAAGAGAGGTGATCAAATATTCATTCAATTTATTTTAAGCTTTTAAAAACCGCTGAGGTAAAAACTAAACGCAAAAATTGAATCACAAAATTTCTCATCCCGGTACTGCGGATGAAAAATTTTATGTTTGCAAGAAATACGTTTATCGTTTTTCAATTTCTTATCCCGGGACTGCTTCTAGAAAATGTTATGCTTGCAAGAAATACGTATAAATGATACCATTATCTCAAAAACGACCGTTTTGAAAGGTTAAGAAAGGAACAAATTTTCATTTGATGAATGAAGAGCTTTTAAAAAAGCACTTGGTAGAAAAACTTACACGACAATTCCTTCGCGAAATTTCTCATCCCGAATCTGCGGAGGAAAATTATTATGTTTAAAAAATACGAATATTAACGAAACATTTATAACAGCGGTACTCGTTTTTGAGAAAACGGTATCATTTATACGTATTTCTTGCAAGCATAACGTTTTCCAGCCGCAGTCCCGGGATGAGAAATTTCGTGATTCAAGCGACTCGTTTAGTTGTTCACCCGAGGGTTTTTTTGAAAGCCTGTTAGTTTTTATTGTAAATTTGTTTGACTCATTTCATTTTCAAAAGGCAGTTATTGAGAAAATTTCCGTATTCAAACGTATTTCTTGCAAACATAGAATTTTTCATCCGCAGTACCGGGATGAGAAATTTTGTGATATAATTGTTGCGTTTAGTTTTTACCTTAGCGGTTTTTTAAAGCTTAAAATTAATTGAATGAATATTTGGTCACCTCTCTTCCTTTCAAAGCAGTCGCTTTTATAAAAGTTTCGTTAATATACGTATTTTTTAAACATAATAATTTTCCTCCGCAGATTCGGGATGAGAAATTTCGCGAAGGAATTGTCGTGTAAGTTTTTCTACCAAGTGCTTTTTTAAAAGCTCTTCATTCATCAAATGAAAATTTGTTCCTTTCCTTACCCTTCAAAACGGTCGTTTTTTTGAAAATGGTATCATTTATACGTATTTCTTGCAAGCATAGCGTTATCCAGCCGCAGTCCCGGGATGAGAAATTTCGTGATTCAAGCGACTCGTTTGGTTGTTCCCACGAGGGCTTTTTTGAAAGCCTGTTTGTTTTAATTGTAAATTTGTGTGACTCCTTTCATATTCAAAAGGCAGTTATTGAGAAATTTCCGTTTTCAAACGTATTTCTTGCAAAAATAAAATTTTTCATCCGCAGTACCGGGATGAGAAATTTTGTGATTTAATTGTGGCGTTTAGCTTTTACCTCAGCGGTTTTTAAAAGCTTAAAATAAATTGAATGAATATTTGGTCACCTCCCTTCATTTCAAAGCAGTCGCTTTTATAAAAGTTTCGATAATATACGTACTTTTTAAACATAATAATTTTCCTCCGCAGTCTCGGGATGAGTAATTTCGCGAATCAATTTTCGTGTAAGTTTTTCTTCCAAGTGCTTTTTTAAAGGCTCTTCATTCATCAAATGAAAATTTGTTCCTTTCTTTACCTTTCAAAACGGTCGTTTTTGAGAAAACGGTATCATTTATACGTATTTCTTGCAAGCATAACGTTTTCCAGCCGCAGTCCCGGGATGATAAATTTCGTGATTCAAGCGACTCGTTTAGTTGTTCACCCGAGGGTTTTTTTGAAAGCCTGTTAGTTTTTATTGTAAATTTGTTTGACTCATTTCATTTTCAAAAGGCAGTTATTGAGAAAATTTCCGTATTCTAACGTATTTCTTGCAAACATAGAATTTTTCATCCGCAGTACCGGGATGAGAAATTTTGTGATATAATTGTTGCGTTTAGTTTTTACCTCAGCGGTTTTTTAAAGCTTAAAATTAATTGAATGAATATTTGGTCGCCTCTCTTCCTTTCAAAGCAGCCGCTGTTATAAATGTTTCGTTAATATACGTATTTTTTAAACATAATAATTTTCCTCCGCAGATTCGGGATGAGAAATTTCGCGAAGGAATTGTCGTGTAAGTTTTTCTACCAAGTGCTTTTTTAAAAGCTCTTCATTCATCAAATGAAAATTTGTTCTTTCTCTTCCATTCAAAACGGTCGTTTTTGAGAAAATGGTATCATTTATACGTATTTCTTGCAAGCATAACGTTAACTAGCCGCATTCCCGGGATAAGAAATTGAAAAACGAAAAACGTATTTCTTGCAAACATAAAATTTTTCATCCGCAGTACCGGGATGAGAAATTTTGTGATTCAATTGTTGCGTTTAGTTTTTACCTCGCCGGTTTTTTAAAGCTTAAAAATAAATGAATGAATATTGGGTCGCCTCTCTTCCTTTCAAAGCAGCCGCTGTTATAAAAGTTTCGTTAATATACGTACTTTTTAAACATAATAATTTTTCTCCGCAGTCCCGGGGTGAGAAATTTCGTGAATCAATTTTCGTGTAAGTTTTTCTTCCAAGTGTCTTTTTTAAAAGCCCTGCATTCATCAAATGAAAATGTGTTCGTTCCTTACCATTCAAAACGGTCGTTTTTGAGAAAATGGTATCATTTATAAGTATTTCTTGCAAGCATAACGTTTTCGCAGTCCCGGGATAAGAGATTTCGTGATTCAAGCGACTCGTTTAGTTGTCCCCCCGAGGGTTTTTTTGAAAGCCTGTTAGTTTTGAATGTAAATTTGTGTTTTTCTTTCCTTTTCAAACGGCAGTTATTGGGAAAACTTTCGTAGTCAAACATTTTTCTTGCAATCATAAAATTTTTCATCCGCAGCACCGGGATGAGAAATTTTGTGATTTAATTGTTGCGTTTAGTTTTTACCTCAGCGGTTTTTTAAAGCCTAAAATTAATTGAATGAATATTTGGTCGCTTCAGGTTGGGTTGGGTTGGGTTGGGTTGGGTTGGGTTGGGTTGGGTTGGGTTGGGTTGGGTTGGGTTGGGTTGGGTTGGGTTGGGTTGGGTTGGTTGGGTTGGGTTGGGTTGGGTTGGGTTGGGTTGGGTTGGGTTGGGTTGGGTTGGGTTGGGTTGGGTTGGGTTGGGTTGGGTTGGGTTGGGTTGGGTTGGGTTGGGTTGGGTTGGGTTGGGTTGGGTTGGGTTGGGTTGGGTTGGGTTGGGTTGGGTTGGGTTGGGTTGGGTTGGGTTGGGTTGGGTTGGGTTGGGTTGGGTTGGGTTGGGTTGGGTTGGGTTGGGTTGGGTTGGGTTGGGTTGGGTTGGGTTGGGTTGGGTTGGGTTGGGTTGGGTTGGGTTGGGTTGGGTTGGGCTGGGCTGGGCTGGGCTGGGCTGGGCTGGGCTGGGCTGGGCTGG
>NW_027287128.1:0-85000 GCF_022747635.1 Hetaerina americana
GAGTTGAATATTTCATCTCTCAGTAGTAATAAAACTTAGCAATAGTAATTTTGTAAATGTTTTGATAAGCATTTCAAATGACATGTTATCATTTCCAAACGAAACAGATTGTGGTTTGATGTAAAGCCAGAGTAATTTTAGATTTCTTCTTTAGTTTAGGCAGTGCTGAAATTTCATGAAATAATTCAGTAGGTCCCCCTGATGGTGTACTATTAAGTTTGCAATTCAACAAAACTAAGCTAAGATAGCTACTATAAAAAATATATTTCCCTTAATATCTGAGTCATATCCAACTAATATTGATACAGCTAAAATAAAATTCCTTTCTGTTGTTCTTACTAAATCACAAAAACATCTTACAGTCAACGCCAATGATGCTACATTAGCTACTAATCTCCCTTATTACTTATAACGATATTTGGTGAGAAAATTCAAAAGTCGAAACAGTTTCAGATGACTTAAAAAGAAACTACCATTCATTATTTTTTGTTTTATATTGCAGAATCATTAGATAACCAACCAAACTGCACAAATTCGCTACATTTTGGAGTTAATTTCAATTTTATAGATTAACCGAGAGAATGACCAATACAATTACTATTAAACAAATAAAAATTAGATGTTAAAGTAGAGCTGTATCAGAAATTTGATTTTTCGTTTGTTGCTTCTTCATTTCTAAGTTTGCCAAAATACCTTGAACCGGGGGAAGCAATTGGTTTCGTCGTGAGCTTTCCTCTTCTCCTCCCAAAATTTGTTCATTTTTTCGCTGTGGTTTCTCCTCCATTCTGAACTAGAGTTCATGGCCTTTCTACTTTGCATTTCCTGGAACGCCTTAAATTTATCAACATTCCTTCGAAATGACTTTTTATTCCAGAGACCCTCGCCATTGAATAAAAATTCCCCTAAATCGTTTTTTGCTTGCTCTGCACATATGGCAGCCAGCTTCAATTTGGTCTTTGAACTGAAGATTTTCTTTGTCAATCTACCATCACACATTACTAAGAAGTGACCATAAGCCTTCATTCTTCTCTTGCGTATCGTATTTGTAATCTTCTCAATTTTTTTGCCAAGATCATCTTTCCTTTTCCTTCATGTTAGGTTATATCTTTTTTTTAATTAAGGATCCTTCATTCTTTCTTAATATATTCCTATATTCTTTTATTCTCCCATTTCCCCTTTGTGTTGTTTAGTACCAGGCATTACAAAAAATGAGGTCCATCTCAGTTAACCACCATGATACAATGTCTTACCTTTGCGCTCTTGGAAATCGCCCTCCTCTTATTTCTTTTATTTACTCGTACTAACCTATAGCCTAATTACGTCTTACCGGTCCGTCGTATAATTGCTTCAGCAAGATAATTGTATTTATCCATTTCCTAAATGTTTCCAAAGCTAGTGTTTATATGCTTTTATCTTTTGTGTTTATCGACCTAAGTAATCTGTTTTTTGTAGATTTTTAATTCGGTTTTTTCCTACAATTTTAGATTCTATTTCAAGCAATTTTTGAGCTTCTTACTTTTCTCATCAATAAATTTCAAATTACGAGTTATCTACTTATTATTGCAATAATCACCTCCATGATTTTTCGCTGATGAATTATCTGCTCATAGAATGGCTGAAGTGATCTAATACCAAGCCCCGGAGTGTGAATATCACACATAAATGAAGGACAGGAGAGCGATCCCTTTATCTGTGACGCCTACGGTTCACAAGGAAGATCTGATATCCGAAAAAATTCACTTTTTTTGGAGCTGGGGATTTCGAATGTCAGACTAACTTAATACTATCTTTAAACAACCAGCTCTTTTCCTCATAACTTTTATATGGCAATGTTTGAAGCTGATATTGCATGTTTCAGCTATGAATATTTTAATTTATCTAACACGGGTATTTTTTTATTAAGATTACAGCTGCGTGTTGACTTATAAAAGTTATTTCTCTGAGTCAATACTATTTTATCGCTGATTTACATGCTTTCGCACACATCATTATTCCATATTCGTATTAATCGAGATCGGAGTCAAATCACAGAGTCAGGCAGCGTGAATATTGGTGAGTTTAGTCGGTAATCGCAATGTCTATTTAAGTAATGTGGCGATTTTTATCAACTAGTCACCTCATAGAATTGTTATAAAAGATAAATTAATTCTTTATTTCGCTTATTCGACTTTCAAAGAGTTTAACTACGCTTATAATTAAAATTCATGGAAATTTTCATGCGTAAGCTTATTTTAAAGTCTCTTTCAGTTGATAAGCACGGTCATGGATATTAATTTTTTTCACTCCCGTGTTCCTTTCTAAGCTGTGAGGCAAATGCATATACTCTGTACCTTGTTAACTTCATATTAAACTCTTCTCGTCTAAATTTATTAAGGGGAGTAAATCTTTCATCAGTCAAAATGGGAGATATTTCCTCAAAATATCTTTGAAGTCTTCACTCCCTACGAAATAAATATATTTTCGTATTTTTTTTTTATACTTTTTTCCTGTCCCATGGAAAATTTATGACTATAAATTCAATTTTGTATTCCTTTTTGCTTATAGCTTTCTTTCCCCAGAATGAATCCAAATGTGATGAGAAATCTCATACCCCCACACGTATCACAAATATCGTTGCTGAATGAGTAAATATGAAGAGGAAAGATATTACAGCTTAGAATGAGGGTCAATCCCCTACCATGAGAAAAATGATTTTACTGCTTATGGGAAGTCTTCACAACGATTTCTCTTATCAAAACTTAGACAGATGATTCCATGCTATATTAATCCATTACGAAAATATATTGATCACGTTCCGTTTCGTCGAAGCCATCATATACGAGGGTCATCCGGAAAGTAGTACCCGTTCGTGAAATAAAGACACAAAAGTAAATATTAACAAACATAAAAAATTTTATTTGAAAGAGGATACTTTAAACTACTTCTCAACATAATCTCCAAGCAAATTAAGGCATTTGTCATAACGTGTGACAAGTTTCTGTATTCCTGCTGCATAGTCCTTCGCCGCCAGCTCATTGAGATACGCGAGGGACCCATCTTGCACAAATTTTTGCATAATGCAGATGGTGTTTAACAATTTCATGAACAATTGTTCGAGAAACATTGGGAAAATGCTCACAGATGTCATCAATTGTGACGCGCCGATCGTTCCTCACGAATTCGTCAACTGAGCTCACCAGTTGGTCTGTAATGACAGACGGTCTCCCCGAACGCTCATCGTCGTGTGTGTTCCCCCTCCCCATGTTGAAGTTGCGACACCACCGCCGAACAGACGACTCGTCCATTACATTGTCTCCATACACCTCCTTTAATTGGCGATGAATATCACATGGGCGAACGTTTCTTGCATTGAGGAATTTAATCACTGCCCTCACTTCACAACTGGCGGCGTTCTCAATTTTTTTAAACATTGTAAACAATCACAGAAACAACACAGGCAATGCTAGCGTCACGCAACTTGGCTCAGAGAAGGCAGACAAGCCACTGAAGCTATCTGACCTCGTCCAGCGGCTACTCGCGTCGTCAGCACTTCATGCGGCACGAAAGGGTACTACTTTCCGGATGACCCTCGTATAACTCTTTCCACTTTCACAATTTCATCATTTCCTCTCTTTTTTTCTTAAAATTTATAAATGTTTAAATATTCTTAATGTTGACACCTTATTGTATTACTTTTTGTGATTCCCATTTTGTATAGGACCTGTGGCAGAATGACTAGGACAGGATCAAGAATAATCAATAAAAAGTCAATGTCGATATATATTCTTTTTGCCATAGATTTGTTCTATTAACAGATTCGCAGTGCCAAATATTAGTTGTGAGACTATTTCTTAGCATTTTGACTGATAGGTCGTTTTAACTCTTTGTTTGATATTGAAAAAGATTAACCACGCGTCAATATTTTTGTTCTTAAGCATCACTTTCGTTAATTCATACCCTTTTGTAAGACTGATTCTTTGGCATTTCTATGACCTTTGGTCATAATAATCCATTTAAATAAAACTTCAAATATGGAGTATCTCTACTTAATAAGTCTTTAAATGTACTAGGTACTATAATCTAAATATCTTTTCCATTGTTATTTGCATACATTTTATTTCTGGCGCTCAAATCTTCATTCCTTAATATACTGCAATAGATCACATCAAAGAATACGACATACAATAGTTGGTTACATTGAAACGTATCTGATAATGAATTATTTCAGTATATAGTATATATAACTGAATGTTTAGGTGTCTATGATATTTATAATTAAGCAAGATGAATAATACATGAAAAATGGGTTTTGGATTACAATGAAAATTATCCATGAAAACTGGTCAATTTCCAGTCAAAAGGCGGTGATGATCTTTATCTTAATATACGTACTACGTCGTAAGTTAAAACGATTGTAATACTCTGAAACTAAATATCGCAATTCATAATGATAGGCAAGGCTCGAGAAGAGATTCTATGGGAAGGAGTAACGCAAGTGACAAGTTTTTTTAATCTAAATATTTAGAACCCTTTTCTATGCAAAATGTAATGTTATTGCTATGATGAATAAATGATCGTCTTAAACACAATTAACACTCAATAGTTTATTTATAGTGTTTTTATATTTTCAAATTTTTTTATGTTTAAGAGATTACGCCGAGGTATTTCAGACGTGGCTAACGTACTGGCTTCCCAACCTGAGGACCCGGGTTCGAATCCTGGAAATTACAGATATATTTCAATGGTATCGATAATCGTATACCTAATTTCAATGGTATACCTAATTGAGACACTTTGTGGAAAGCACTTTGAGTGAGTACGCCATCCATCGGATGGGACATTAAACTGCGGACCCCTTGGCGTCTTTCGACTAGAGTAGGCTAATACCGGTTTTCAATTTTTCTTACAATTGTATTTTGGCTTGTCCTAAATAAAGTAAGAATGATTATAAAGACCTTTGGAGAAATTGTAACTGAATGTCAATGCAACAATTTCAGAGGGTAAAAATCATTCGCCTTGCCTGGAAATGATCCCAGTCAAGGCGAATGATTTTTACACTCTGAAATTGTTGCATTGAAATGCACATTAGCGGATGACTCCGTTAAAAGTTACTGTTGCGGCATCTCCCGCAGTTTCTTTGGAATTTGTAACTGAATGGTTTACTCTCCAATTCTTTTAAAACAAGGATTAATGCAAGTACATTGTTTCATCCCTATTTAATTAGAAATCTATTGCCCAACTTTTGAAATTAAATGCAGCCTGAGATATTCTCAATAATACGGGTTGTTAAACTATATTCTTTAGTTTCAAATGGTAAATGTAAATCAAAAGTTGAATTGAGAAAAATCTTTAAATATCCTCAAAAATGAAGGAACTGCGTTTATTTTTGTGGACCCTTGACTCACAAGGTTTCGCACAAAAGTCGTGAATCGTTGGCATTCAAAAATGGAATGTTGGGTTGCTATATTAGAAAAAATAGTTGTCATATATGAACCTAAATGAAAATGGAGTGATTATTAGGTGCAGGCATGAACTGTTTTATGGCTGAAGAGAATCCCTTTTGAATTTTGAATCTAAATAGCAGAGATTTAGCTTTGCGTTGAGAAACCTCTAGCTAGGATGTAAAATGAAGAGTAATTAATCTTACCTGCAGTAACTAATGTTTTCATATCTGGAATCTCATTCCAGGAAGAGTATATTAGTCAATGGAAATAGGAAGAACAAACGGAGCGTATTGCTTGCACGTCTACAAATCCTCTTGAGCGGGCCTATGAAAAGCTATCTCCCATGGTGTGAGGTATTTGGCAAGTGTTTTCGGTCCCTATTTTTTCGCAACTGTATTATAATAAAAACATGCATTGTAAAACATTGTAAAAAAAGATAGCGTGGTATGGGCACATTTATTAACTTTGAACTTCATCAGCCTGAGATTAATAGCTTTTTACATAAAACTGAAGTATGTGTATTTATTTGCGTAAAGTTTCATACGTTTGATTGCTTTGAAGTCGGTATGATATCTAATATGCGATTCTAATTCTGATGAACATTAAAATCATAATCATATTAAAATATTATGCTCACAATTTCAAGGTCTCCATAACATAGCTCGTTTTTAATATGCGTGAATTCAGGAAGGTCATTGCTGGAAAATTCTTAACAATTCGTAATTTTTAGATTTTATTCCTATCTATTTATCCCTTTCAAATTTATCCAAACTTGCAACAAGAAAGTAGCCTCATTAATGAGGAAATGGAAATTAAATACAAATATTGTTTCACTATTTTTTCTGAGTATTCATTGTTATTTGCGTTATTAAATAAACTTATCTTATATTACTCTTATGCTCTGCGCATATATAATTGAAGGAAATTATTAGATGTTTCGGAATCATTTGTTGTAACTACTTCATACCCAGCGAGCCGCAAAGATCAATTAAAGAATATGAAAAGTATGCAAACAAAAGTGGCATTGCACCTTATCTTTATGATGAAAATGGTTGTGGTCTTTTGATCTATTTTTGGAATTCTGTGTGAGTGAAAAAAGAAGAAAATTTAATTCTGAAAAAATCATAGTGTCAGTCTCACTAAATCTACGGATAACAATCAGCTGATAAGGATTGAGGTTTAATATTCCCCAGAGTCCTAAGTAAAATGTAGATACCGGTAGTAAGAGAAGCGCCCTTTGCGTTTCTAATATCCAAATCTCGTGTGTTTTTCTCGTGCTTGCGACAGTGGATTCGGCCAGAGGGCACCGCGAGATGATAAAGTCAGTTTGCACATAAACAAAGGGAGTGACGTCATCCACGTAAACAGTCCCTCTTCACGCCTTCTGTTCTCAGGGTATGATGGAGGGGATCTTGGGCGAACGCAAAAAGCAAGGTTAAAAAGGGAGATTCTTGAAGAACTGAATTGTTAATAGGAGATGGGACCGCAGAAAAGCCTCCGATTTTGATTTTTGAGAGGGTGATGATATAAAGGATTTTAACAGCATGTAAAAAGAAATACGGAAAGGTCATTTCTTTAATGACCATTAGAATCAATTCTATAATTAAAAAGCCAAATGTCTCATCGAATCATACGCCTTAAATAGCAAGAAAAATCTCAGCGTTTGGGTCGACAGATATAATGTTGTGGGGAATAATAAACGTCGCATCTTTTATTGTTCGAGATACCGGTAGTAGTCATTGAGACTACTTTAAGTGACAGCCGGCCGCTCGTCCGTTAGTGTTGGTATATCTTCTGAATGCGTAATAAAATTTCGTAGCCCGTTTTCAAAAGCGCGATCGGATGAAGGTCATTAAAATCCTTATTTATAATTTTTTTAGTATTAGTGACATATTTTTGACTGGAGTGGGAATTAAAAATACGAAAGGATTGACGTCAAGATCGTTACCATCGAGTGATACCCTAGAATTACAATATATTTGGGCGCATGGTTTCGATCCTGTTATAATTACGCGCCGTTAGACGGAATTAAGAAAACCTGAATTCATCTGTGACGGTAACCATCCATCATCCCAACCACGTGGCCTAAATCACCGATATAATTTGGTACCATAACTTACATGCACATAGTCCCCTTTTAACCACCGCTATGGTGTGTGTTAGAGGGTGGGTCAACAATAGGATGCTTCAACAGGCAACATCTAAAGTTAACTATTTCTCAATTTTTAGTAACAATAAATATGTAAACAAAATCAGATAATTTAGTTGATGATAAAACTTGACTTGGTAATACCATTAACAGATTCAGGCATGATGTAGTGGAAGTTGTAGTGGACGGACGGAAATAACTTTAAGCCAAGCCGAGTAACCAAGAGCTTCTGTGTCCTGAAGAAAGTCAAATGGCATTCGAAAACAAAAACACTGGCCACCCCTGTTCTCACTATAAATGTGGAAGCTCAGCTTTTTGGCACACTGACTTTCAATGGGATATGCTAGAACGCGTCGAGAGCTTGGAGAGTTTGGACGTGATTAAGTCAGTTTGTGAATTACGGTGGTAGAATTTTCATCAGCGATCGAAGCCTCTGTCGCGGACAGGCAGGAACCTGAGCCCTAGAGGAAAGTAGTAATTGTAAAACGTAGCCGGGACTGTGATATTTACTATGCAATGAAAATTATTCAAAAAGGGAAAGAGAAAGAAAAATGAGGGATCAGATCCAGAAAGTCCTGCATATCGGTAGAACGTTAGTTAAGATGAAGAATAGGTCAATAGTTTCAGCCTCAACTTTGTGGAAGTTCATTTTAATAAATGAAAAAGAAACACTTTGTTTCAATCCACCACTTTATTACAGGTACGACTAGTTTCGACGCTACGGCGTCATCCTCAGGTACAAAGTTTAAAGTCACAATCATTGTATATATACCCTCTTCTGGAAAGGGTGGGGGAGTTGCGGGAAGAGGGGGCGGGGAGGGGAGTACGGGGGTAGGTACGAAAGAATGTGGGAGAGGGTAGGAAACACCAGGAAAAGCGTTAGTGAGTGGGGGGGATTGGAAGGTGGGTTACTGAGGATGACGCCGTAGCGTCGAAACTAGTCGTACCTGTAATAAAGTGGTGGATTGAAACAAAGTGTTTCTTTTTCATTTATGAAGAATAGGGTTTACTTCACATCAAGAAAACCGCTAGATGATGTGAATAGCTGAAAAAATTTAAAGAAAAAAAGAGCTAATGCTGAGGGAACACCACGTTGTATGTGCTAGAGTTTTCAAACTGGCCGAGAAAAACAGAGATTTTCTGCATGTGATGTTAACACTCTTTCATAAACATATCGATTGGATCGTTGAAAATTTGTATGAAATATCGTTAATCAATTGATCTCAAAGATAGACTAAGAGAAATTCCAATGTTACGGCATGGTATAAAATAAAATAATAATATGGCACCAACACCGTTAAACCTAAAAGAATGAAAAACTTTATTTTGGTGGATATAACGGTTTAAGATAAGACTGCAATGTAATTACCGCTGTCATTTGTATTAAAGTGCAAATATCTTTATTGCAAAAGTTGAGAAGAATATTTTCATTGGCATAAAAAAAGCATGTCAAAAAAGCCTCCCGTTCTTTGATTTAAAGGGCAACTATTTACCTCCCATTTGAATGTTCCTTAATTTTACTTTAAAGGCATTAAAGACTGGTTAACAATTATCACCTCGCCCTTGGAATTAATAATTATAAATCAGCATATTATCCGTATTTACAACCAAATAATACTTCCGAAAATCATAATGAATGCAATAATCTTGAAAAAATAAAAATAATAGATACGCAATTTGCCATGTTTGTTTTCATTTTTCAAGGAAGTTATAAAAGAATTTGTTTACTAACAGCATTCTTAGTTGTTTATTCCCTCGCTTGGAAACTTTAACTTGGCATTGTCACCATTTCGGACAACGTAGAGGCGAATACGACGCGACAAACGGTTTATAATTGTTTGGCATTTCAATTGGCGTGGGTGTTATCGAGTATATAAGGGCGCAAAAATCCAGTGGAAACACTTCACCAAGCTGCAACTGAAGAAGGCAGAGCAGAACTCCTTTCAGGCGGTACTTTTAACTTGGAAGAGGAGTACTTCAAACGAGGTAAGACGATACCATTATAAAGAGTTTACGCCTTAAGGAAGTCAAAGTTCGGGTCAATTCTTTTAAAGTTATAAAACAAATTTTCTTATATAATAGTATCTCATGACGATTGTTGATATTCTGCATTGTTTTATTCAGGAAAATTTATGTTTTGAAATTTTCAAATCTCTGATTGCCATATATCTAATTCCTTCCAAGAACTTGTCCTTTAATTTTTTTCTCTCTATTAAAAATGTATGATTTTAATCGATTAAGCCCTCATATTCCCTTTAATATGTATCAATTTAGTAAAATAAGTCATGTTTATTCGAGGTGTATATAAACATATGTCTGCTTCGAGTCCATTCGGAATTTCAAGGTAAGAGTAGCACCATATGTCGCACCACTTATTGAACCATTTTGTAACTCAAAAATGTATATTTTGCTCCTTCAGAATGAAACTGCTAAGCAATTTGGCACCAGCAACGGTTATCTTTATCCTGTTGATCTCCTTCATGGGTACCATTGACGGTAGGTTTGCCCTTTTAGATATTGATTTTATACGTGGAGTTCAATGATTAATACATATTAATATTTTGTATGATAACTGTAGTTAAATATTTCATGTAACATTTTCTTCTTAAGCAAAGTGCATTTTTGAACCATGACTATGGGTTCCGCATTTTATCGAATAACATATTCACTCACAATCATGTCTCCTTGCCCAAGGCAATAGAGTAACACCTAGATTAACTTCTCCCTTCGGCATTAATTGTGTGAAAAATTTCAATGAACATCCAAGATTTTATTTTGATAGGCATATAGAGAGTTGAGTATTCTTTAATTATGTTATCCATATATATTTTTAATATTTAATTTCATGAAATGGCACTCAATCATACCCTGGGGATCTTTTCATGCTAAAATTTCTTTACACGCATCAGTGGTTGTTTAAAATTGTACTATAAATACAAATAACAAAACAAGGAATTAAACTTTCAAGCGATACGTTCGATTCATTTCTGAATGAGCACAATGAACGCTGCGTGTATGAATGATCTAAGGGAAAATTGAAATTTAACTAAAAATTTTTTCAGCTGCTGATAAGAAAGTGCTTGGATGCCCTTCCAACCCGAAGTTTTGCAATGACTCCTGCTACAATTCTGGATATTTCCAAGGAATATGTATCGGAATTGACAAAAGCAGTTGTACTTGCATTCATTCAAGGTCTCATCATGATGAGTATCTCGTATGAAATTGAAAATATTGTCTGCCATTTTAGTTTCAGAATGGTATGTTATAATAATTAATGGACAGTCCTCATAGTTTTAGATCCTTCTCCCAATCACTGCTTTGAAGAAGGGACGCATGAATTATTAGATGAATGAGTACTCATACCACTAATTTATCCCCTGCAAGCTGCCATAAGTATGAGTGAAGTTGAATGTTAGGATACTATCCATTAGCGTGTTAATTAAGGAAAATGTGAAATCACATTCGCAATAAGGATTTAAGAATCTAGTTATCTTTCTTAAAACATTTTTTGGGCTATTTATCCTTCTCCTTTTGTTCTGACAATTTTTGCAATGGAAGAAATTGTTCTGGTTCTATTCGTGTCGCAATCTATTCTCATATTTATCTGGGTTTTCTCATCTACAAGTAACTATAATCTGAAACCCTAATACTTTATTTGATGCCACGTATATATATTTAATAACTCTGTAGCTTTACTATAGGTTCCTCGTTGGTCTCCCATACTCTGTTCTTGTACTAAAGGACCATTCTAGTTTTTCAAGTAGCCCGTTGAGACTTGCCAGTCCCCTCTCTTAGCAGTCTTTGGCAAAACCAGCTGTAATTCCTTAAAATATATTTAACTTCGTAGAACGTTTTTTGACGGATACTAAATAATTGCCTAGAAAGATACTAAATATAAAGATACTAAATGTCGTATGTACCAAACTCACCAACTAAAATCATCATCCTTCTACCTCATTATTTTTCCAAACAAGGTTTCAAACGAAATTAAGAATCAATTCTTTAATTTTGATTTTAACCAGGAATTCTGGCAATGATGGCAATCAGTGGCACTCAAATTCTCACTCGTAGATATGAGTGTACAGTTTGGTACTTTCTCAATGTGAGATGAATCGCAGTTAAACAGTTTTTTTCAATTTTTTTCTGGATGGTTTAGTTTATAGTACTACATAGGAGGTTTGTGTGTAGCTCAATGGATACAAAATTGTACCACTCCGATTCATGGGAAACGGGGTAGTGCCTCTGAACGAAGAAATGGCTGTTATGATATAGTAGTCTTGTGCCATTTTTTCATTCATTTATCTTTATAAGTTAGAACAGTTTACGTATCTCGGAAATGTTTTGGACCAACAGGGTCAAAGTAGTAGGGATGTAAGGAGAAGAATTGCGCTAGGCAAAGAGGCTTTCACAAGGAGGAGGGAGTTGATGACAGGGACATTGAGTAAGGATATTAAGAAAAGACTCGTAAAAACTTTGATATGGAGCGTAGCTATGTACGGTGCGGAAACGTGGTCATTGCAGCAGGAGGATAGACTTAGATTGGAGGCTTTTGAAATGTGGGTGTGGAGAATAATGGAGAAGGTGAAATGGACAGAGAAGAAAACAAATGAGGAAGTACTTGGTAGAGTGGGCGAAGAAAGGGGTTTGGTGGGAGAAATCCTATGGAGGCAGGAAAAGTGGATGAAGGGGGTATTGGCCGGCAGTGGGATGTTGAAGACTGTGATAGAGGGGAGAATGTTGGACAAACAAGGAAAGGGAAGGAACAGGATAGGGATGTTGGACGGGATGAAGAGAGGAAGAAGGTACTCAGAGATGAAGAGGGACCTGATGTAGAGTAGGATTCTGCATTTTACTAGGAGTCGCAAAATATTTAATTATGAACTGTGTCCATCCAAAAACCTACCTTAACCGGTAGATTACCTAATAATAATAATCCTTATAAGTGCCTGTTAAGGTGATTTAAGAAGTGGTAACCTTAATGATGGCATTAAAATGGATGAAATTTATGAGTAAAATATCCAAATCAAATAAATGTAAATCATGAAATTATTACCGTCACATTACCTGGGGAACATAGTGATTTTCCAGCTTTGTTTTTTTTCAGATGCAGCGGCAGTGGACCATCATGGATGCCCGACTCAACCGAACATTTGTGATAACTATTGTTTCAATGCCGGGTTTCACAACGGGACCTGTGGTCGAAAGTTCAGAATGTATTGTGTGTGCCATTCTATGTAAAATACCTTTATTTTGTAACAACGATGGACTTCCATGATGCTCTCGGGATTCAAATAAAAATGGATATTGAAAAGTAATAAAAAAACTCTTTCATATTACAAATTTTTTCCTCGCCACTTCCAAATACATATTCGCTAATAGGTGAAAACATTTTCCTCCAAATTCAGTACGTGTTACTTGATTTAACACCCCCAGTTGAGTTACGAGCATCACAATCATTTGAAATCGGAATACGAACTCATATTATCTGAAATAAGGTACCTTAGATCTTAAACATTTTAGAATTAGTCATTACTGTCTCTACTAATATTATGACTTATCTGGACGGTAGACACGATCTCTATTGTAAACAACACGGTTTCATGAAAAACAGATGCTGCGAACACGATTGGGTCTTTTTATTTATGGTATCCTGAAATTGGGGGAATGGAATACATGCACAAATGGATGCTTTATATTTAGATTTTAAGAAAGCCTTCGAAAAGACACCTCACGAGAAATTAATACATAAGACTCATATGTTATGGTGTTAATGAGAAAGTTAAAAACTGAATTAGGGGTTTCTTATCTGAACGTAAACCAAAAGTAGTCGTCAATCTGTTCACTTCATAGAGGCAGATCTAACTTCAGGAGTACCTTAAGGACGTGTTATAGGACCTCTACCCTTCTTTTAATATATCAAGCTCCCACGCCAGCTGCAATCTTAGACCCTCTTCATTATATTACATTTTTATAGTCATTCAATGTATTTCTCTATTGGTTTAGACCATCTTTGGGTACAAACTTAATCAATTTAGATTATTTACTTTGAAAAAGGCAAACCACATTCGGCATTTTTGCGTTTTGGCTGGTTTTTTCACTGTTTTATTTTATCTTACTTTCCAATTGAATTTTCAAATTCCACAATTGTTCCACGCCGTTAATTTAACTCTAAGTCCATGGTAACGAAATTAAATTAAGTAATGTTTTTCTATGCAACACAACGAATTCTAGAATCGTTTCAATCCTATTATTTTGGAAATCTTCGCCACGATCCTTCAGTCTTTTTTTGCATTGGTATAAGAATTAAAAATTCATTACGAAAAGCTCAGGGATATTTTCTACCCTTCGATTTTTCATTTAATAAGAAAAATGAAAAGAATTCCTGCGATTGTCCATGGCCGCATAGACAGATTATCCCCACCTTTACATATTACAAACTAACTACTCTTTAAGCTTTGAAAATCATGTTACCGATTCTCAAATTGGGTATTTTTTCCAGTGAATACAGTTTTACATTAATACAGTTTTACAATGAATAATGAATACCATTTTCTCCCGATATCGTCAAATTATTTCCATCAACCAGGCCGAATCTGGTGACTACCGAATCCTTTACAGCGGAGGACAAAAGGAACGGTAAGGAAAACCTCGTTCCATCATTTACTGCTATTTCAAGGGTGAAGCTTCGAAGCGTTAAGAAAGTTGTTTTTATGAAACTTGCAATTTCCGTTTATCGATGAAAATTAAAGTAATTATTTTGATGTTTTGCCCTCTCATTTTTCTGCCCACGGGGATTAATACAGATAAAAAAATAACAGTGAAATCCGATGAGAGTGTTTATTTTTTTCCGCGTCCTCCGGGTGAGGGGTGACGACGAGAGACCCCGCCCGAGTTATACAGATCGAATGAGTAATGAAGCGTGATCACGCGAAGCGAGGCTAACTTTCAATGCTCCCTTCACTTGTTCTGAGTTTCTCAGGGAAGGTATCCGGGTGCGGGTGGATTAAAACGCCGGCCTCAGCCTGAGTACACCCGTACTCCGACACCCAAGTTTCGGCATCGTATGGAGAATAGCCCAGGCGCAGTATATTACTAGTCGAGCGGGCGGGTCAAGCTGCGGTCCGCTTTCTGCCGACCCATCCAGAAGCCTGATCTCTCTCCACCCTTCCACACCCGGGTGATTCCCTTACCTTGCCCTAATTGTCTGGCTATCCAATATGTCGCAAGCAGAATTGCCACCTTCACTTGCATCTTGACCTAAAGCCGCAGCTAAGGCTGGCTCATACATCCCTCAGTGGTCAGGTCGGCCAAGTTAATGAGCTCGAGTAAATCTGCGGAGTTTTTCGAAGCATAGGTGAATCGATTTTCATCAAATTGATTCTTTTCCTCTGGGATTCATTTTATCCCTCCATTAAGTGTCGATGAGGTAAAAGTATTGGAGGTCTGAAAGGTTAGTGATTTTCATGTTTTATTAATGGAGCGTTGGTTAATGTTACGAGACAAGCGATGGCACCGTCGGTAAATGCTTATCTCACACAGCATGTGTAGTATGTACCGTAGAAAAAATTGAGAATCCTAAGATACGTAGTAGTATCCGACATTGGTGATTCTTTTCCCCATATTTAATTAGCGCCCATAAAGAGTAGAAAGCAGCATACCGTTCACAATGCACGAATATACAAAAAAATTTATTTCCCTTCAACATCATCCGCAAAAAGATTGAATCACGGAAACTTGGACGTCACTTCAATAACATTTGACCGCTGGTCAGTGGCCTATGATCACTTGCAGTGTAACACGCTGATATGGCCTCACTAATCACCGCTTTTTCCTCCTTCAATTAGGTACATACAAATACCTAGGCAGGAACTCGTATTAAACAAGTTGCTGCCTAGATATAGCCGTTTCAGAATGAAGGGTAAAGGAATTATGCATAACTGAAGAAAAATAAACAAAAAGAAACCGTTTTTAAGAACATGGGTTGAACCAAGTTGTGCAAAAGGTTTTTAAAGGCAAAAATATCCTTAATTTCGGCGTTGTTTACGGGACTACGGTGTCCGAGCGTCTTTACTGCTTTTACCAAATGTCTTACAAGAACCCCATGACTATGGTCATCGAGCAAATCTACATACTCTCTTCGCTTTTCCCACAGTGAGAACTGAAGTATTTCTCAGGCCATTCCACGTTCACTTCACAGTCCGCCCGCATTCTGGATTTAAAGGGGGTGAAGTCGCGGCGGACACCGGATCCACCGCACGACCAGGGAAAAGGAGCGCCTGTCGAACGTCGCCGTAGGATCGCGAACCCTGCCAATTCGCCTCCCACTCCTCCCAACCTCCCGATGCGGAGGGAGGCGGAGAGTTGGTTCGGGACACTTGGCGGCGGGGCGTTAAAGAGAGGAGAATGGGTGAGATGGAACCAGGGTAGTTGGAAGTAGTGGTGGTTGGAGGGGCATTTGGAGCAGGGGGTGGGATGATAGGGGTGAGTGGAGGGACCCCTTTTCGCCTGGGATCAGGGAGGGCGGGCAACACGTCGCCCCCGGGGCTTCTCTCTTCGCAAACGTCCACCCGCTGGGACGTTGTTGTAGCTCGGGAACGGAAGAAGGGGATCGCGGAGGGACAAAGAGGGTTAGCGACAGTGCGGTCCCTCTCTCTCGTCCCCAAAACCGGTCGCCTCTCGCCAGACAATCATGAACACGGCCCGTCCCATGTCGCCTTGATCTGTCCCCGCCTCCCTCACTACTCCCACCACCCCATTCACGGCTATCCACTCGCTCTCTCTCTTTTCATTCTCTCTCACGAATAATCCCATGCCACCTCCGTACGCACTTTACTTCCCGTCTCGCTCTCATTTCGATTGAATTTCCCTGACACCCAACCCAACTCCATCCCGACCAACTCCCCCTTCCATCGCTTTCCCTGTCCGATTTACCTGCGCTCTTTTCAATCCGGGTCCGGAATGGTATTATTTTGGAAGAAAATTTCAGTCTAATTACTCGCGTAATTAATAGCCGTGGTCATCTGTTGTGAAGGTGCCGCGGAGGGACGGATGGCTTCACTGGGCTCCCGACCAGCCAGCCTGCATTATCCTCTTTTCATTTCCGCTATCGGTTATAATTTTATACTGATATTCCATAAGGACTCAGTGGCTTGTTAAGAGTACATGATTTATGAATCTTGCGGTCTGGAACAATAATATTGCGTAGAATTCAGTAAGGGTTTTTCGTCGATTATAGAAGACGTCCTATCGGATACTTCTCTGTTAATGATGAAAGAAATTTTAACGAGCATTCCCTTTGCGGAATCTCGGCATAGCAGTATAACAAATTAAACTCTTTTTAATTTCACAAGCACATTTATTAATACCTTTTTATACTAATAGATGTGTTTTGGAATTTTACAAATATTTAATTATTATTCCTATGTATTTTCCACCTACAATGCATTCCGTGGTCTACCCTTGCTCCCTCTGGTTTTAAACCAAGGGTGTACATGACACATCGAGGACCCACAACGTATTATATTTATAATAATGTTTAATCAGATGATGGAAACTATATTTTAAAAGCGGCCTCAACCCACCATTAATTTAAATCATTAAATCCAAAGAAACTGGAAGATTAGAACTTTTCATCTGCTAAAATAACAATGATGATCGGCATGGATTTAGGTTTCATACGATACCAAAAATTTTCAGTGAGGCCTATTGCCTAAAAAGTACATAATGTTATATTATGCTATCAAGCTAATCCAGGTATTATTCAAGAGCGTATCAAGTGGCGTATCGATTTCACCAGAATTCAGAATGCTTATTATATTTTTAAGTTGTTATATGTTCGCAAAAAAATTATGCAAGGTATTTAAAAGAATAAAAAGTACTTGGTTTAACAAATGCTACTCTCCTTTTATCCATGGCCATAATTACTCACGTTGCAGCGATATATAGAATGAAATAGAAGGTCCTTAAAAAAAATTACTTCCACCGATCTTTTATAAGTACATATTATTAATTGAGATTGATAGATTTTTGCCGTGCAAGATATCTCTATATCGAATGTTACATGCCGTTATGAAAACTGTTATAATACTTACGCCTAATTCCAGGGCTAATAATTGAAGTAATTACCATATTTAGTTCAGTCGTATTTTCCCTCATTGATTGTGTGAGTAGGTAATTCGTTTATATGAATATGACACTGTTCATTACGCAACACATGAATTAATACTTGATGAATGGGAATAAATTTCCCTTTGGCAGTCTATTATACGAGTTTTAAATCCAATGCATTTATCAAAATCTTTGGGAATAATCATCTCATCACCGATTTTGTTTGTAGAACGTAATGTGGTAAAGTTCATTAAAAATTCTCGTTATCCTAGGTCCTGGAACAAAAACTCTCTCACATTTCTGTTGCTTGTACTTGCAGCAGTTTGACGCAATCCACCGTTTTCCTAACGAAGTGGGGTTTAGGATAAGCACCCTAGCCTCTGCATCTGCCCTGTGTTTGAAAGGCCAGGATATACGAGTAGGTTGCCCCAGCCACTTGTACGGCAGTCACGGAAACGAGATGTCCAACGGGGTAGTTTGCCTGAAGCGAGTGCATTACAATCACAAAGTACCATCGCGATTCCTCTAAGACTGCAGCCACGTGACATTTCAATTATGTTGGATAAAGGTTTGACCTTCACACGCTTGCCATTTGACTGTTCGAGTCGTCCTTATCGTCTGACGTCCCACGTTAAACATTCCGCTTTTTAACGCATTGCGTAAAGATTAGTGATCCGTAATACAAAGCGAGTCCACATCTATCTGTTTTTCCTTTTATGACACTTGCAGTCCGTAGGGTCAATGCATACCAACAGCATGTACCTAATTGCTTGATAGTTACATATGGTACATAGCCTTCGTAGACATCTGAGGAATGAACTTTTCGAAAAAATATGCATTGGTACTTGTCGAAGGCAGACATTAAGTGAAAACTTGTCATAGCTGAGAATACTAGAAGTATGTACTTTTTGCTCAGCTGAAAGACAGATCCTGATGGGATAAATCATACTGAGTAAAATATTTTGCCTGAATGACTAGCTTTTCGATCTGTTAAGGACAGAAGGGCATGTTTTTTAATAAGCAATCTAGCTCGGTTTTGGAGTTTATCGACTTTTAAGGACCACAATCGGTTACTAACTTAATTTTTTGAAGTTATTTTTGTATTTCCTAGCTTACAATATTCTGAAGGAAAATTATTTTTATCATGTTCTACCTGTATGAACTTTGAATATGTTTTAACAAAAGTATAGCCTATTGATTTACCTTTCACGGATGGATCTTCTAAACTCGGAACAAGTAATTCGTTTCTTTTAACTCTAGCGTGTAATTAAAATATGATTTGTATAAATTTGTAAATTTATTCATTTTATTATATTTTGAAATGTTTTAAAATTACTGTTTAAATCAAGATCTTTGTTAATAATAAGTTTCGTATACTTGATGTCGACGGATTTGTTCACAGTGATAATCTTAATTATGAGGACAAAGGCAAGTTTATTAATATTCGTATAAGACTACTTTAAGCCTGAAAACTTGAAATTAAAACTTTAAAAAGTGTATATTGACGAATATATGGAGGGAGGCTATCTTTCGAGTTTCTATGACGTAAAGGATGATTCGATAGGGGAACTGTGGGTGGGAAGGTGGGTCAAACTGATCAATGATCCTCATAAAAGTACAAAGTGTACGCTTACTTGTGCAAAATTTTATTGAGATATCAACTTTTGCAGTTAATAATTTAGAAAAACGATAATTTTATGTCTAAGGACTGATGGCCTCCAATAATCCTGACGTGACATTGAAAACAGTGCATCCAAAAAATCATTCAGAGACTAACTTAAACAGAACAAAGATTTTTGGTGGTACTGCTCAGTTAAACATGATATCAACCATTTACTTTTTTAATGTGATGGTATCCCATCATATGTGTCACAGTCTTTGCAGAACACATCACCCTATGGATACTTTCTGGTTTTCTGTCATTATCTAACTGCAACGGGAGTCTGTTAGCTACTTTTAATCAAAAATAATGAAATTGCACATATTTATGTTTAACCAATGTCATAGTCACATGGTAATTGCTGGCATTCAATCAATTTTTGACAGTAAAAGAGTCATTTTTGAATAAAGATTGCTTGGATAGGATTTTTTTCTACTGGTTAAAAAACGGAAGTATACGTAAACGAGATAACAAGATTTGTCGCATTAAGCCAACCGAGCACTTCGCATGCCGATCTTTCCTATCCAACAATCGCGTTCTTTAAATATTTTCTAAAGTTATTTAAAATTATTAATTCATTGATTTGAATTCTTTAGATTTTTTTCGCATAACAGATTGTTACTTGAGCAAGAAAAGATTAATTCTCCGAATTTTACCAAGTATGTGCTCAAATGGCTGTGAAACTTAATTTTGTTCTCCTTCATTCTATTCCACGGCTTATTCATGTTTTCTGAATTGAATTTTTTCCTTTCACTAGAGCAAAAAGCTCTTAAGAATCGTGCGCCGTCAACCTTCTTTAATCTGTGATTAATGCTTCATATATCATGTCCTTTTAAATCCTTGAAATTAAGTATCCGAACATTTTATAGCAAGATGTTTTTTTTCGTGTTTCAATTAGAACCAAAATGTGAAGTCAAGAACGCGAATAAAACGGACTATTTTTTTCTCACACATCCCTGGTTTCAGGAAAAAAAATTCATTGTTATGGTTACTCTCTCGTAATTTTAATTATAAAATTTTGGGTTCTTTATATGATGAACGGCTTCCATAATGTATTGATTATCCACCTTATACCTAGATGTGAACACAGGATATATAATATATCCGTATAACTAAGACGTGACTCACCTGACCGACTTTCACCCAACTTGGAGACACACAAAGGTGTCCTCCAAATGTTACTTTTCGTTGCATGGTGAAGCGAAGATAATCATTCATTTTTAAGGAGGTTCATTCTCTTTATTTTCTTGGTTTAATTATAGTGACAGAAATGAGCGTTGAACCCTCGTTCAATGGATCTGGGGACATTTTTTAAGAATTTCATTTTACTGTCGAAAACGCTGCGTTCTCACGCCTAAGCAAACTAAAAAATTTAAGATAGGTGTACGTATATCGGGAAAATGGGTAAGTGAGGATTGGTTACTTCATGTTTTTGTTATGCCAACATTTTTATCACCCATCAGGACTATTTTTTGGCGTTCAGTGAAACGACTTAGCTCCTTACATATTGGAAAGAGGCACACTGTTTGACATTTAATGGCCAAAGGTATACAAGGACCGTAAATTCCCTGTGGCCCAGATATCGCATTATCGTCGCCGTCAGGAGACACGGAAGCAGACTAACCGTGAAGGGGGAGTACGAACGTGATGAACGAGTTTGTCCCACACCTTGGCGATCACCTCTCCGCCACACTGCTCGTCGTCCCATTTCTCTTCCGTGAGATATCGCTAGCTCGATCGGAAGAAGTTTTTGGTTTACGATCACCCCTTGCAGCCCTTTCTCATTTCAAGGCCAGGAATAAATCCGGTGAACTTAGAGCTGCGGTTTTGACACATAAATATGAACATGTCTGTCGGTGAAAGGATAGGAGAAGTTAGAATAAAAGTAGCATTGGACTGATTGCGTGGGTAAAAATGGTGGTGATCCACGCAAATTTTTAGCACTGTTAATTTCCGTTTTTATACTTTTTTAGCTTCAATTGCTACTCATTACACTTGTCTTATCTATGAAATGTAACTACTATGAGGAACTACCAGATAGGTTGTAAGGTAATTGGATTAATATGGCGGATTTCTACGAAGCGCTGGATAATAAGCAATAATATTTTTTAATTTATTGTGAGTAAATATTTTATGGTCTAATTAAAGAAATATTAATTTGTAGAATTTTAATATAAAAAAGGTTTTTGTGAACAGAAACAAAGGAAAAAATGTGGAAGTATTTTTTCCTTGGTTTCAGTAATTAACGAAGTAAAACTATAATTCACGTTTTACTTCGATTTCACCGGACATCTGCGATACTTGGTTTCTAGTTTGCTTGTGTTATGATGACTTCAGTCAAGTCATTATCTTCTCCTTGTGAAAGCTCCTTAGCCTAACACAATTCTTCTCCTCATGTCCTACTACTTACACCATTTTATCCAAAATACTTCCGAGATACTTTAACTCTTCCACCTGATCTAGTTGTTATCCTCCTATTTTAATGTTTAGATTAGCCTTTCTCTTTCCGGAAAACCTCATAACCTTTATTTTATTCACATTTATTCTCATTCCATATCTAGTATGCTGAATTTAGAATTCATTCAGCAATGCCTGGTTGGCTGGCAAACTGAAGCTTGATCAGCAGCAAATATATCTGATTTTACGAATTACCCGCAGAATTTTATTTCTCTCTCCAGTTTTTCCCATGCCTCTTTGATAATTTCCTCCACATATACTATATTGAAAAGGGCCGGTGGTGATGGGCAACTCTATCTAGCTCCTCTACCTAACACTGTCCATCCGACACTCGCAACTGAGCAGTCTGAGACAAGTACAGGTCGCGGATTAGTCCTGATTGTTTTTTATGCTACACTCTATTACTGCAGTGGCTCCATTACTGTAGTGGCATCAATTTTTTCTCTACAATTCCTAAACTCAAACTTCTACATG
The DNA here is from genome assembly GCF_022747635.1 of Hetaerina americana. Lineage (NCBI taxonomy): Eukaryota > Metazoa > Arthropoda > Insecta > Odonata > Calopterygidae > Hetaerina > Hetaerina americana. The sequence goes on from NW_027287128.1 coordinate 22,271, forward strand.
CCATTTCCTAACCGACAGTGTTTCTTTGAAACAGTTACTACACTTCATAACAACTAAATTGTGATTAGAGTCCACATCCGCTCCCGGGAAACAGCTTGAATTTATTACGCCTCTCCTAAATCTGTGCCCAATCAAAATATAATCAAACTGATACTTTCCTTAGTCATTTGTGAGTTTCCATACATACCAACGCCTTTTGTGGTATCCAAACCAAGTGTAGGTAATGATTAACTACTATCTCCTGCAGAACTCAATTGCTGTCTTCCCAAGGTCATTCCTCGTACCTAAACCGTGATCCCCCACCTCATGACCACGTCTTCCTTCACCTACCGTCACATTCCAATTTCCCATCACTATCAAATGGTTCCCTGCAGGAACACATTCTATTATATCCTATAACTGATCGAATAGCCTATTTGACATACTCCTCCCTATAAATACTCGGTGGAGTGTATACCTGAACCGTGGCAGAGTTCGTCGGTTCTGCTTTTACCTCGACTTGTAACATTCTATCCGTTGCTTGCTCTATGTTTACTACGTTTCTTCTTGCATTCTTATTCAATATTATGGCAACCCCTCGTTGGCTCTCGTCCCCGCCGCTCTATATTATTTTATGACTATCATTTCAGTTATCCCTTCTATCCTTCCATCTCACCTCGCACAGACCTAAAATATTTGTTTTTTCTCTTTCTATCTCTCGCTTAATATTCTCAAATTTCCCTGTCCTCAATGATTTTAAGGTAATCTACCGGTTAAGGTAGGTTTTTGTATGGACACAACTACCAAACAAACATTTTATTACTCCTACAAAACACAAAAATCCATCATCCTACTCTATATCAGGTCCCTCTTCATCTCTGAGTACCTTCTTCCTCCCTTCACCCCGTCCAACATCCCCATTCAACAGTCTTTACAGTTCTCTCCCGCTGCCGGTCAATACCCCACTTCATCCACTTTTCCTGCCTCCATAGGATTTCTCCCAACAAACCCCTTTCTTCGCCCACTCTACCAAGTACTTCCTCATTTGTTTTCTTCTCTGTCCATTTCACCTTCTCCATTCTTCTTCACACCCACATTTCAAAAGCCTCCAATCTACGTCTATCCTCCTGCTGCAATGACCACGTTTCCGCACCGTACATAGCTACGCTCCATATCAAAGTTTTTACGAGTCTTTTCTTACCGTCCTTACTCAACGTCCCTGTCATCAACTCCCTCCTCCTTGTGAAAGCCTCTTTGCCTAGCGCAATTCTTCTCCTTACGTCCCTGCTACTTCGATAGTGTTGGTCCAAAACACTTCCGAGATACGCAAACTGTTCTACCTGCTCTAGGTTTTGGCCTGCTATTTTAATAGTTCGCTTAGCCTTTTTCTTTCAAGAAAATCGCAAAACCTTTGTTTTATTAATATTGATACTCATTGCATATCTATCGCACTGAGTTTTCAATTCACTCTGCAATGCTTGAAACATCTTGGCTGACTGACAAATTAGAGCTTGGTCATCAGCAGACTTAACAGATTTTACGTAGTCCTCTACGAATTTTATTCCTACCTCAAGTTCTTCCCATGCCTCTTTGATCATTTCCTCTGCATTCAGGTTGAACATCTAACCCCTTCTAACCTTCCCACTATTCTTGTGTTTTTTCTTTTCCATATGTTTTAATCCGTTTTTCCTATCCCTATATCCAGGTCAGGATGCACTTGATCAGGAGGTTTTCACCAGAAGGTAAGCCTACATTATGAACTTCTCTTCAGAGAGTCATTGGGAATATCTGGCTTTTCCCGTGGTATATTTCGTCCTTTTTTTTAATTGTAAATATGCTAACATAGGACGTTCCACATTATAGCTTTACTACTACGTTTTTGTTATTTAATTTGAGCAATAAATTAATTGGATTTTTTTAAACGCATAAGGAAAATAACTATTTCCCTTCGTTTGTAATAACCGCAAATATGAAGTTAATACCGTGTTATTTCCGGCTGAATGAATGTTAGTGGTGCGTTTAGTATGTTCCTGAAAATATTTTTTTATACGGTTCATTAAGTAGAATCTTCCGCAATTAACTGTAGGAAGTGAAATTGGACACACCAGAAGTATTTAAGTATCAGCGAAAGTATTCTGACGAGTATTTTTTCATAAGGTTGAAACATACATTAGACAAATAGAAGAAAATAGGCGAAAAATGAGCTGGTTATAGCAGAATGTGGAATACATTCGCCGGTGATTGAGTGTTACGTACATGCACTTCCCGTTTAGTCTTGTAAAGGGAATCAAGCCATGTCTACATCCAATTATGAAACATGAAATGAGTGTGTGCCTATGCTTTGAGAGGGAAGGGAGAACCAAGAAAGTATTAAGCAAATGCAGGAAAAGGCAAAAAAAGCTATTTGAAAACTTGAAATTAAATGAGGATGTACACGTATGAAGCTTTGAGTGAACCTTATGATAAATAAATATGGAAGGAAAGGACAGAATGGAAAATATTAATGTTAGAGAGTAAGTTTCCTGGTGCTCTAAAATTAATGGTAATTTTGACTCTTTTACCCTCTTTGAAGGAAATACATGTAGTTAGGTCGTTAGTCTGATCAAAGAGTGTACGGTTTTGTTTTCAAAAGGAAGGTTTGAAAAATAAGGCATATTTGAAAATAGCTCGGAATTTCCCTGGGTCTGAAAACATATTTTTTACCTCCTTATCGACTTCCCTTTCCCTCTTGGTAATTTATTTTCGTCACCTAAATCTTGATATCATTTCATTTTGTTAGTTCCTTAACTTTATCAAAATTGGGGTGAGGAGAACACATGAGGAAAGATAGGCAATGAACAATATAAATGTAATAAAGAATATCCTATTCCTTTTCTTTTTTCCTCCATTTGCCTCTCATTTTAAGAGAAACGAACGACCCACAATCTTTTGGCATTGGTTGGCCTAAGGCAATCATTTCAATTCATCCAATTTTATGCTTTTTCTCACGTTTCACTTCCGTGTTGGCTTTTTGCCCCATCTAGATCCATTTTTTCCCTCAACTCTTTCCACAAATCCATCCCCTCCGTCTTTATCCTTTCCACCTCTCTTCCTTTCCATTCATTCAGTTCAGCCTTTCACCGTATTTTTCTTTATATCAAATAGAAGATTTCTGCACGATATCTTACTTCTCTTTAAACTCACTTGAAAAGTTTGAGCCGAATCCGTTCCTACTCTGTCTAAAAAGTTCTTGTTCCAATATATGGGTTACCAATGCATTTTCTAACGGATCCTTTCAATCCAAAGGTAACTTTTATTGAAACTTATATCCTCATCAGTGGAAATAGCATTTTTAACCCAAAAGAGAACGACAACAGGGAATCCACATCATATAAACCCAAAAACTGGCGTGAAATAATCCTCAAGGAATATAACAGAGGGTTACAGCAAACAATAAGTTACAGTCTGTACAGTTCTAAGGAATATGGTAATATTAGCCGAAGAAAATGAATAGATCATTGAAAGATTTATGGGTAAAAGTTATGCTAATTAAAAAATGGTTAAACGTATTCATATAAATTTATTTTAAATATGAATAGTAAATTCAATTATTCAATTAACATCGTAATCTTGAATATCTCTAATGATCGCTCAATTTTTGAACAGCCAAAAATATTTAAACTTGTGATTGGATCAAAAATGTCGTCCCAAAAGTATAACACAGTATGGTAAATTATAAGGTAATTACTATAAAGAGTTGATGGCTCTGAAACTTTGTAAAACGCGGATTATAATTTTATCGTGTTAATAAATGTTAAATAGCTTCTTCATTATTTCAAATGAGTCATTAAATTTTCCCCAGTTTACAGGTATGTAAGCCTTTTCAATGTCATAAAATAGTCAGTTCTAACATTGGCAAAATGTCACGATATTTTTTGTACACTATTTAATTCGTAATTGTATTTAAATTTTATTTAGTCAATCAATTACATTTTCAATATTAAATGTATATAACTATTATTTCTGCTATTTTTTTATTTCTTTGCAACTCATTTTAACGGCATATCATTAAAAGGCTTTTTTTCCTTAGGTCTTTTAAGCGAAGTCTAATTTAATTGAAGAAACCCTCTCAGTACCACTCGCTTTACTGATTTACTCGTACTTCTACCAGTTATCACATGCTGTTTTGACAAACGTATACTTGAAAAATTTGCTTTAACTATGTATTTATAAGTAACCCATGCTTTAGCTAAAATTAATCGAAATACCTCATTACCTATTTATTAATAAAAATATATCTATTCTACGATAATTATGGTTTGCAAACAGGAAGAGAACAGAAATGTAACTCATTGCAAAATAATTTAACTTTAAAGTTCTTAACGAGTGCATTTTAATTTGTATTGAATGATGAGCTAATATTGACGAATACTGAGTCAAAGTTTCAGTGAAATAATAAATTTTTCTTGTTTTCCTTAAATTCATTCGAAAATTTTGTTTACCTCGTTTCACTGCAACACCTTTATCCGGAATCTTTTGGCAGGAAACTTTGTTTTCGCTGATTTCCATAAAATAACAAAAATTTTAATCGCTTTGAGGGAACAAAGCACGAAGCAGTGAGTAGCCGGTGCGAACTCGGGGAACGTTCATTACCGCCAACTAAATTCCTTGCTGCGGCTTCGGTTAACGTTCTCGACCTCAGTAAAATTTCTCTTCTGTAGCTACGTATATTACTGCTCTGGTATTAATCGTCACGCAAATATATCAATTATCACTGTTTTATTCTTTATTATTAAATTAATGTATCCATTCAAAAAAATAATAATTCCACATTTTATTCCATTTAAAAAAAGGGTCTATGTTTCTCCTCCCTTTGTAAATGGTTCTAAAAATCAGGATACAGGGTTTCCAAGTTTTCCAAGGAGCTTTGGCTGTGTATCATTATCACATACGAAAGATATGAGCTCTAGTTAATGATCAGAAGCGTCATATTTTTGGCATAGTTGGCAAAATATGTTTCAGAAAACCGAAAAATTGGATTAATAATTGATTTTAATCAACAGATTACAGTTTAGAAGCCGTTCATTACCATCCACGGTAGCAATCTTTAACTTTGGTCTGATGGATGAGGTACAACTTCGAGCTAAACATTATTTGTAAAAGCCATGCATTACGGTGACGGACCATATCCTTTCCTTGGGTCGTCTTCAATTTCCAAGGAAGAACTGGCTCCACCAGAAAAGTTACACCAGTAACCTATGTTCATAGGAGTCACCCGGATCAGAGCCTAGACCATCCTGTTTGTAGGAAAACGATTCACTAACTGTATCAGTAAAATCTACAAAAGTCAAAATAAGTGTTTTCGAGTTTCTGAACACTTGAGAACTAGCGAAAAGCCGTTTTCCGTAGAAGAATATTTTTTGGTAATTAACAGGCTCCGAATGAAACCAAACAAAGACTGTAATTTCATCTTTTTTGAGGGCATCCTGCTAAAAATTTGGGAGCGGGAATGCTACAATGAAGCAAAAATATACCATTCATTATAATAACTCGTATTCAAAGAAAGAGAAAAATTACTTAAACTCTCTTCTAAGAAGAAAAATGAAGTGCAATACCGTTTAGAGGGCTTTCTGTCAGTTGAGCATGGGTCAATGTCGGACTGGGAAACTCGATCTGGGTCGTTGGGATTGAAACGACTCGACGAACAAGCAATCCATTTCCCGTTAGTCAAGCTTAGTTTTACGTTATTTTCATTATGAAACCTCTTTCCTCCATTTATTGTTAATGGAAATCCGTTCTTATAATTAATTCCTACAAATATTCAATTGTTTGCTGGAAAAACACTGCTTGGCAAGGCATGAAAACTCATACGCATGCTCGGATTCAATCAATCAATTTCCTCAGGATTATTTTTTCGTATAATCTTTTGTAAATATTTAATTGGAATTACTTGCCACAACGGATGCTTTTTTGCCGTTTTGAAAAAATTATTAATAACTTTTTATTTTTTCAAACCTTTTTCTCATTGCTGAACAGAGACATGAACAATTGTTTCGAGCTTTTACGTTGTGGCAGGTCTTATTTCACAAATCATGTTGGATTCTGGAAATATTTGAGTCTAAATGTAAGTAATGACACAGATGCGTTTGGTCAATCCTCGAAATGAGAAAAATTATTTCGTTTGATGTTCTGTATTTTAATATTAATATTTCAAGAATTTACAGGTTTTCAATGAAAAGTCGTCACTTTTATTTTCTCAAATTAACCTGTTAGTTGCCTCTTCGTTGGAGACAGTCGACCGTGTGGCGATTCAATTTCTAGACGCTTGCCTAACAGAATCTTTGAAAGGCTGCCCGACAAGCGGAAAATGATGTTACACAGTTGTTTTCCTGCTTTCCCCTCTGTGTCTCCCTTAATTTTTTTGCTTTCTTGGCTGCTGAAATATTCCACTCCAGTCGCAGTCCTCTCTTTGATCTCTAAATAGATTAGTGGACTCGCTGGACGAATGCAAAACGGGATAAATAACACGGTGCTTGTGAGGAATACTTTGTTTTAAAATAATTTTTTCCTTAAATGATAAAAACTTCTTTTCCTCACGCAATTAAGTACCAACTAATTTGCTACCCCAAATTCTTTGGAAAGTGTTTCAGACAATCTAATTTTCGCTCTATTTCTTTTGGCATTTTGCCGCGCATATTATTTTCCCGGGCCATTGCTACAGCTGAAAAATTTCTTTTGGAAACGATTATTTTCCAGAATACTAGTCGTTTTTTCATTTTTCATAGGTGAGCGAGGAAAATTGCACAAAAGGTGCACGAAAAAATTGTTTGCCATTTTAAAGTAAAGAATAAATTTTATAAAATTGAAAATTTAATTACAGTTCACATTCCATTCAAAGTATAAATCAAATTTGCACGCTGAGAAATTATTTTTTTAGAGGGTACCTAAGTAAATTAGAACAAGTGGGAAAAAATAAATAAAAGAAAACCAGACTATATTCCTTTGTATTAAATTAATGAACTCAAATGTTGAACTCGTGTACCATTACAATAAAATAGATTACAAAGTTTTGGAAGAATAAGTAGATGTCTCAAAATTCGCTCGGCATTCAAGTTTACATCTTACTACGTTATTCCTCAGATGAGCACGTTATTCGAACTTGTAAAACGCGTCCCTTTTAATTTACGGGTATATGAGCAAGCTTTTACCCTCATTTTTTACGCGTCACCAGGCAGTCCTTCGAATTTCTGGATGTTATCTTCCAGCATTTCTAACCTTCCGTAAAATTTCTGTAGCAACCTCGAACTACCACTGCCTCTTCCCAAGCCATATAATCAGCCAAGCGCGACGTGGATTGGGCATCACTTGAATTTCTTTTTTATATATTTTTTACTTTTAAGAATGGAAGTAGAAATAATTATAAATTTTTAAAAGTTTTTATGCGAATTTTCGAGGATGAAATGATATTTTGATAGTGGTATTATTTCAATCTATGTCCAAAATCTCAAGTAATAATGATAAATTCATCTTTTCTCAAAATGTAACAGTTAATAGTATTATAGTTAAATGTAATTCTTATGTATTGATCTGTTATTCTCCTATGATATACTAACTAACGACGATATTAATTTTTTGATTATTCGATCTCCCACTTTCCTGTATTTGTGTTGTCTTTCGATTAACCCACAGAGTTTCAAACCCTACTGCATATAAGCCAGGTATAGAAGCTATAAGTAGTCAAAACTGTATTGTTACGCAGAACCAACGGAAGGGGTAAATGCGTTTCAGAAAGGACAATGTTGTTTCAAAGCAGGAAGGTTTTCAATTTGAGCATTACATATCATACTTATTAATTTAAGGGACCTGCATTGGTACCTCAATGCCAATTACCAACGCTGGACCAATTGTAGAAATCAAAATCGAAGAGAAAAAGGTGTTCGGAAGGAAATTTCACATCTTACTGACGAAATTAATGAATGTTAATGTATAGAAGAAATTGGACAAAATGAATTGCAAAATTCGGCCAAATTGTAAAACTTTAGAGTTATTAGCATCCCATCCCTGAGATTTTTAGTCCCAGAAATCCGTGGATTTAATTGTTGCTCAACGGAGTTTTATGTGAAACTTATTTAGTGGTAGCTAAATATCTACATCTACATCATATTTTACCCGCCACCAAGGGGAAGTGCCGGGTATATAAAATTGTGACCATTGAGGAAATTTTTTTACACAATGCTAATTATGTACTATCGTATTTTACGAGAAAGACTAATGAATTAGTTAGTAATTCCATCGTCTAATTTATTACCACCCTCGCAGAGGGGATAATCTTACTCCTATTCATGAGAAACCATGCCTTCTGAAAGTGACTGAATAAACATGCATGCCTAAAATGACCTCGATTTTTCTCACATAAATGTAACTCCCTTCGGTTTTCAACTTGTACCACAGCTACGCCTGGAAAAATTGGGACAATATAAAATTATAATGAAGCAATTCCATGAAGGGGAACTGAAACTATGGAATAGCTAAATATACGCACATGCGACCGAAGGCGAAACAACGTGATGTATTTAGAAATAGTTGCATCAACCTGATTGGATCCCATAAGATATATTTCCTTTAATGCGGGGTTGAATTATGCCCATAGGTGACTTGATAATGCCAATTTTTCCTGGGTTACACATGAGTGGTTGGTTCCCTCACCAAAGATCATTTGGAAGAAGCTGTTTAAAACATTATATTTTTCAAAATGTGTGACTGTTATACTGTCATTGAAATCATTAGCTCGTTCATCGGTTAAATATTTTCTTTGTGTTTTCTCTCGGAGACTGAAAGGCCTTCTGATTGCCTTTGAGTTGTAGTACGTAGAGTTATTCGAGTTGTATTATCCTTCTTTAAAAGGTGTCAGGCAGGTCTCATGAGTTTTCTTATTTTGTCAACAATTTGAGTATTAGGACTGAGTTTTAGCTTTTGGTAAACTTTCGCCTGGCATGAGTAATTGAATGCGAATGTATAAGTGTATTGGAACATTATCCATTGTTTTATAAACGTTCTCCTGAGTTCACCAACAAAAAAACTGAATTTTTAATTTTTCGCTTTTTGCTTCCTATTACTATTATTTAATGGCTTCCAAATACTGTCAGCGTATGTATAATGTGTTTGAAATTTTTTGATTTTATTGTATTCCGCAGACCTCTTTCATCTGCTCGTTCCAGCATTGCACGCTACCATAATAATCCTTTTCATTTTCACTTTTCTATGGACCCACCTCTGTATTAAATAGGTGTTGGAAAGTGAACAAAACGTACAGGTTTTATTAAACATACCCTAGAGTCCAAGTATATACAATATTTTTTCTTCCTATATAGGAGTACTTTTCTCGGAATATTCTGCTTAGCATTTACCCATCGCTAATCCTACCTCGTTTGATGAAGGTAAAGCTCATCTACTGCTAAGTCGAAGGGCGGGTTAAGTCCGCAGAATAAGCCGGTCAGTTCCCTTCTCTTGTGCCGTTCATGGTTTCTCAGTGGGATCTGGTATCCTAAATATCGAACAGCTTGAGTGAAACTGAGGGTGCCTTAAGGTTTCCCCGGGAATCAAACCCGGGTCGTTCGATTTAAAGTCCAACGCTCTACTCACTGCACTACCATGTTCCACATGCCTCCGATGTAGCAATAACATTTTTCACTTCTTCAGACACATCCTTCCAAATTTTTATTTAAAAATTGTCTTTCTTCTTTCGGCTACAGGCCATTATCTTTGTTTATACATTTGCTTGTTTTATAATTTTGCTTTTTTATTCCCTTCTCCAAACAAGTTGATGTTTTCGCCGGGTCTTCTTTCGTCTCGGACAGTATTGCAAAGTCTTCCGAAAGCACAGCATGTTTATCCTTGCTCCATGTCCTTACACCGGTTTTTATCTTTTCCTTTATCCCGCGTATTTCCTTCTCAGTGCATACATAAGGGATCAGGGTATGTATCCCTGGCCTGCATAATAAGCATCCTTTTCTTACTCCTACCCTTACTTTAGTTTCTTCTCTGCTTTCACCACATCTGACCCCTGAAATCATTTCTCCATATCTAGATGAATTCAGTAATATAATCAAGATTAGAGATCAGTTTATGCCTTAAAATAGGTTTTTTCAAAGAAATGCCGAGCGACTCTTGAATGTTTTCAGAAAGTTTTCTTAATAAGTGGCCAAACCTCATATTTGGATGGAACCGATGTGTGGTCTATTTATGTACTCACAGATATCTTGCTGTAACTCAGAAAAATAACGTTCTTTTAAAAAAATAAATCTTGCTTCACTTTCGACTTGCAGATAGATCTCTGCTTTCCCACTTAGTAGTTCTCAAAATTCGGTTTCGCCGACATTAATGTCTGAGATGTTTCAAAATAAACTCTTATCATGGAAATTCATTCATATGAGTTATATATATTTATTATATTATATAATATGTATTATAAAATATTATTTTTGTTTAAGGCAACGTGTGGTTTCCTCCATTTCTTTTCAATCAGTTGCAGATGTTATTCCTAGGTGGCCTTTGTGCAATAAACTTCCTCTCCTGGTGATTCGTGGAAGACGCAAGCTTTCTTTTATAGAGCGAAGTTCTTTCATGGATCCCTTTTGGCCATAGACTAGCTAGGTAACTAAATTGTGATATTATATTTTTAAATTAAGTATCTGCTCAAAAATCATCATATTACCCCTTGGTATAATGAAATGGCCAAATATTCCTGTTACATTTCAGGTTTTATTTAAAAGGTATTATTAATTAAAAGCTGTCATGAAAATTATTTTATCAAGAAGAATATTTTCTTTCTCACTAACTTGAATGATTAATTTTCCTTCCATGAGTTTTTTTGCATCATGTTTTCTTCCGCTTAATACCAAAATTAGCCCATATTTTTCTGAATTCAATTCCTCGTCGTGGATACTATCTCGTAAAAGAATGCATGATTTCGAGAAAATAAGGTATTTAAAGAATTTTACTTTCGGTTTTGAAATCCCACTATTATGAACATGCCACCTTTCTAATTAAATATTAATCTTAAATATTAAAATTCCTATTGGATAAATTAAACGAGGAAGACGAATATTCCCAGAAGATACCCAAATCATTCTTTCTTGTTTGATTTTGTAGACTATATAGTTTATTGACGAGATGTGAGCTCATCAATTTTTCACGCACCACTATAGGAATACAGGAACGGTAATGGCACATGGGCATGGGATGGAGCACAGTTATGTCTGACGGTTGACATGTAACATTTACTGTTGCAATGTTTTTGTTATATTAGGATTATAATTCTAAGTTGTGACGATCCGTAACAATATTTTATGTGTAGCAGATAACACAAAAACGGTAAAGTGAGCTAGGGAATATCGATGTAATATGATCTAATAGAATAAGTAGGTGTCTGAAATATAATGTATTAATCCTAATGATCAAAAAACAAAAAGCCATATCTGTTGACGAATAACTTGATGATATTATATAAAATCTATGTACATAAATACGAGTACTCCTAGTGAGCATTGTTGTGTAAATGTTTAGTTGGTATTTTTTACACCTTTGGTTTGTAAATCATATTGAAATTACTGTTGTTTCATTTAACAAGAAGCCTATATGTCCAATTTATGGCGTATTTTGACAACTGCCTGCTTGATGGCACAAAATAAGGAAGCGACTTCGTGAATGTTGATGAATGGTGACGTAGGTATATATTTATTTAGAACACTACCATGATATGTGCCTCTAGGCTAGGTCTCATTCTTGAAATTATTTTACCATTCGGGGACAAATCGATTAGTTCTGTCAATGTTTATTTTACGTGAATCAAGCCTGTGGTGAATGTACAAGATATTGAACGGGGAAAAAAACTATTAAAGTAATTAAAACATGGGTGATGGGTGGACACGGAGCAGCGGAACGTGGTTCAGTCCTACTCGGTGTCGGAGATGGAAATGTGGGTTTCGTAATGGGAAATGCCGTCTGAAGCTAGCACAGCGCACACAGCCATATGAAACAGTATCAATTCGGGATACACTCTTAGACCATCAATACATAATGCTAAGAAAATTTCTCTTGAAATGTTTAGAGATACTTGTCTAGTTTTATATCCATTTTCCTAAATATTTATGAACTACGTTTTTACATTCTAATATTAAACCTTTGTTTATGCCAAATCATTATTTAACAGGCCCCATAAAATCATAAGGAAGGGTCGCGATCTCAAGGAGAAGATGTGCACTTTATCTCCAGTTTTATGCCATGAGAATCAAGAGGGTAAGAACTCTTGAAGATTTCTCATTGTAATTCTCCGGGAAAGAGTTTTGAAGGGCCAGAAATGTAAAGAATACTCAAGTCAAGGAATAAAAAATGTTCCTATTCATGGATTTGCGAAGGAAGGAGCTATGAGGTGAAGCACGAATAGTGGCCTCCCGTTGTTTACGCATTGCATATCTAATAAGCAGAAAGACATGTCTCGAAATTTTTTTACGCATTCAGTAACCCATATTCAGTGATAAGTTTTCAGATAAGCCGTGCTGGAAAACTTAAATTACCACTACGAACGGAACTACAGGCACCGTTTGCTTGTTAAAGATGAGGTATCTTTCTTTGATGAGTACTTTTTACTTTTAAATTGAGAATGAGCGCCCTGAGCACTTTTTCGTATGTGTTCCCCTTTAAGAACATGCAATTATATGTAAATTAAAATACGGAATCGGAATATAAACTAAATAGTTGGGCAATCCTGTATGTCTGTGTGTATACATTACTGTTGGTGGTTGGTTTGATAAATAAGGAACCATCAAATGAACTAAATGAGATCTTTACCTGAAAACCTGATTGATAAACTCCCGTATACCATGTCGATGAATGTTCTCGAAAAAATTGAGTTTATTGCTAGGGTGTGGGTAGCACAAAAAAATAAATAGAGTAATTAATAAACATTTACACTGATTTAACCTTCTTAATTTCCCAGTCATTTGTATCCATTTACTGTAACCTGATAGAGTAATAATACACAATTTTTTGCATTCAGAAATCAAGAATGCAATTAATTTTTAATTCAAAACAGTGAAATTTTAGCCTGCAAATTACATCCATCGTTTTCCAACGTGTTGCGCATTCGTGCGTAAAAGCCCTTTCTGTGGCATTTCCTGGAGTTTATCTAGCTCGTTAATTTTATTGCAAATTTTTACATTTACTGCTTCCGACCACGGGGGCTTTTAATGACTTTTAAATAATGTCTTTGTAGGGATTTGAACGTTACCCCTTCCACTATTATGACTCATAAAGTTTAAAATGCACATTGTTTCCTTACAGTCATTGACTAATTAGTGAGGCGAACGAGAGAAATTTACATTTGCTCACGCGTATAGCTTTAACCACATAGACCAAATTACTCTGCAAGTCGTATCCCTTAAAAAGAAGCTTCGAACGTCTGAATCCAACAGTTTCATTTCCTGAAGCGATAGCACGGTTTTATATCCAACAACCAGCAGTCTTCTTGTCGAGGACCCCATCAGAGTGATTCAACCTCTGCTTCATAAACTTCCCTTCCTCAAATGCCCTCGCATTCATTAGTGACCACTTCGCAAAACCCTTTTAATGCCACCCGCATAATTCATCTTCTATTGTAGTCCCCTCGCTTTTCTCTTTTCAGCTCGTTAATCAAGTCCGGAAACCTTACAAACTCCATTTTACGACGGTTTACCATCTTAAATTAAGTTTTACGTAAGACTCTTTATCTCGCTTGATTTTTATGTCCCAACCACTTGGCTCCATATGTTTCGCGCCGGGAACGAAAACGCTCACTTTGTATTTTCTCCAAATATATTCTTTAAAGAAATATTGAAATTGTGAGTATTGCCTTGAGTGGAAGGTTTAAGGATTTATTAGATATGAGCTTAATCGATGGGAATCAAAGCGATAAATGATATCTACTTTGTATCAATGTTTAATAAATTCAAAATTTTAATTTAATGCCGATAATAAGCCGGAGCATCATTATAAGATTCTAAATTGCATTTCTTTCTGTGGAGAAGATGCTGATTGTTAAATGACCCTCTTTTAGGTCATGACTAACGATCACATACACAAAGGTGTAGATATTATCCGTTTATTGCACTTCACATCAATGCATTACCTACATAACTCTTCAATTCTATTGAGTGTAATTTTCTGACTCGTAGAAGAAAGAGGTGTGCGGTTAACTATGTTAACTGGCTTGCGAATATGCTAAAGGCTAAATTTTCCACTCTGACTCAATATTTCAAAAAAGTTAAACAACTAATGACGTTTATGAAGAAAGCTATGAATAATTTTACAAAATGTTTATCAATTAATAGCAAATATTTGCTACCACTGGCGATTAGATGGTAGATATATGGAAAATTCCATCCAAATTATTGTATTTTGTGTAAAATTATTTAGAATATTTTTTTCGAATTTATTGCGAGACTGCTATAAATCGTATTCCACTACATCTCAATATACCTTACAACAAGTATATTAGATTTGAACTTTTAGTGACATTGCTGGAGTTACTTTTTCCCTTAAGGCTCAGTTTAATTTTGTGTCTAGAACTTATGAGATGCGAAAAGTGTGTTAAAGTAGTCAATGAAATCTATGGACCGGACTTATGAGAGCCGGTATATCTGCGATATTGAACACTGTCAATGACAACACTGAATATCTCCATAACATTCAGAGCACCCAATCGATAGCGCATTGAGATTTAATCAAACGCAGCGTTTCTCAATTACACACTCCAGCTATTGAACATTTCTATCTCCGTTTATGAACTTCGTGTCTCACAATTCCACATATTTGCTAATAATGGACCTAAAAATGCGTCCAACGAAGATATTTCAAATAAGCTCGGTGACAGACAGTAAGTGAAACTCTGAAGTTTGCGTGGCTCTCCCTTGAAATTCAAAATCCCTTATTCCTTTGGCAATTTAAGTTCTAAATTGGTACCTGATGATTATTTCCTGATGATATCAGTAATTATATATGAGCATTAAACTTTTGAAAAATATTTTTAAATTTAGCCTCAAATAAAACCACAAATAAACAAATTAACTGTGTTTTCCACTATCTCACTATTTATGTCTCTATTACTTCTTCTTCTGAATGATAGCAGTGATTAAATGTCGTAGTTGGCATTTTGTTAAACTTTAAACCTGAAAAATTTACAAATACTGATGAAAAATGTTAATCATCATTTTGAATCATCGGATAATGCCCTTGCATGCCCTTGATTTAATCAAAATACCACGAAATAAATAATAATTCTTATGTAAATTATTGATTGGAATAAAAAAAACTGAAATCTTCAGCATCGCAAAAAAGGAAATGGAATCAATATAAAAAATGAGGGCAGATCAAATTTGAAAATTTGACACAATATGCCTCGTGGCGTATAAAGTAATTCATGCTTTATAATTTATATTATCGCTAAGATATACATTGTACAGATCTTATGAGCGAATTTTGATTTAGATGTTTTTAAATGTATTTATATTGCAGAAAAATTGATAAAAGGACATATCTCTAAATATCAATTGCAATAGTCAAAGTCAAAATTGATTTTTTCTCAATGACTTCTTGTATCAATTAATATGTCAAGTCCTTGACTTTTTTTATACTTTTGCTGAATTTTTACTTTTTTATAAATAATTTAGTTGATGCATTAAATCGTGGTTTAGATAGTTGTCGAAAATTTTATTAGATTCCAAAATCACTGGTTCTCAGTTGCTTACCGTTTAATGTTCTTTAAACATTTTGCTTTATTTCAAAAAATCCCTAATGTATAATATAAGGTAAATTGGATAAATTCTAAGTTTGTTTGAAGATGGTGATGATTTAATGATAATATTTTTTAAGCTTTTATTAATTTAAGATATCGGACTGTATTTGCTGCATCTTCTCTATTATCTTATCCGTTAGAGAGTGTGGGACCAAGCTATTTTCCAGCCCCAGGAAAATTCACTTTTTGTTTGGATTTTAGTAGCATAATGTAAAATAAAAGGAAATATACCTGTTTCGACGCTCCAAGTATTTATCTAAGCCTGGAGGCTTTTCTTGTTTTGATGATTAGAATTTTTCCAAATCTTCTTTACCCGGATATATATACTTCTTTCAATGGATTATTCAATAAATACTTTTATAACATTTACTATATGTGTCTAGTTATTGTTAGAATTTAAATGACCAGAGTAAATATTTAATACTAGAAATAAAAATGTTTCGTCATTACTTTGTTTTTTTTAATGGAAGTGTATTCACTCTTTGTTCAGCCGTCGTCCGAGAAGGTTGTATTTTGCCCTGCTAACCGACGTGCCCTTTTGGTTTAACGGGGCTCCCTAGCTGCCTTTGTGCTCTCCTCTGTGCCATCGTTCGGGTCCTTTACCCCGGTGGTCGCTGCCGCCACCCGACGGACCGCCCAGCTGAGCCGTTGGCGTGCACACCCTCTCCCCTCCCCGAGTCAAACCAGCGCGTCGCCTGGCTGGCAGTACTCCCTAGTGGCCGGTCGGACGTCTTCCTCTCCCCCTTCTATCCTTTCCCTGTTTCGCACAAGCCGTGTTTTCTCTTTCGATGTATTACCAATAGGCGATTGCCAATTCGTGGGCATCCTGCCGCCGGTCCCTACCCGCATACTCGGAGTTCGCGAGACTTGGCATTGGACTATGGCTTTACTAAATTGCGTCGTAGCACTATATATATATATATATTCTGAACCCCCGATATCACCCCAGCCTTCATATGTGCATCCACAGTGCAGCGCTTCAGACTCTGCAGTCGTGAAATGTGGTTTCTTCCCGTTCTTCACTCACTTCACCTCCCCAACCACCGCCTGTGCTTCCTCGGTGCTCAACTGTGGTAAACGGTGTGGATTCTTCGCTAACCGCGGTAAGAGCGGCGCTTACCGCACTCTCGCTGAGCGACCGCGATGCCTTTCTCATGGATATCCACGGATTCGCATTACGTCCGTGACGTCTTCGCCTTCCACTTGTGCGTCGGCATCTCGTGTTTCGACGTTTGGTACCCTTGGGTCCCATCGGAACTCCTCTACTTCAGCCACGACGCCTCCGCCGGATACAGCCGCCTCTTCCTAAGCATCCGGTCCGGCCTGCTTTCCTCCTTCTCCCCGCCCGGAGCCGATGAACATCGGCACCCTGACCGTTGATGCATCAGTGACCGAGGTGCCATCACCTGCGGTGAGTGTGTCTCATGATACCAGTCATTCTTCCAACGCGGTAACAAATTGTATGGGCAATGAGGGCCCCAATACACATGGCTCCAGGGGTCTTGATTCCGGTTATTTCCAGTTGGTGACGGGGAAACGCCACCGTCACATGGCTTCCGGCGCCATCTCGACCATTCCTATCCCCCTAGTGAATATTCACAACCGATACCCACTGATGTCCAATGCGGCCGCGCAGCCTCCCTCTGTACCAAGTGCCCAGATTCCGCCTCTGCATCCCCCGCGCCTGTCTTCTTCGGCCCCAGCTTCGCCTCCAGGTGTCGGCCAAGGCAAGGCGGATACCGCCTTTCCGCTTGGTAGACATGTCCAGGTGGTGGCAAATGCACGCGTGGATGACGCGGGCCTGTAACACTCCTTCGATTGCGTAATCCACCGGCGCCCATCCCACCGTTATTCGGTGTAGTAATACGGAATATTATCGGGCCGCCTCCTCCATTTTACGTGACTTAGAGGCGCCGTTTGTCAGCTACCAACTTGCAGGAAATCGGCGACGTGAATTCGCCCTCCCAGACGTCCTTCCACGCATTGCTGAATCGGAGATCCAGTCAAACCTGCATTCCCTTAGTTTTCCAGTGATATTGGTTCGCCGTATTACTTTCACGCGTCCTTCCACCATTGAGCGTGTCGCCGGCACTCGCGAAGTTCCCTGCTATATACGAGGGTCATCCGGAAAGTAGTACCCGTTCGTGCCGCATGAAGTGCTGACGACGCGAGTAGCCGCTGGACGAGGTCAGATAGCTTCAGTGGCTTGTCTGCCTTCTCTGAGCCAAGTTGCGTGACGCTAGCATTGCCTGTGTTGTTTCTGTGATTGTTTACAATGTTTAAAAAAATTGAGAACGCCGCCAGTTGTGAAGTGAGGGCAGTGATTAAATTCCTCAATGCAAGAAACGTTCGCCCATGTGATATTCATCGCCAATTAAAGGAGGTGTATGGAGACAATGTAATGGACGAGTCGTCTGTTCGGCGGTGGTGTCGCAACTTCAACATGGGGAGGGGGAACACACACGACGATGAGCGTTCGGAGAGACCGTCTGTCATTACAGACCAACTGGTGAGCTCAGTTGACGAATTCGCGAGGAACGATCGGCGCGTCACAATTGATGACATCTGTGAGCATTTTCCCAATGTTTCTCGAACAATTGTTCATGAAATTGTTAAACACCATCTGCATTATGCAAAAATTTGTGCAAGATGGGTCCCTCGCGTATCTCAATGAGCTGGCGGCGAAGGACTATGCAGCAGGAATACAGAAACTTGTCACACGTTATGACAAATGCCTTAATTTGCTTGGAGATTATGTTGAGAAGTAGTTTAAAGTATCCTCTTTCAAATAAAATTTTTTATGTTTGTTAATATTTACTTTTGTGTCTTTATTTCACGAACGGGTACTACTTTCCGGATGACCCTCGTAGTATGACCCACAGGTGCCACATCGTTGAGGACAACGATATTGACTGCGAGCGAAAAGTGAAGAGTCAGGCGTGATGTTGTGGAATCGAGACATAATAAAAACTCGTTGCAATTTTCCACAGTTAAAACTTTATTTCCGACCATGGTTTCGATACACTGTATCATCATCACCTGATGATGATACAGTGTATCGAAACCATGGTCGGAAATAAAGTTTTAACTGTGGAAAATTGCAACGAAGTTTTTATTATTGACTGCGAGGTTTTCCTCGCGATCACTTCTCTCCGGGGTCTCCGTGTATCCGCGACTTTAAGAAACCTAATGAATCTGTGCAATACCACCGATGCCAACGCATCGGTCACACCCAGAATCATTGCTTCCTTAGCCCGAATTGCGTCCGCTGCGGCGGTGAGCAACTCAGCAGCACGTGAACCAAACCTCGGGCCGAGCCCGCAAAATGCTTTCTGTGCAGCGACCTGCATCCGGCAAATTATCGGGGCTGCAAGGTACACAAGGAGGCAAATAGACTGTAGTTTGGTTGGAAAAAGGGCGTGGCATCTCGCTTTTCGCTGGCCGAAATCCCTTCCCCACTCTCCCGCACCTTTGCCACGGTAGTGAACTCACCAGCTGAGTTTCTCCCCTCCTACAGTCACCCTTTTCCAACCCCAGCCGTCCCTTACTTTGGCGCGCAACTCCCATCCACCTCCCCTCTCAGGCCCTCGGCCCACTCCATTCCAATCTCCTTCTGCGTACGCCCCGGAATTTTTGCAATGGTTTTTTTATATAATGGTGGAGATACAGAAGGCTCCTACCATCGAAGAAAAAATAATTTTTATCATTGAACAGCCTCTTCGCATGTACAAGCCCCTTGTATGTCTAATACAGCACCTACTTACACGAGTAACACCCTTTATGCCCTTGCATGGAACCGCCACGACATTGCATCCTAAAAAGAAGAAACGCCCCCAGCACCTCATTGAAGTCATACTTTTACAGAAATCATTGCTCAAACCCCACCTCTCATTCCATTCGCCTTATTACTTTACACACCGACTCGACCTGACATACATGGCGGAGGGGTTGCTGTTTTAGTTGACCGCGATCTTCCATATTCCCTTCTTGATGTTCCTATCCTTTCTTGCATCGAAGCTCTTGGTATTACAATCCATACCACACAGGGTGACCAGAAAATATTCTCAATCTAACAATGCATCGGCAAGGCGTAGTCTTTGACTAATAGAAATAAGAATAAGAATGGCTTGTTTACAGGAGATTAGAACGCACCACACACGACGTGGAATTGTTCCAAGACGAATACGAACGGTCGGACGCTACACTTCTTTCTTCCGCAAAAGTTTACATATATCCTTGCTTCTATTGGAGCCGAAGCACCGTCACCAGATTTCCTTCCTCGGCTTCAATTATAGACTTCGGTCTATCGGTAAACCTTCCCTTTGACCGGTCACCGAGAGTAGTGCACTCTTCTCCGACCATTATCTCTTCCTTTTCCAACTCCCCCTCTCTTCTTCACGGCTCCATCCCACTCCTATTCAGCCCTTCTACTGCTACCACTTTCCCGACTTCCTTTCCACCGTGCTTGCACTGGTCGCTCCTCTCCTTTACCCTCCTTCGCGGACCAAGACCGCCATGCCGCGGTCATTTCAGAAGCCTTTGCTGAGGCTAGGCGCCTGGTTAATTCGCTCCTTCCTCCCAAGAAAATGGAAATGAGATGCTCCCTCCCTCCTCACACTGTTGCTATGATTAAAGCACGCAATGCTGCCCGGCGGACTTAGCAAAGAGACCGTTTGATGTGGGACAAATCTAGATAAAGCTGCCTGACGGCCTTTAATAATTCTATTGCGGATTCTTCATCGCAGGAATGGATGCGCCACGTTGTTTCACTCTCATTCAAAGATAACTCTCTCTGGCGTACTTCTAAATCTCTTCGCCTCTATCCCAAGCGTGCCAATCCCCCCTCCAATATAATGATGTCTTAATCTTTGATCCTAGCCGCAAAGCGGAGATTCAAGCTGCTTACCTGAAGTCAATGATGGCCGCTGATTGCGCTCCCTCTCCTGTTGACCGTAAAATTCATAATCTCCTTGCCATCATTCCCGCGAATCCTCCTTCCCTTCCCTTGATTACGTCTAAGGCCGAAATTAAGGCTATTCTTGCCTCGCTCCCAAACCATAAGGCGCCAGGATTTGGTAATGTTTCAAATCGCGAGCTCAAGCTCGCCGCCTCTGTCCCCACTTTTCCTCTCATCCTTTCAGATTTAATTAACCATTGCTACCTCTCCTTCCATTTGCCACTGCCTTGGAAGTCAGGGAAAGGTATCCTCCTCACGAAGCCAGGGAAAGACGCCACCATCCTGGGAAATAGTCGTCCGGTTACACTACTTTCGAACGCCTCGAAAATTTTCGAATTGGTCGTTCTGGCCTTCCTTGAGCTTCACGCCATCAGACGAATTACCGCACACCTTGACAAACTGCACGAGTGGACACGGACCTGAAAATACGAATGAATCATGACAACAGCACACATATTCATTTTTCCTGCAGACGATAACGCGCACCCCACATCATTATTTTCTACCAGCAACACATTATACCGAGAGCTTTTTCTCACCGATTTCTTGGTTCCATTCTAGACTACCACCTCAATTTCCAGCCGCACCTCAACTTTTGCCGTCAGAAGTCAATGGTTGCAAGGAGCCGCCTCGCCTTCTTTCCACCGTAATTTCTCCTCTGGGTCAAGCCAACAGAAAGTGACTTTACAGGTTGATCATTCGCCCGTAGTGTCTGTATACTTTCCCCGTATTTGCTGTACGGTTAACGCTCTGGTGTCACCTTGAGACCACCCAAAATAAGGCTGTTCGGGCGCTACTCCGAGTGAGTTGATTCACTCGAATGGCTGACGCACGGGCGGTGCATGAACTCCCGTCCGTCGCGGAGTTTATTCGCCCACAAGTCGCGTCATTTCAATCACACCTCGCCCTGCAAATCCGCGTATTGTAACCATCTTGGACTGTAGATCCCGGAGAGAAACAAATGTATACACTGTCTAAAGAATAACTCGCCTATGAGTCTTCCCTAAGTCTTTTAATTTTAATTTTCTTCATAGCAATAAGCCGCTTCACAGCCCGACATGTCTCTTCCTCGTTATGTTATCTTGGTATAGTTTTACCCACTTCATGGTATTGCTACCACCATCTTCCCCTTGCCCAAGTGTAATTTCCCACAGAGGGCAATCGGCGATCCTTGCCTCCGTTTCTTTTTTTTCACCGCCCTATGCTCAGGGTGCGCCTGTGGACAGCTAGTGCTGCTCCTGACGTTATTTGTAATTGTTCGAGAATAGCCCTTCCCTGTCGGCTTTCTTTTCTTGTTAGGTTGAGATTTCACATGTTATTCCTGGTTTTAAGTTTCTCCTGCTCGCAAACCACACTTCCACTTCAGCCGTGCTTCTTTTTTTAATGCAATGCGTTTCTTACGGGAAATGACTGGCAGAGGTGAGACCACTCACCGGGACGGGTAATACTTGCCCGTTCGGGCAGTCAATGAATAATTTAGAGATGATGTCTTCCAATTCTTTTTTTGTTGTTTGAAAATTCATCTTCCCGCATCCCAATTACGTTCATACGTACATACATATATACGTACATAGGTTCATACATACCTGTACATGAATAGTAATCGTCCTCTGACTCTGTTTCATGAATCTTCGTTTTTCTGCTGCTTTCCTTCACCAAAAACCATCTAACATATAGTAATTTCTGTAAAATATGAAAATTTCCACATATAAATGACATTCTCACTATCCATATAAGCGTTAAATACGCAAAACAATATACTTTAATATTACATACACGCTGTTTCTCCTCAATTATTATTCGTAAAGCAGCGGGTAGTAAAAGTTATTCCAAAGCAATAATGTAAATATATGGTTACATAACTATATCACGTGTTATTAAATATAATGTCTACGAATAAAAAAGTAGTTTGGGTGCATTCAGAATAATTATCAAAATTAAGTTGTTTTCTTTAGAGACACTACTCCTGCAATGCTTTTATTTTCAGGAGGATTTTTCCGCGTGAAAGTTGTTTTTATCATGCATAAACTAAGAACCACGAACCCCATTCGAATGCAAAGAACCGCGAAGAACAGTCAACCTATGTCAAGCCGCAAGGGACGTTTTATGAACAGACCGAGGGAGAATCGGTGGCCTCTTGTTTGAGAGCTAAAGTTTCCATGAAAGGATTCGGAGATAGGGCATAATCCATGCTTTCTACTACTTTGACCTATCCATGTTCGGGCCCAGTACATTGTTGACAACTTTGTGGTTTTTACATAAGGTAGTGACAATTTGAAACAGTTGATTTATTATTTAGTTCTGAAACAAGGAGATGAAATGTATCATAGAAGTAAAAGCGACACAATTGTCACTGTCGTGAATAATTTATTGATGAGGAAAGAACGCAGAGCGGTAGGAAATAAGATTTAATCTGAAAACGTGAAAAAACACCTTCAAATGCAACTGCACCATTTCCTGGAAAAATTCAACGACGTCGAGCAGGTCCAACGTACCATAAGTCTACGTGACGATGAGCATGGAGGAAAAAAATTGTTAAATTAAAAAAGAATCCAGCAAGAAGCTACGACGGAAGAGAAATTGACAGAACTATAAAATAAAAACAGAAGAATCCGCTAAAGCTACTATTGGAAGAAACAGACGCGGAACGGCAGTAAAAAGGCCTCCTCACTTCACATAAAAAGGACGACGGATCGACGATTCCTGAGAGAACCCATATAAACACGATTTTTCAATCAAAAGAGTCGGTGAAAAATATAAGCGTTAAGGATCAAGAGGAATTGTAGACAGGTTTACGATATTAAGTGCGAAAATGTGTGTTGGAGATAGAGAGAGAAAGAGAAGGGAAGGTCGCACAATCAAACCTAGCTGCCATTCGAGTAAAGTGTTACGGTCGGTCAGTAGTCGTAAAAAGGTGCCCCGTGATAGATATCACCCGCACGAATTGCTCTAGCTATTTAAATGAATGAGAGAAGGGATAGAAATAAAGATGAATCCAAAGAATGTCATAGAAAACCGTGGTAACGTTCAGAGGCACGCGGAAATGTGTACATTCTTCGATAAAATACAAGCTCGACCATCCCGTCCTATTCCGACAAAAAGAATGAAAAAGCGACGAGCTTTACACAGCAATCGTCCGAACCTGAAAATATCCCGAGTAAGACAAAAGTGACGCTAGAACAAATATCGACCAGCGTCGCTAAAAAAAAACCTACTTCCTCATAAATGTTTAACAAAATAATATTTGAATCATTTATTTCATATGTTTTGAAGTACCCTCATTTTGTATATTTTTATTAGGTCCGTAAATTAATTCATTATAGTTTACTTTCATGAACCTCGTAATTAGATATTAGCGGTTCATGCGCTAATTTTTACCTCCAATCCTTCTATGATTGTCCAAAGATTTTGTCTGCATATATCTTTTAAAACATTCATGTTGACCATGTTGACCAACCAATATTTACGACCTTAATTATCGTTACCTTTCTCGTTTCTTCATTCACAGCCTGATATGGCATTCAGATTTATATAGAGTTTTTTGAGTAGGCTCATCTCAATCTATTCTATAGTGCCTCATTTTCATTTGTTTAAAACAAATTTCCTAGAAGTAATTTGGATAAATTATGTAGCATAGACATATACATGTATATAGTACTTATATCAATGTATATGCATGTGTAGCAATTTAAACATGGGCCTTCTTTGGACCATCTAATGGTGACCTATTCTAAAAACCTCTCTAGGTAGAGAGGTCAAAGTTGCCACTTTCCGGTAAATCTTTATATTCCTGCAGTGGCTCTAACTGTTTTTACCACTAAGCGTGCAAGTATGTTTCTAAGCACAAATTGAGTAGCTTCAGGCGTGATGTGGTGGAAGTCGAGCATGATGAATAACTGATCGTAGCACTTTTCCACTTGATCCACTTATCAAGTGGAAAAGTGCTTCGATCAGTTATTAATTATGTTTCTAAGGTTTCCATGCAAAACGTGAGGAGTTCACAGGTACGATTTTAAATCATTTATATTAGTGATTTTGATACTGCATATTTTTTTCAATTTTTGTTAACTTTTAGTTTCCAAAGTAGTAATATGCATAAAAATTACATAACTATTGATGTCAATTTGCAAAACTCCACAGATCCATTTCCGGATTTCTTTGGGCATGGAGAAGGAAATCATCAATAATGGCAGTTTTCCACAATTCTCACCAGCATATGCGTTCCCAGGGAAATCTTGAGGATCAATGATATTTTGCACAATTTTTTCTTAATTCTTAACATTATATAAATTGTAAAATAAATGCATTTTTTACATAAGTAAAAACGTTGTACCGGAGCGTTTCAACTACTTTTTTTCTGTCTAAAATATTTAAAAATAAATTTTCATATATCTTTTGCTAAAATTAACTTTCGCCTTTACCTTTGCCAAATTTATACCGAATTTGTACATTAATTTCCGAGTAAAATGAAATAATATTTAGGGAGTCAATAAAAAAGACGGCAACACTTTTCTTGCATGATAGAAGAGATAATAAAATCAGGCAAGAATGCCACAAGAGCTTCTCGATGAATTTCCGTGAAAACTATTCGAAATCTATCATTTTTCCATAACTGATATTTGGTGAAAAATTAATTACAAATTTCCCCGTAATAAATTTCATAATTTAGTCATACAGTTCCGTATATGCCAACATCAACATTAGCAATCATTGATTAATTTTTTTTAATTACAACGAAGCATTTTTAAAGCCCTGAATATCGGTATTTTAAAACCATAAATTGGAAAAAAATACTTATCAGATACGGAGAGTTACAATGGACGCGGGAAAATCTCACACACTTTTTTGATACCTCAAATGTGATTGATTAAAATAAAAATATCGTCCAGCCTTCATCTTGACTGTCAAAAGCGATGAGGATTAATACACATTCCGCGGTGATAGAATTCGGTACCTAATCCTTATTGATTATTTAATAAATTTAAAAATAATTAATAAAAGAAAAATTTTGTTTCCATCAGTACGATTTCCTCTGTGTTTATTTCAGTGAAAAACTTACTTCAAACAATCCAAAGGCAAGAAGTGTATTAAATACTTATGGCATATAATTCAATTATTCCTCCAGATACTCCAAAGAGAATGATATTTTATACTCGTACTTTTCTATAAATAGCCTTAAGCAAGTCCTGCTCCATTCATTACTCTTCCATTAAATAGGAAATTATTGTAGGCGGTTCTGGTATCCAAATTGGCTGTTACATTGTAGTTACCAGGCTTCTTTGCCAATGTTCGACTCCTTTTTTATCAATCCCATCCGTTTTCAGAGAAAATTAAGTAAAGGTCGTCATAGAGAGTTAGTAATGATTAACAGTGGGACAAAAGAATCAGGTACTATTTCAATTACCTATGATGGTAATTATTTTTCTAGTACAAGAAATCTTGATTTCCACCGTATTATACCACCGCTTCAAATATTGTTTATTTCCTAATTTGTTCATTCATTCTGAATCGTATGCTTCCTTCAACCTTCAAATTCAAATAGTATAATCCGTGTTATTTTAGTTTGTATCTTTAAATAACGATAAAATATACGAAGAGCTTGTGCTGAGCGTTCGTCATCTCACCAGAGAGCTCAGTTTATCCACATTCTAAACAGCAAAATTTTCGCGAATATAAGATTTCTTATAGGTCTACTTCCAAATTTAAAGATTTTGCAGTCTATTTGCAATTTAATTAATTACTTTCATGGTTGAAAAGATTGCTGGAAATCAGTAATTCATAATTAATAATTGAAAGTCAATGGCCGAATTCCTGCACCTGAGAAAATCCCCGGTTCGTACCATGGAGGGTGATAGAGCTCAATTTGGTTTCCGATATTTTGCGGCAATCTAATGTTATATGTTTTAATCGTATCCTTTTATTGGTAAAATTATTATTATATTCCATAGTTTAGCTTCGGAGAAACAGACAATTTAATAAATTCTTATAATTTTGCCAGAACTGTTTGAAAATTAAATCGCTTGCAATATTAACAATTGTGTACACCTCATATTTATTTTCATTGTTAAAAGCTGCGAATAGTTTAATGGACGTTAAGAACTAGTTGATTAATGGCTAAGCTATTAAAGTGTGACACTCAGTGGCATAAATATTTAAACGAAAAGTTTTAGCTTTTCAGTGAGTGTGTGTAGTAAGGAAGCGTTTCTTCGTGTGCAATGGTCTTGAGATGTTTTGCCATAAAAAACCTTTATGCATATACTCAACGTTATAATAAGTGAACAGATCGAGCGTGTTTTATTTTTTCCAATCAAAAAAGAAAATCCTCAAACCAATGGATTAACATAGCATTAGGCCGTTTAGTCTTACGAATTGTAATGTGGCTACCGTAATAGATTTATGTTAATGCACACTATTTGTCTACACAAACGTATGTAATCTTTAGTTACCTTTTAATTGTAACTATATAACGAATTCATGTTTTTACCTCAAAGTAATCCATAATCAGTATTAAAAGAAGTTCGTCTCTATTTAATATTTTTCTCATTGATTCGCTAAAATATTATTTCAAATTTTTATCTTTAGCTAATTTTTATGTGACAAAAAAAACGCACGTAAAAACAAAGTTTTTGTAGCTGTACCTCCGTGTCATTATTATTGTACGATGATAGTTCTTGTTATTTTTCGTACCTTGCACGTTTAAAAAGGCGGCTATAACGAGTAAAATAACGATAGGTTTTGCCTTCGAAATGATCGCTGGTGTACCCGGAAATCGGATGAAATGAAATCCGTGGTTCATCCCATCCCATCATATTTTCCGACTACTTCCCTTGAAAACCCCCATTAACGTGGCGAAGTTCGATCCGTTCATTTTTCTGGCTTTATTTTTGTTTACTTTTCGCGTCATTATCCCCACACATGGTACTCTGAATTTCCTTCATCGTCTGATTTCTTCATCTCCTCCGCTGAAGTGTAATGCGAACGGCTCTCTCGGCGTTCCGCCTCCGTAGATTTTGCTATTTGATTTCCCTTCACACGATTTGCGATTATGATGGGTTTTACTGTATTGATTCACGTGAAATCAGGGTTAATGCGTTTCTTTCAGAAAATCATTGCCTTTAATAACGCTGGGAAAAGTCAGATTATGTCAGTTTAAGTAGATGAAAATGAGTACGAAGACGTGTAGACCCTATTTCAGCGTTCGACCGAAAACCAATGTGATACCATACTAATCAAGCTAAAGGTCGGTTCGACGTAACACATCCTCTAGTTGTTACTATGCATGCTCAATTACTCTATTAATTGCTTTTGATGGTGCACTCTCTGGGTCGCGGAAGTCCAGGGGCGCTCTACGTTGGACTACTGACCGGAGGGTCCCTGGTTCAATTTACGGGTAAGTCTCTGGGGACCTGCAGCACCACCCTAGCTATGTGTGTTTTCGGGTACCAGATCTTCCTGGGAAGTCATAACCGGCACAGGGAAAGGAACTGGCCCCCCGACCCTGTGAATTTTACACGCCGTCGGGCTTAGTACTGGGTGAACTCAACCATGACCTACCAAACCGACCTTCGGGTTGATTACTGTGTTTATGGTGTGTGTATGCACACACACACACACACATATATATATATATATATATATATATATATATATATATATATATATATATATACTATATATATATTACATTATATATATATATATACACATCTTTTTATATATATAACGATTGTACGGAAAAACTCACACGAGCGGCACAATAATGGGCTGACACAATATAACACAAATAGAATAGAATAGCAACATTTAAAAGGTCACTCACACGGTAAATTGTTCGAGCATTCGGCCCTCTCAGAGGCTCTAAAGAGTCTCTCTTGAAGAAGGCCTCTGAGACGGCCAAAAGCTCGAGCAATTTACCGTGTGAGTGTCCTTTTGAATGTTGCTATTCTATTCTATTTGTGTTATATTGTGTCAGCCCATTTATATATATATATATATATATATATATATATATATATATATATATATATATATATATATATATATATATATATATATAGGGAGGGTCCCTGGTTCAATTTACGGGTAAGTCTCTGGGGACCTGCAGCACCACCCTAGCTATGTGTGTTTTCGGGTACCAGATCTTCCTGGGAAGTCATAACCGGCACAGGGAAAGGAACTGGCCCCCCGACCCTGTGAATTTTACACGCCGTCGGGCTTAGTACTGGGAGAACTCAACCATGACCTACCAAACCGACCTTCGGGTTGATTACTGTGTTTATGGTGTGTGTATGCACACACACACACACACATATATATATATATATATATATATATATATATATATATATATATATATATATATATATATATATATATACTATATATATATTACATTATATATATATATATATACACATCTTTTTATATATATAACGATTGTACGGAAAAACTCACACGAGCGGCACAATAATGGGCTGACACAATATAACACAAATAGAATAGAATAGCAACATTTAAAAGGTCACTCACACGGTAAATTGTTCGAGCATTCGGCCCTCTCAGAGGCTCTAAAGAGTCTCTCTTGAAGAAGGCCTCTGAGACGGCCAAAAGCTCGAGCAATTTACCGTGTGAGTGTCCTTTTGAATGTTGCTATTCTATTCTATTTGTGTTATATTGTGTCAGCCCATTTATATATATATATATATATATATATATATATATATATATATATATATATATATATTTATTTATTTATTTATTTATTTATATATATTTATATTTATATATATCTTTATATTATTGCATTGAATATTGTCACACAGAACTACGTATAAGCTGAATGAACCAGTGTATCCTATAGCGTATGTATTATGTGATGAGAATGGACGTAAAGTTAATGGTATAAAATGCCTTAGCGGTTATTGAAATAATTCACTGTGATATAATGCTATGTATGAGTGTATCCTGTTTTTCAGCTTTTTCATTCTTTTTGCTTACAAAAACTGTATCTCTAATCCACTTGGGTAATGAACTTCCAATTGGTGCCTGATCGATACCCATACACTCTGCGTCATTCACAGGAGAACGTTATGAATCCCTCTGAAGCGTATTAATTGGGCGTTCTATAGCCATTATCCATCGATCGATAGCTAATATTACTAATGAATTATCCACCTAGTAGCAATTACTGTTGAAATTGTATTTATAATTGATTGTCTGGCATTTAAAGTGGTATTCAATGCCGAGGATGTGATTCAATCCTATGGAGAAAAGATTATTAATTTACCATCAACTACTAATTGATTTATAGCTGGAAATGAGAGCATTACTATTCTGATATTCTAAGAGCGACACTTAAATTCTTTGAAAATGAAGTCTCATGCAGAACAGTAATAGGACGAGAAAATTTAATTAGGTTCCTCATGTCCTATGAATGGTTGATTAATTGAAAGTGGTTAAATAATGCAGAAAATACGTCAAAAAAGATATTTGGTACCCACCATGATATATGGATTTCATTATTTAAACTTTATTATCACATTCATCAGAATAAGTTCATAACTCAAATATTTAATATATTTGCTTAAATTTGGCTACCCTTGAAAAACAAAACTATTTAGTAGCGTTCAGATTAGTAATTAGCTTGGTGCATCACACATGCCGGCGCAACCAGAAACCAAAAACCCAAGCAGTGGTGATGTTGTGTTGTCAGATTTGGTGATAAAAAACCTTGTTTAGCAATTGGCATGGGAAGAAGGGCTTGATCCCCTCCCTTCCTCCTCTTATTTCTTAGTCACGTGAAATATTAGAAGGTGGATGGCTTAAATAAAATAACCATTTAGATTTGCATGAATTTATGCGTGTCATAATTACCACTTCAAAGATTTATCAAAGTTTAATTATATAAATGGGTGCAGGAAGAAGTAACATATAGGTATGCTATTTTTTAAATATTGAATTTTATTAGAGTATTTTAGCCTATTTTTTACCTGGATATAAATTCATACGAAAATTATTTTTCTTCCCTTGCTAATTTGTCTTTCTTTTATGTAATATCTGTAATGTGAATGTAGCGTTGAGATCCTTGTTTTTATCTTACTTAAAGAAAATTACATCATTTTATTGGGGTGTCATTTTATAAATAATTTTCTTAATATATTGGATGTTTCTTTCTGCTTTACAATTTCAACTTGAAGCCTTCCCTTTACAGCTTCACCATTGAAATTCTCTTTTAATGATTTCGGACAAATGAACTTAGAGAATTGTGACGCACATAATGGAAGTGCATTATCGTAAATGTATTTCCATTTAGACTATTATTAAGTATAGGTGAACAGCTTGACAAAAAATATAATTTTGCTTGCATTATTGGCAAGCATTTTTTGCCAAATATTTACGCTAACTAGTAACATACACTGGCTTATCTTATATGAGGTGAATATAGTAACGGGAATATTACCCGTTGTACAAGGTAATTTGATGCTTCTATGCTTCCTCTTAGCGTTGATAATAGACCTAGAAAAAATCGCTGGATGGCCCATGTATAATCCTTGGAAACTACAATTAAAGCTATGCCGTGTACGTTCGCCTGATTTAAATTAATGAGATATGAAATTTAGGGTCTGCGTCACAATGTGCTGTCAAGCACATAACTCGTGTGACTTCTGTCACCTCGATTTCGTTCTGAAACATCTCAGTTTTATCGGAAAGGTTCCCCTATTGGAGTAGGACTCCATTTCATTTC
Organism: Hetaerina americana; assembly: GCF_022747635.1. Lineage (NCBI taxonomy): Eukaryota > Metazoa > Arthropoda > Insecta > Odonata > Calopterygidae > Hetaerina > Hetaerina americana. The sequence goes on from NW_027287128.1 coordinate 53,759, forward strand.
ATTTGGGGCAGATTTTTACCCACCATCTGGAGAAGATATCTTCGGTGATGTTTTATTAATATACCCTTTGGACGCCAAATTTAACTGAGAAAGGAGCTATTATTGATGAAAAGGTCTAGAGTAATAAGACCGAATACGATTTGTCTGAAGTAGGGGACCGATTTTTTAATAAAATTCACTTATTTTACCATGGAAATACTTATTTCTTATTATGGTCACTGGCGGGAGGGTTCTTGAGCCAACGGGCGACACTTTAACTCAACGCAGGTGAGTGGACTATATTTTCCTGAAATACACCTACAATGCAAGGAAAGGAAGTTACCTTACTTCCTTGATACCTACATTTACAAACTTTTGGGCCTAGTTCAATATGAGATATTTAATTACCCCTCAAATGATCTCTATTGATTACAAAGACTACTTGTGTAACTTAGGAAAAAGCAATCTGGTCATTGTTCGGACGATGAATTGAAGCGCCTGAAATTATAGATGGAGGTAAACATAATCCCATTAGTTGTTTATACATTTTCTGTTTTCATTGATCAGAACGTTTTATAAAGAAATTGGAATGAGAGAACTATTTTATTTGTATTTTTGCATATGAAGATGTAACTCAAAAGAAGAGGTCTTTTAAGGAAATCAAGCTATATATGAGTAAATTATGCTCTAAAAACATGGTATAAAGAGCGAAATCGTGCATGTTTTTCATTCGCATCAGGCATTTAACTATTATGCAAATTTTTATGTATCGTGTTGAGAAAACAGGTTATGCTAACGTCCATACGATTCCCATCCGACTACATCCACTTAGGATCCCTCTGGCATATGCCGGTGGCCTATATCGATAAAATATAGTATATATTTCGCAAAGATGAAAAATATCTTTATGTAAAGGGAGTGTAAAAATAGAATTTCACCAAAACGTATCATAAAATACCACTTTAAGTATTTGTTCTTACCTTAAATCGTACATGACCTTCCCTTAAAAATAAATACAAGTCTATGAAACTCGTTAATCTATTGGTAGGGTAGAATCCCCAAATCCATATATCGGCGATCTTCTGTGCATGAGCTATTGGAGAGGTTAGTTATTGGCATTTGAAAATTAAGCACATAATTTTTCGAAAAATGTTTTTTTTTCAAAGCACCCAAGTATCGTCTTTACAATTTCATTGAAAATTACAATATCAACCGCACATAGAAGTATCTCCGAATGAGCGAGTTACTTCTGAGGGAAAATTACGATAAAGCCTGAAATTATGGTCCATGAAATATCTGAATTCTCAGGAAAAGGGCAAATTCAGACAGCGTTATCAAGAAAAAAAAATTAGATTACTCAGTCATTGTTTAGGCTTGCTATGAATGGCCATGCCTTACATGTTGCTCCTTGCATGAAAATTATAGCAGTCGGTTGATAATATATAATGCCCCAATTTCGAGAGCTTTATTTCGTAATTATCTTTCGAAATACTATTTCCATTAATGCATTCATCATTGTCAAGATTCATTCAAACAGCTATTTGAATTAGATAGTTGCATATCATTGGGGAAAAGTCATTACCGAAGTTTGTGGATTAATTTATTGGTTTCTAATCTCTCTAGAAAAGATTTGTTTTGCGTCGAACTAAACGTATCTGCTCTTTACCATGGGCCAAACCGGCCGATCAAACTTATCCTTTCTGAAAAACATGCCGTTCTTTATATTAATGACACGCCAGGCTCTTATCTAAAAAATGTCACTCTTTGCGTCTAAAATATGTCGAACGTAATCTGTTAAGAATTCAAAGGTCATGATATTGTCACAACATAAAAAAGAATCATTTTATTTCATCAAAATAAGGGTTCCCTTTTGATGATATTCCAAATACCGCGTTCCGTGACCGCCCAACACTATTGTCATAAAGAAACAATGGCACAAAAATTATAATGTTATTGGTTCTGGCCGCACGGACTGAGCAGTTATCAAGTATTATCTTATCTATACCGTGAGAAAAATAGTGGGAAATTAAGTTTCCTAATACGGGCCTCGTATCTTTTTTCTCATCTTATCGCGAAAACATTTTGATTTTATAAAGTAAGAAATTTTCTGATGTGAACACAGGCAATTACTTCCATCACAGATGTAATTTATTTCCATGAATTGGCTGTTTTATAAAAAACAGCAGTTTCGCTCGTGTATATAAGCAAAGAATAATTAATCTGAAGGCCTTTCGTATAAATTAAAAAGGTTTTGCAATCGCTGTGAAAAATCTAATCCCCTTAATACTGCAGATTGTGCAAAGCGAGTATATCTCGCGCATTGGCTCTGTAACCAAGTTGAAATCAACGACGGCTACTTCAAAGGAAATATGACTAATTTCACCGTAAAAAGATTTATCTTTTTCATTTAACACTGCCTTTCAATTATGAGCTTTAATTGTTGGAGTTGTTTAACTTCTCAAGTGAGAAACTTTTAATTTGTTCCTCTATTTATTGTTTTTTGGAGTGAAAATTAAAGACGCCTATGGTGCATCGTAGATTGCTCCTATATTCTTTGTTTATGGCTGTTTTATTCATTAGCATTATAATCCAAACGCGTCACCGATCCTCTTTAAAATGTGAGGCTAAATAAGCATAGCAACTTGTCCCGCAACAAAGGGAGTTAAGGAACCGCTGCAGGGCAGTTATCGCAAAATGCATTTATATCTTTCCTTAACGGGATGCCGTGTCACCTTACACCCAACCTGAGTAATCTGATAGGCGTTTGGGCATCTCTCCGTAAGCGGAAAACTTGAAATATTTGGGAATTGGATGCAGGCCACGATGAAACTTCACCGCAGTCGATTTTCCGTTTAATTTAAGAGAGGTTGGGGCGTTCTAAGCGCATGACCTGCTTTGGTTACTCTGTTGCCCGAGTAAAAGATTCAGCGCGGGAGATTCCTTCTGCACCAGAAGGCGGGAAAGCGCAAATCCCACTCCTTTCCGCCTGCCGTCCGCTTCCGTTTATCCCCTCCCCTTCCTTTCCCAAAAGCATCTCTCCTCATTCTCACGCGGTAGTGAATTAGCAAGAACAAATCAGCTTCTTCTATTACTCTATATTCTCTCTATCTCTCTCTCTCTCTTTCTCTCTCTCTATCTTTCCATCTCATCGACCATCCCCCGCTCGCGCCCGCTATTTGCCCGGAACTACACTTCACTCCCGGATTACGCGGTCGTTTCGAGTTCCCCGGAAGCAAAACTGCATTCGCAGGGAAAAAATTAAGGCTCCGAATCCAGGAGCATGAAGAGGAGGGACGAAAGAACGAAATTGCGAAATTGCAAATCCTCAAGGACGACAATCGGGATACATCTGAGCATTTAGCAAGACCTTTGTTCCTCCGTCGGCACGGACGGAAATTTTTTGGGGTTTTTGTGAAGGAGGGAGGAGGAGATGGGGAGGAGACGTCCCGTAGCGCAAGAGAGCTCCGCAAACTGGGGCAAGATCTGGCATGCGAGGAAGCGGCGACTGCCTCATCACCTTGTTCCTCCCTCAGAAAATTGAATCTCGGTCCGACTACCCGCACCGATTCCCCACGTGGGAGTTACCTCGATGAGCTAATTAATTCATCGTCAAGGCTTCGTGGCCAGCCGAAAAAGAACTTGGCGAGGGTATTTCAAGCAAAAAGGATCTCGTTTGATGTGATTCTCTGTTTATTAAGTGCTAAATTTCGCACTTTACCCTTGGAGGATCATAGTTCCACCTGCATGGATTGCAGAACGATAAAATTGGAATTTTTGTGTATTTTAATTCATCAAAGCTACGCAAAATCTTATTTTTGCTAAATTATGGTTTTGCTTTTAATTTGCTAATTATTATCGAAGGGGCAACCACCAGTTTGGAAAACGCTAACTTATAAAGTTCCTTCTTTCAAAGCGTTTTCACCTATATTTCACCAATATCTCCGATAGCTTACCAAATCGTATCAACCGATGAATGATGCCCAAAATTGAAATCTCATAGAATGGCACAGATAGTTTTAAGATATCTTTTTTCACGAACGATAGGGGATCATAACAGCATTTTTCGACCTCGGTAGGGTCATGTTCGAGTGAAATTATCCTGGTGTGTATTCACCCCCGGCCGCATACCCGATTGGTGGCTTGCAGGGCATGTATAAATAAATAAATAATATTAATGATAGATGGAGTAAGCTTCACATCAGGTGTTCCCTAGAGGAGTGTTATGGCGCCTCTTTTATTCCTACTTGATGTTAACGACATTCAGTCCATAGTTACTAGTAAAATACGTTCATCTACCGATGGTGTGGTGGTTTACCATGATTTCCGTGATCCTGAGGAAAAAACAGCTAAATCAGATGATCTGAAAGCTATCAAACGCTGATACGACATTTGGTAATTAGAATTAACCTTAAAATGGTACGTAAAGATACATTTTTAGAAAAATAGCGGTTCCTTCCCGAATGCCTACTGCATTGGGAGCATGGAAATAGAATCTGTAGACACAATTAAATGCCTAGGTGTTGCCCTCTCTCATGATCTCTCCTGGGTGTAACACATACGGGGAATATGCACCAGCTAACAAAAACTTAGGATTTATTAGTAGAGTACTAAGTAAATGTGATGAAAATGTCAAAGAGAAATGTTATCTGTCGCTGATTAGGCCTCATTTAGAATATGCTGCAAGTATATGGGATCCTCATGAAGTAAGATTAATTGCCAAACTGGACCGCGTGCAGCGTAGAGAAACTAGATTTGTAGAACGTTGTTATGATAAACTTAGTCGTGTATCCAAAATATTAGAGCAGCTATGCTGGAAATCACTCACGGAGCGAATGTTAAATTACAGGTTGAAGCTCTTGCTTAAATTTGAATGTCTCTATAGCAAAGATGTTGTATTGTCTGTATAGCAGTGATGTATTATTACCCTCATCGTGTTATGGAAGGCGAGATCATGCCAATAAAATTAAAGAGATCATTTGTAGATCTGATTTAAGATTAAAGATGTCACTTTTTCCATGAACGATAATAATGGCATTGCCTGAGCCCGATAGTGTCACGTTCGGGTAAAAATTAGTCTGGTATATATTCAGCCCCCGCCACACACCCTAGCGGTGGCTTGTTGGGTTCATGAATAAAAAAAGGTGAAGCTACATAGTTCTATGATGCGTTTTCCCCCAGGACAGGCTTTCCACCGTATGCTTATTACGATAAAACTTTAAAGGCATCACTTTCGTGATTTATTTAAATAACCTTTCTGCATTCGAAGTACACGGTTAATCTGGGAAAAAGAATTGTGTTTTAAATAATTTATAATGTATTTTCCCTCGAAATCACTGACCGTAATTCAGCGCCCAACCCAGCGGACTTTCTAGGTGTACATAGTATTGATTTAATCAGTCAGAAACGTCCTAAGGAAACAGAAATGTATGCTTTGAATTATTGCTGTCAATTAATTCAAATAAAATATTTGGCTTGACATATAATTTATCGAAGGTTGAAATATTCAACTTTTCTGTTAATGCCGTATGTTAAAATATTTTCCATGAATAGAGTGTGGAAGCAAAGGATTTTCATGCTTAAATTGACGGATTTTAATAACTGGGTAGCATGCTTTTGAAAAAGCAGCACGTCGCATATTATGAAATCACATATCAGTATTAGATACACTAAAACCAATTTACATTTCACATTGTGGTTTATTTCTACTAAATATAATTTTACTTCGATTTAAATATAAGTTATACTACGCATTTGGTTTACCGGTAATTTTGGTCTTTGAATATAATTTTACAAAAAAGAAATATTTTAATATTCTTTCACCGTTGGAGTTAAGGTGTTTCTTTCTCCCATTAAACAATTAAAGACATGAACCATAACATGCCCTCCCACAGACGCATATTTAGGCCAGCAACTTCAGATATCTTAGGCATATTAATACAGTGAGGAAAATGGCCTACTTTGTTTCCTTTGATTGATTCGTAATGTTGGAACTAAGAGCTCAATTTTTTCAAATCCTGGGAGTAAACTTGTTAATTGCCGTAAGCTATTACCAGTAGATTTTAGGGGAGACGACCGAGAGCTGAGGTGATTTGCACCATTAGGGATGGACAGGAAAGGATGAAGGGTGGAGAGAAACCCGGCATCGGCATTAGCCTACCCCTGTCGAAAGACGCCAAGGGGTCGGCAGCTTAACGTCCTATCAGACGGACGGCGTAAGCTAAATCCAATTGCCCTAAAATTATTGAAAGTAATAATATTCTAATTGACATATTTAGGTAGCGTTAAAATTTAAATCATGAGTTTGGTGGCTAAATGACATTAGTTCCAAAAGGTTGCACTTGATTTTGACATTAAAAAACTTATATTTCACTAAAATGGCCATATGAAGAAGTCTTGTATTCTACGAATGCTCTTTTATGATCACTTATTTCATAATCTAAATTTAAAGTAGTCCAAAAATATATCGCTTTAGGCGAACCAAAATGATAAAAAATTTCATAATTATTATTTTCCTCCGAAATAGAAATAGTCCAGAGGAATTTATTGCAATAAAAGTTCAATTAATTATGATTAATAAGAAACTGTCAATCGGAGTAAGTTACCCAAACTAACTAGATAAACTATCGGAATCACAGGTAAAAAGCTAAATGTATCACGATATCTCACGGGAATCATTCGAATTTATTAAAATTATTGTTTGTTAAATAAAGCGGAATATATACTTCACTATTTTTCCAAAAGAATATATTTTTAATTTTCTATGAGGACATGTAACTGATAATCATATTACGGCTTCTACAAAGACTTTTGTTATATTTTTAATAAATTAACGCATGACGGTAATTCTTAGGGTAATAAACTTCATATGATAAATAGTCATGACAAGCAAAAAATAATATTGGTTTAGTCGCTATTACGGTACGGTAAAAAAATAAATTAGGGTCGAGAGGAAAATGATTCAGCCATTTATAGAATTCAATATAAGTAGATGGAAATAGCCCAGGTGTCTTTGCTTCCAACATGTTTATCAATGTCATCTTTTATGATTTTAGTTGAAATATTCTGGCATGTTAGATTAAATGTGGAGGACGATTTTTATGTTTTAAATTATAGTTTACCTTGGGTTGAATTAATCAGAACGATATAGGTTTTCTTGTTTTAAAATTAGAACTATATTTTTGTCCATTTCATAATTATCCATATTACCGCAGAATTAGGTATGCTTCATTATCATCGGTGTATGTGTGGTCATTAGATTTTCCTTTCCCAAAGCCCTAAACTTTCTATTTGCGATCATACTATAGCCTCAAGGGAATGGTTTCAAAAATAAACCAGACAACGGCTCCATAATAAAATATGTCATGTTTTTCTTCACCTATTTACTTAATTTAATCTCTCTTAATTTCCTTTTCTTTACGAATTATTAATCAGCGTTACGCCTAAGACATTCGGCCAGACTTATGTGGGAGTTTTCTAAGTTTTCTTTTGAAAATTCTTTTTTCTTTCTGAAAGTCTAAAAAAATTAACATTGAAAAATTTTCCCACTTGTTTTTTCAAACTTCATATCTTTAATTTGATAATACACTCGCAAATTTTCATATTAAAAAAATATTTCTCTTTTTGCAATATTTGAGGCATGAAAACCATAATGGTATGTTTATTCTGCCGAACCACAATAACTTCTTATCACCTTTTAGCTACTTAGAAATATATTGATGCTAGAGCTAGTCAGACTAGAACACTACCATATACGAATAAGTACATGGCGTTAGGTGTAAGGGTTTCCGACTAAGGGCTTTCTAGTAAAATTTTAAAAAACTCTTTAAATAAATTATTATATATATGAATAAATACTGCATGTCTTAATCATCACTGTTTATCAAAGAGAACATAAAATTGCTCATTAATTCTTCATTCCGCATCGAGGAGGAAAATGAGTCCCTTGTACGTCTTACTCCTGCCGTTTAATTTTCCCACGATAATAGTACTTTTATTTTGCACGAAAGAGAACTTAGTTGTGAAATCTCAACAATAGTTTAGTCGTTTAACGCTATATCCTTTGCATACAACCCTTTGAATTTGAAAAAAAACCCCGTCAAAGTTTTTTTCCGTTCTTTTTTCCATTAGATAAGTATTCCACTTGAATATTTTAATCTCCGATCTAACGTAAGAGCTGGATGCTGTTCACTCTGTTTGCTTAATTGGTTTTATGCCTTCCATTTAATTTTCTTGTGCAGATAAGGAGATACTCGTAAGAAATAAATCACCGGGAAGTATGTGTGCTTGCTTCTTTTCCATGCAGATTTGCGCATCTCTTTCTCAGCCTTTGTAGTCACACCGAGACGGCGGAAAATTTACGCCTTTTGAGCGTATGGGATCATCTTCTTGTTGCCTCTGATTAAAATGCAGAATAATTTTCTCCTTTCACGAGACTTTAATCCTTTCCCCTAAAATTCGAAGGCCTTATGAATGGTCACTTTTAATTACTTAGTGCTCTTGAGTGAATCATGACTTCAAAGGCTTTTAAAATATTACTTTGGAAACTAGAGTCAGTATATATATTTACAAAACCGTATCCATTAGTTACATGAGCGTAGAAGAGTGTATTTCTGCTCTATTTAAGTTCCCTACATCACATTTTTAAACTCATTCTGGTATATAAATAATGTAGTAAATATGTTATATGAAAATTGTTACACTACGTTAAGTTGGAACTCAGAAAAATAGTTTGAATTTCCTAAATTTTGATTTTTGTTAGCCAGATTCTATGTAACTTTCGAGTAGGATAGTATTGTTATTAATGGACAAGTGTCATAAAGTGTTATTGATAATATTTATTTCAGTCACAATCTCACCAAACGCCAGCCCTAGAAACGGTAGGGTGCCTACTCTCCACTGTACTACTAGACATAATAAGACAATCGCGATACCTGAGGAGGATATAAAACTGTTTAAAAAATATGTTAATACCTAATCACTTCTAGCTCTAAATAAACTCGTTTATTTTTCTACAGCTTTTAAAACTCTAAATATATGCCTTTTAGTGAAAGAATTATTTGCAATGCTAAGGTGGTTTTCGTGTTCGCCCGCCTAGAGAGCTTTCATTATGCGACTCTACGTTTTTCTAAAGTTGCAGCAAGAGTCTTCAGGAACAAGGTTAGGGTACACAGCTGTGACGCGAGAGAAACTCCGAGCCACATAATACGACCTTGCCCTAGACGCAGCCGCGACGCCATTTATAATTTCCAGTCTGAATTTAATAGTCCGATGACTTTCTGCACGTTCTATTTTCAGTAAAAAATTCTCATATTTTTTACCGAATTTTTAAAATGCTTCAGTAAATGTTGGGTTGAAAAGAAACTCTTAAAAATTGTTATAAATGTTTTTTTTTCAAAATAAATAAAATACACATGAATAGATTTTATCCTTTGGCATATTTAAGATTGCCGATCGAATTAATGGTTACATAACTTTGTTGAACCAGAGTAATCGGTGATTAACCAAGGTTTTTATTTAACTACAAAACAAATATTTAGGCATACTCCGTTAGGCTTCTTCCGAAAGCACACTTTTGTTGGAAAAAAAATTTTTGAACTAATGGCCTCTTTTTCTCCCTGATTCCTATCTTACGAGGTACCGGTTAAGCCTGTTATAACGATGCGGGCATTCCTTGATTTTATTTGGAAAAAGATAAATTTTATCTTTTCATAAAATACTTGTTTGCATTTGCATATTTTGTTAATTATTTCTTCTATATTCGTAGATTTTCTTCTTTTAATTTATATTGCCCGAATGACGTGTTCTTCCTTTATTGTAGGACTGGATAATTCCTTGGGTGGTGCCTATGTTCAATCCCTTTGCCTAGAAGTACTTCGTAATACTACAGTTTCAGTACACCCGTCAGGCCAAACATTGAAAGGACATCGCAAAAAGGGAAATCTATGGTTAATCCTTTCGCAAAATATAAATAATATTTACGACGCTTTATTATAGGTGCAAATGAAAACCCCTAACTTAATTTTGCTTCCCGGGTCTATTATTAATGTGTCCGGGAGGCAATTACTTCCAATCCATACGCATGAGTAAGCAGTATTTTTTTCTTTATGTTTATTGATAAAACTCATTTTTAACCCTTGAAATTAATATCTGTGTACGTGGCTATTTCTTGTAAGTTCAGATAAATATAGTCACGGCTTGCATACACCTTCACCAATGATATGAAACTTTTTTGGAAATTAAAATTAAAATTGGGTAAGTTACAAGCGCTGACCAAAGTTTAAGCTTCAGCTCAAACTAAAGAGCTACCTAACTAGTTACCAAAGAAAGAAATGAAAAAATATTAAGCTCACATGTACCCCGCGACGAAAGTACATGAATTGCGTTTTTGCTCATAAATACTTAAAGCTCATATTTTCCTGGTTATGAAGTTGCCATAAGTTTGTTCTCACGCTGTAAACATTTTCTCCACATTTTCAAGGGATTGATTTTGTACACAGCCGCGCGCATATCGCGTAAACAAATATGCACACATTCTACAGAGCACCTGAAAGGAATCTGGGATCCATCCTGCTATTCTCTCTGGACCGTTGCCGTTAAACTATCGACCATTTGATTAGCTGGTGCCATTCCGACAAAGCTGACCGAATATATAAGAAATACTCTCTTATACGAGGGTGATCCAGGAAGTACCCGATCCAACAAAGAAAACACAAAAAGTTTGGAAAAAAATGTATTTATTTTTCAACATAATCTCCTTTCAGCTCTATACACTTATCCCAGCAATGTTCAATAAGTTCGATACCCTTTTTATAATAAGAACTTAAGAGTCTTGCTCCTCAAAATAGCCAATAACTGCCGACATCACTTCTTCACAGTTGGAAAATCTTTGACCACCGAGCCATTTTTCAAGTTTGCGAACAGAAAATAATCCGAGGGGGCTGAATCTGGTGAATAGGGTGTATGAGGCAGAAATTCGAACTGTAATTCATGAATTTTGGCCATTGCATTGCAATAATGGATTTGTGAGCTGGTGCATTGTCTGGATGAAACAACACTTTCATCTTAGCCAAATACGGCCGCTTTTGCTTGATTTCTTCGCTCAAATGTTGCAATAAGTTTCCATAATACTCACCGTTGATAGATTTTCCTTTTTCAAGATAGTCAATGAAAATAATCCCACGCGCATTCCAAAAAACCTACGCCATGACCTTGCCTGAATATCAAACCCTCTTCGCCTTCTTTGGAGGCGGTTTCCCCTTTTGAATCCATTGTTTTGATTCATCTTTTGCCTCGGGTGTGAAGTAATGGACCCATGTTTCATCCATGGTTATGAAAAGGTGCAAAAATGCTGCTTTGTTGATGTGAAACTTTGCTAAGACTCTATTGAAAAATCTTCACGACACTGGTTTTTTCCGAGTGTGAGCACCCATCTTGCACGCAGCTTACTCATCTCCACATTTTCAGTTGCTATGTGATATACCGCACTTTTTGAAATGCCTGCTAGCTCGCGCATAACCGATTGACAATCATCCACCATCACTTTTTGGATTTTCTTCACCGTTTCTGAAGTCGCCACCTCATTTGGTCGATCAATGTGATTCTCTTCTTGACAGCTCGTACAGCCTCGTTTAAACTCTGCCAACCAATACTTTACTGTTATAAACGAAGGAGCAGACACACCCAGAGTAGAATCCAGTTCAGCTTTTATATTGGTTTGGCTGAGGCCTATCAAATTAAAGTATTGCATCACATAACGATGACCAATTTTCTGAAATTCACTGAAAACGTTCGCCAACGATGGCTGCCAAACAATTACTAAACAGCGTGGCGTCTTCAAGCTTGAAGCATATGCTTTTTCGTTTGCATTCTTTTCTTTCTAACACAGTGACATTTTTAAACAACTACCGCCATCTCTAGGTCAGGCCGGGTACTTCTGGGACTACCTTCGTATGATTCCGATGTGAAGTTTCTAAAAGAGGATTGCCGTGTGATTACTAGGGGCGCCATTTGATTTTTGACTTTGTTACATGCTCTTACTATTGAGTACGTTGAGCAAGATGATTTAAGAAAAATTGTGAGTCAACCCTTGAGTCACTCACTCAATGGTGAACCTATCGGAGCAAGAACAGTCGTTGTGGGACCAATTAGACAACGCAAAGTGCAATCGGGGTTGGCCGATGTAAGTAACTTTGAGCCTGCTGAGTGCCTTCAAGCGTTGATAATTCTAACGCCACAGGCCATAAGGTCTTCCATTATCCCGTGGGAGTTACATCGTTTCCTCAAACCTGCAATAGTTAGGGAAAACGTACGCGTAAGAACGCGTGTGCCCCTGAAAAAAATTCACTAATTTACACATAACTTTTTTCACGCATTGTTATCGCGTACATTCTTTATAACATAAGGAGATCATGTTCTCTTGGGAGCACATTTTATTTGCTATTATTTTTTGAGGCTGACCATTGAAATTTGTTTCAAAAAAATTCTATTAGGGTGAGCAATGGAGAAATTATCTCCGATTTATATATTTAAAGTATGTCTTCTCTAGTACTATTCTATACTGAATAAATGCCAAGTAGTTACATTGTTTCACCATAATGATTATAACTATTCAATTATGAAAATATAATTACTGCATTTATAATAACATTTCGCATTTTTTATGAAAATGGAAAGTATCAATTGACATACTACCTTGATCAAAAATTTCCCGGAATTTATTCAGAAAATTAAAAATACAAGTTTATTCATCTAAATCTATATTGTCCCCTTCAAAGTAATCCCCATCGACTGCAACACACTTATGCCAGCGCTTGATCCAATCCTCGAAATATTTTTTATATTCGGTTTTCGGTATGTCCATCAGTGCTTCCTGCGATTTTTCCATTACTTCCTCTCGGCTGCTAAAACGCGTTCCCCGTAATGGTTTTTTAACTCGATTGAACAGAAAGAAGTCACAGGGAGCCAAATCAGGTGAATTCGGTGGCTGTTGGATGGTATTTGTTGCATTTTTCGTCAAAAAATTACGAATAATGATAGCACTGTGCGACGGTGCGTTATCATGGTGCAAAATCCACGAGTTTTCTGCCCACATTTCTGGTCTCTTTCGGCGAATTGCTTCACGCAAACATCTCATAACGCCCAAATAATACTCTTTGTTTACTGTCTGGCATTCTGGCAAAAATTCATGATGCACTACACCGTTGTAATCCATGAAAACCGTCAGCATTGCCTTCTTTTTTGACTGAAAACGACGTGGTTTTTTTGGTCTCGGCTCATTTGGTGAACGCCATTCACTTGCCTGATGTCTGGATTGCGTGTCGTACTCATAAACCCACGTCTCGTCTCCAGTAATGATCCTTTTGATGAATGTGGGATCGGATTCAGCCTCGCAAATCATGTCTTTTGCGACGTCAACACGGTCTCTTTTTTGCATGAAATTGAGGTCTTTTGGCACCAACTTTGCTGCTACACGACGGAAACCCAAATCATTAACCACAATGTCTTGGGCGGATCCATAGGCAATGTTCAAGTCCTCTGCTATTTCTCTGATGGTTAATTTGCGGTTATTGACCAACATTTCTTTTACTTTATCAATTTTTTCACCGACTTTCGATGTCGATGGTCTGCCACTGCGTTCATCATCTTCGATTGACTCACGACCACTTCTGAACCGCTCGTGCCACTGGTAAACGACCGTTTTTTTAGAGAATCGTTGCCGAAACACTTTTCCAACATTTCCAACGTCCGTGCGCCACTAAATCCGTTTTTTACGCAAAATTTAATACAAGTTCGTTGTTTCAAATTTAAATCCATTTCTGAAATTGTAAAAAATCGCCAACACACACAGAGATAGATGTACTCTTGGCTACGTAACTTTTGCAAATGTCAAGTTATGACACTAAGATTTAAAGGGAATATCAACAAGAGATGTACCAATTTAACAAAAAAAACAGAACTCAAATCGGAACGATGGGAGCGCCACACGGTGGTTATTCCGGGAACTTTTTGATCAAGGTAGTATAGGCATATTCAAATTCGCGTCGAACTATCAGCATATAAAAGTATACATGGCATCGCAAAATTCACAAAGGAGAAAATTGAATAATTAACTTCTTCATTGAATGATTACTCCTCAGAGAAAGTATTTTTTCCAAAAAGTTTAACTTTGGTGAAAAGACACCTTTAAAATCTAATTTTTTATTTTAAACGGTCAAATTTGCCTATTTTCCCATCGCCAGCTCTTTTTAACCAAACAGAATAAACATTAAATGACACTAGGAGGATTCTGATTTGCATTATAACACTATTATTTGCTTTATTATAAAAAGCCAATATGAATTAGGATGTGATAATTAATTTATTAACTTATGCAGATTCCCTGGTTTTCCGTCTATGGCTAAAATGTTTAAATATCCTATATATTCCTCCTTTCCAGGTAGCTGTAGTAATTATCACTAATAAGGATTATGTTCTAGCTTTCTTGATGTGGTAAAAACTATATACTAAATATGCGATTAAGGTTGGAATAAGATAAATTCCCTTGATACCACAATTCTTGTTTGACTGGTATTTATAATTGTTTTTTTATTGCGAAGTATGCCGATTCTTTTAATTTAATTCCTTTAGGCACACGTGATGCTGTAATCAAAAGTGGATCGGTATGCATATCCTTGGAACCATGAAAGGGATATCCTTAATGGCTAAACATTCTTAAACCTCCCCAGGCAAATAAGAATATGTACGTGGCATAGAAAATACGCAAAGTATAAGAATACGTGGAGTGAAAAGAAGGGGATGATTAGATGACGGAATTTAGAAGAAAACAAAATTTGAAGATATATAATAAGGGACCTTCAGTCTATCTACTGTAAAAAGTTACTCTGATAGGGTAAAAGAGCTTTAGCGATTCATTTTGATATGTAGTCCTCATATCTGCGTTTCCTCATCAAGTAATACTCTGAGACACATTTCCGAAAAACTGCTCCATTTTCTCATAAATACGATTTATTGACGAGTAAAAAAATTAACAAATTTTGCCGAGGTCCCAAATTTTCATGAGCTTCAAAGTATTAATGAATTTATTTTTTCTTCACTGTTCTCTTTACAAGATTATCTTTTATACATGTGGCGCATACTCCAAGACCCAATTGACTCAAACATAATCACGCTTAACTAGTTATACTTGTATTTATTTATTTGACTTCATCTGATTTAAAGACTTTGTCATTTAACGTATCAAGCATTGGTTTTCTGCAAAAGGATCTGTCATGTGTTGAATGACCCAACATAATAGTTCCTATACGAGTACTTCCTCGTGCATTTTTAAGGTGCCCTATATTAGTTTAAATTTTAAGGTCAAAATTAACTTTGCATAATACGATTGAACAAATGGTGTTTTTGAACTTAGCTCTTTGAATCAATGACTGTTGCTTCAGGTCCATTGGAGCGCTGATCACAGTAAAAAATATGCACTACGCAATACAACAGACAAATGTGTTACGTCCATTTAGGTGTACGATGAATCATAAATGTATTGTTTGACTTGACACTGATATAGGTGTACGGGGTCAACATTTGAATCAAAAGTTGTGACGGTAGCATTATAATGCATCATTACGTCTCTGGCCGCATCAACTTTGCCATGTCGTAGGGAGAAAGAGAGAGGGCGAGGAAGGGGGAAAGTGATCAAAAATGTGAATCGAAAGAAATGCGATCCATCATCTGTTCTGGGTTTCTCGTGTTGCTTTGTTTAATGCAATCGAGGTCCTATGATATCTGAGTCGTAACGTGTGATGAATATCCCGCGGACTCCGCATCACGGGATTACTAGTTTTAGGTCGAAGTATAGATGGCTACGTGGGAATGAGGTTTTACGCGATTCGAACGTGGAAGGTTGATAATATTTTTAACACGTGATCGGAAACTTGCATTGGAAAAAAAGTGGAATATAAATTATCCGCTGTAGGAAATGGAAATGGATTCGTACGCTCCATCAGTAAAACGCGAAATAGGTCTGGATGAAAATAACTTGGAGATTCGATGTAAATGCGTGTTTTGAGCGTTCGAAAAAAAATCCATTTCGCAATTGATCAACGTAGAAGATTGGATTAATACACGTGACACCAGCGACTTTACGCACGTCGAAGCTGTTTCATTAACAACGAGTGCGATGCTGCAGTGATTTCTCTAATAAATACACTTCGAGCTATTTGCATCCGCATCAACATTTTGGCAAAAACATGAAAGTAAATAGCATTTTCTTTAAGCGACCAGTCTTTTGACAACTGGCAAAATATGGAGTATTTATATTGATTAAAATTCCGCGTATTTATAAATAGCGGCCAACTCATGTTATAAGTAAAATGAAAGTCATATGGCCATCAAAGGTAAACTAAGTCTGCATGTAGCGTAAATGGGAAGGTGTAGCTGAATAAAATATGTGATTATACGTTGCTAAAACTAGGATTGAAATATAAATTTCAATTGAAATTGTACATCTTGAAAAACGAACGATAACCTAGGCATAGTCTATGTGATATGAAGGATCAGTAGTTTTATGCAACTTACTTTCAAATGTTAAATACGATTCAAATTATTAGGAATAGAAAAAATGCATTGGTACATCGGTATTTATCACCCGAAAATTCAAATAATGTATATTAATTCAGCCTATTTGTAATATCATCTCCATTAAAATTATTTCATTAAGTCATCGATATATTGTAATTAATTAATTAAAATAAAAACAATATTGTATCAAATTCCAATACGAGTTATAATAACTTGCCAAGCAACCACAACTCATGCAATTATCACTGATCATTATGACTTTAATTTGAAAACGAAACCCAAAATGTTATTTGCAATCTATGTCGAGAATATCGTGAAATTTCAGTGATATGATTTAACCTAAAACTATTTACCTCTCCACCACGGCATATTAACATGGAAAAATTGGTTCCTTTGAGCTAATTCGTGTCATTACAATATATTCATTTTCAAATGTTTCCAAATTATTAAATATCTGGGCTAACGATTACGTGTGCATGATTAAGATAGACAGATAGTGGTCATATGGGTTAAATTAAGACCTAATGGTTCCTTCTTCCATTTAACCCATAATGATTAAAATGTCTAATTATTGAATAAATAATTAATGTTTATATACGTATATTTTAATGCATGTATAAAGCGAAAGAAAAACCTACAAAATATGGTAAAACATCGAAGCTACCTTATGTGGCTACTTATGAAACACGTAGAAGCATAGAGAAAAACAGTACTTGGTTGTTGGACTGTTTCGGCGGTGACCTCCCGCTTTCTTCAATTGGAGAAAACTCAAAATTTGTGGATTTCACCAGCGTTAACAAGAGTTATAAATGGTTTAGTATATTCTCCAAATGAATGCCAAACGTTATTAGTGATAGTTCACTTTAATATGTCGTTAACCATTATACCGAGGTGTGTATTCAACTTAAGCTACTTTATATTTGACTATAATTTAAGTTTAAGACCCCTGTGTAGGCAAAAATACCGACGGCAAGAAGTTCTTAGCTTTAATTGGATACAGGGAGAAATATGCCTCGTTCTCTTAATAAATGGCGTATGAAAATATGCATTCCCCGATTACCAATTCCCAATACTTGTGTCAACTTTGGTTTTGTAGTGTTCGCGTATTTTTTGAGGGAGAACGATAAGACAGGGTGGTTTATGCTTGACTACATGAAGTTCTAGAAATATAAACGCTAATAGTTCTTACTGGTAAGCCAGCAGAAAAGTTTCTGATTGCAGGTTTTTGAAGTAAAAATTCATTTTCCTGGGTTATGTGCTGCCATTTTCACTGACACGTATGCGTCGGTGAAAATGATAGCACCTTAAAGACCTACTATGTAACCTTAAAGACACGGTTAAAATTACCTCTGCGAACATTTAAGCACTTTCTACTGAGGCACAGGCATCTATGAATAGATAATGAAACACAAAAATTAATTTTTTTACGAACCAATTTAATAAAAATCCCGTAAACAGTCAAAATATGACCCCTGTTGTAGTTTTGGGGATCTATATTGGATTTTTTTAATTTTCAAAATAACTAGATGAATTTTGACAGTTTCCTAACATTTTTTTCCTAACAGTTTTGTATTGCTAACACCAAGGATATAGACATATCTACGGGAACGACTATCACTAAAAGCACGTTGCGGCTTTAAATAGGAAGTCACTATGACGCTACAAATAATGGTATCTTTGAGTGCCAACTTAAAAAAAAAACAATTGTTACTAGATGTAGTTTGCAATTCTTCTTATTAGCCTGTTCTATTACCACTCATTAGATTATTATTTGGTATCTAGTGTTAATAGATAGAATCAATAAAAGTTAAAAGTAAAAATATTTTTCAAAGAAACCGGAAACACTAAATCACGCATTTATTTAATTATTAATTCAAATTCATTTATTCAAATATTTTGAGTATGGTTTCATGCATTCAAAAATTCTATTCATTGAAGGTAACAGTATCATCTAACTAGCCAAGTATTCCAAATAAATCATAGATATTACAAAATAGACCACTTTACTCTGTCTAAATAGTAACTTTGTGATTTCACAGAAAATTTATTTCGATATGACCCGGGTTTGGACGTGCAGCGTCATCTTCAGGTAACGCCTGAAACCATCAGCCGTTTTCTTAAGGCGGATTCGCACCGAATTTGTATCCAGCGATTTAATTCGATCATGTTCATTTCAATGTAACATTTTGTATCTCTTGATTTTTGCTACTAAACTTACTCTTTGTGCATATGGTATGCTCTCATTTAAATATCCATTCGTATGCCAAACCCAAATATTGTATAAATCGTGACAAAAAAGCCAGCCATTAGATTGAGTCCCCGTTTTTATGTTGATTTCTTTTGGCAGTGTAATTTTGCTTCTTCGGTGAAAACATTAAGGAATATTAAGCTGAGTTGAGGTCTTACCGTAATCCCTTAGGGCATGTTAGAAAGTACATC
Organism: Hetaerina americana; assembly: GCF_022747635.1. NCBI lineage: Eukaryota > Metazoa > Arthropoda > Insecta > Odonata > Calopterygidae > Hetaerina > Hetaerina americana. The sequence goes on from NW_027287128.1 coordinate 72,746, forward strand.
TTAAAAGTCAACTAAATAACCGAATTAAAGAGCACTGTGAATAAAATGACAGTAATTGCGTTTAACGTGATCTAGGTACCTAAATTTGTGTTTTCTTCGGCTTTAAACTGCTCAAGTGTCTATGAAAGACGTTACATCATTAGTGTGTTGGATGACGTTAGTTCGTTGGGTGTAGCAAAAGATATGGAGTGTTTTTAAAATGGGTCCTTATGCAAGTCAAATGAGCACTCGACTTTTTTCCAGTCATTTAATTCGATCGTGTTCATTTTTACGTAACGCTTTGTATCCTATTTATTTTGCCACAAGACTTAATTTATGTACATTTGTTAAGATTTCTTAGGTTATGTATGATAGATTGTTTGTATATACTGTCCATATTTCTACCGTTGCAAAAATAGAGCGGTGTATTCCGGAATAGGAGATTAAATTTCAAGACCGTGCCGTAGTAAATGTTTTCATTGATCTAAAGTAAACACAAAGTTAGAACGGAAGATCTCCTCACCAAGCTCAATTCACATTCTAGGAAACCTTTCTTCTGCGACTAGTATTACTTATTTATACTATAATGGCGTATCTCTACCATAACTTACCGATAATGTTGAGCCACACAGGTAATTAAGGGGTTTCGTTTGGAGCATTACTAACGTTAATACGGATGTTATAGACTTCCAATTTATTATCATGAATGCATCTGTTATTAATTTAAAGTATCAACTATTGAGGGAGTAAAAATATTAAAAAATTATGAATTATGAATAATTATGAATATTTTCATTTCTAATATAGTTCAACATACATCTAATGAGTAGGTGTGTCTCACTTAGTACTACCTCCATTCACTCCTTCGTACATATGAGTAATGGAAGTATATGTTATTAATCTTTTAAGAATTTCGTCACAGAATTATGGCTTATAACTGTCTTCACTATGCAATGTTGGCCTCACTTATTTAGCGTAAGACAGTAATCACCAATTGATATAATAATACAGTGGCGAGCGAGAATAGGGTGTTTGCATTCAGGTCGGGAGTTTTTCTATTCGATCTCACATAAGCTCACGGGTGTTATAAACAAGCTTCAAAATGTTTTGGCAATGCTAATTCTCAAAATGTCGACTTATGTTCTCATATTATATATTTAGTACATTTAATATACTTGAGCAGACTTATTATAAAAATTAAAGGCAAACTTTACGATGTTAACAAGAAAGGAAATGTAATAAAAGCCTCCTGCCATAATTACGTAAATCAAACATAAGTTTTAAAGACTACAGAGAGATCTTTCCATGCTAAAAAAAGAACCTGGTATTGACAGCATAAGCTTCACCCAGGTTCAGGTCACGGGCGCCCTTGCGAGGGTGACGCCCCCTCCTCAATTTTTCTTGAAACTGCTTTTTATATTCCCTCCAGAGTCAGAAATGGAGACGTTAGTTTGTATTGTAAGGATTCGGAGTTGCTGGAATTATAAATTTGATTTTTTTAATAATTACGTTAAAATGGGACAATTAACGTTTTGTAATTGATGAACTTTGATTAGGATTCTAAACGGTCAAACTTATGCGCTTGTTCGTTTGTGGTGGAAATTAATCTCTCATGAGCCATAGATGATCGCAAAAACGAGTTTGTCTTCTTTAAAACTCCAGCTAACCGTTAGGAAAACTACTCTTTTCACTTCCAACAGTGGCTGGAAACCTGAGGATGATTTTAAACGCCATCAATGCGCTAGGGAAAGTTTCGATTGTGTATTTGTTTCAAAAACTGGAGAGAACTCTCCCTGGAACAACTCTGTACAGAAAAATATATTTTTCCACACAATAATTTGCTACTCTAGACTGTCGCATAGTGGTAAATAAAGTAGTGGTCAAGATGTAATTTATTCTCCCCAGCGCCATGACTCCCGCCATTGTCTTCAACAGAGGGAGCGGGAGAGTATTTCAATAGTTTCGCCCAGCATTCTTACAATCATGATCCAAACTCATAATCATCTACCATCTAGGGAGGAATAGAAATTAGTATTTGTGCCTGTAAGTTTTAAATTCCTTGGTTTTCATTCACATTTTCCACTGGAAATAGTTTTGGTTTCAGATACTTCATTATATTTTCCTTTTTGTGAAGAATAACTAGACCGAAGGTAAAATAAGTCCTCAAATATGTATATCATTTTGCTAGGTATGAGGCAGAATTTGGGGAAGAGGGAAAAGCCAAGCAAGAAATATGTTTTGAATGGTTGGATATTCCCGACGAATAAATATTTGGACAATTGGCACCCTGATTCAAGCACGCGATTGAAAAAATATAGAACGATGAGATTGTTTATAAGGATTTATTATAAATTTTAGGAGGGGCTTGGTTGTATTCTCTGTTTATCTATTCAGAAAATCTGCCCAAAATTAATACTCTTACAAAATTTCAAAGCAAAACTAAAGTCGGGAGTCTGTTCCTTTTGCAGAAAAAATATATTTCATCCTTTAAAATCCTACTCATTGAAATTTAAGATGTTTAGGCCATTTTTTAGTAATAAATGTCACTTTCTTATAGCTTAAAAACCTCTCCTTTAAAAGTTTCAATGCAATATGTTATAACTTATTTTTTATGTAGACATTAAAACCTTGTGTTGAAAATAAAATTGGAAAATTGATTGGTGAAATCGCATGAGAGTAAAGCAACGCTACGACGCTGCAGTACCTTCAAAGTCGATAAAATTCTTCGAAGTGAATAAATTAAAATAATATATACTATTCAAATACGTTGGAGTTCACATGAAACAAAACATTCCAATTCTTATTCCTCGGATGTAACTTAATTTAATGGTTCAGTTATTTTAGATTTAGAAATCATATAATGAATTATCAAGCTATTCTACCTTCACATAACTCCTTTCCTATAATTTCTTCAGAGGTTATATTAAACTTTTATTGAACTTCGTCAATCAACAGTATACCTTAATTTTTCTTAGGGCTTCCGCGACATGTATTTGGATAAGGCCTTCAGCATTGTTGATTTATCTATAATCCCCCTTTAAAGATCGGGTCATCTAAATAAGTTATATCACTGTGTTTTTACTATTTCAACATATCACAAATATGATTAATTATTGTATGCTAAATTCAATTCTAATATATATTGTAAAATTTAGCTTTTTTATAACATTTAGGGAATGTTGACTGCAAAACAGTAATGGAACATTTCCGTTTTTCATTAAAATTACGCAAATATTACACAACCGCATATTAGTTTTTATATTTGTCTCCTAAGTTAGAATGCAGGATCTTACTTTTTTCATCATTCAGGTATCTGGGGATCACTATTCAATTTGTATTTTTAGCATTAAATATAAAAATAGGAACTCCTACGCAATAAATTACCCAAGGATATATATTTCACATGCAAATACACACAGATTCACAAATTTTGGCTGGAAGAAGAAGAAAGGATCTCTAAAATTAATTTGATAAAAATTCGAGGATAAACGAATCAACTCCCTCAATTTAAATTATGGTTATGATTTTGATATTTCTTTGAAAGAAATTCTCCGAAAGCGATCAATGATCGAACGAGAACGATCAAATATTTCAACAAGAGAAGCTAAGTCGCTAGAAACTTAAATTTGTATGCAATATTTCTTTTCGGCATTAGCTAAAAAATAAAGGTACTGTCTTCAATTTCTTTGAATGTAGAGTAAACGTAAACACTTGGGAGACTAAATGTAACTTATTAAGCTGGGATTTATTTCTTCACTTTGAGTGGGACTCACTGCTCTCGAAGTCATATCTATGCCCAAAATTTATAGGGTTGGCACGACATTCGATGAGGACGGCTGGTGCGTTATTCGAGGATGTGAGGTGGGGGAGAAGGGACGATTGGGGGAGGGGAGGAGTGAAGAATGAGTGCCAGATTTTAGATAAGACGCACAGTGGGAGGAGATTTTATTTAACAAGAGCGAGAGTTGTTTGAGGCTTACAGATTCGCGATTCATTCTCACGCCTCGAGAGTTTAGTGAGGCAAGAAAAATCAAAGGAAATTCCTCGCAAGGTGAGGAAAGTACACTGAGCTCAAAAGGTATATGCTTTCGTTAACATGAGACTTGTTCTATGCCAGTTGCTGCATTCCCTCGGGTGGTTCATGACGTCCAGGCCAAAGACCTTTATCTCCGTAGGGGGATGTCTCCGTCGATGTAGGAGTTCCCATTAAGGGTAATGTCGAGGAAGTGTTTCAACTGCGAGGTGCTTGGATTCTTATTTCTTTTCTACCCCTGTCATTCGAGTTTCTTTTATCTGCATTTATCCTTACGCAGTTCCTTGTGTTTACCCATGTGTTGTCCTCGTCAATCTTTCAGCGATGCTACTCTTATGGTACCATATTTTTATTTAAATCTTATATTGAGAACTAAAAATGCTTATTTGATCTCTGAAATTAAAATAGTTTAAATTGAACAGGCATCCTTTAGCAGAGGTACATTAGGAATCCAATTAGTATTCTATCTCACAGAGCATACCCCTTTCAAGGTACATTAGTGGTATTTAATTGTTATTAGCAGTAGTCTACCTCCTGAAGATAGTTTTTTTAGGCCCTAAAACTACACATTACTATACTCTTAACTCTAATAAAACAATCCACAATTTAAAAATAAATATATAAATGTAAAGGTATAAAACCATAAAGAGAGTTATCGGCCCCAAGGTCGGTTTGATGGGAGATGGTTCACCCAATACTAAGCTCAATGGCGTGTGAAATTCACGAGTAGGGCGGTCCTATCCCGCCCGGCGGCCGCACATTGGTTTCCCGGAAAGTGTTGATACCCGAAAAATTACACAGTTCAGGTGGAATTGAGGGTGCGAAGACGTGCCCCGGACAGCGTATCCTTCGGTCAGTTGTTCATCGCTCTACGCTCTGTCACACTATCACACACACGCATATATATATATATATATATATATATATATATATATATATATATATATACTAGCTGAACACCCGGCTTTGCACGGGTTAGGGAGAAACAATAATATAAATATACTGCATAAATAAAAACAACAAATTATAAAGTACAATAATACACTACTTCATACAAATTTAAGAATCTTTTTTATTTAACACCTGTTTATAAACTACATTTTTTGTTTCATATCCAGGAGAAAGAATATATAAATTTTTAAGCGAACCTACTCTGGAGCAAGCAACATAAAGTTGCCCGTGGCTAAAACATGGCGATCTTAGATCAACACCACAAAACTTTAAAGACTGTCCCTGTGATTTATTAATGGTAATTGAAAAAGCTAGCCGGACTGGAAACTGTAATCTTTTAAAGTTGAAGGGAAGATCAGTTGGGATTAGAGGTATCCGTGGAATAAAAATTATTTCACCTTTTCCAGTTTAAATGACTGCCTGGATTATATTTTTCATTAATTTTGTCACACACAATCGTGTCCCGTTGCAGAGTTTTGGTGGATCTAAATTTCGTAATAAAATGATTGGAGATCCTACTTTAAGTACAAGGCGATGTTGTGGCAATCCAGCTGGATCAAGTGAATTTAGGAATTCCGTTGGATAATTTACGGCTTCGTCAGCATCCACTACGGTATCAACCGATTTATATTCAATCACGTCTCCTGGCAGCATGGCTAGTATCTCCTTGTTAATTTCATTAACATCATCGTTCTTAGGAGCAAGAATGGCTCTTTCTCGCAACCATTCTAAATTTTTATAATTTTGATTAACGTTAGGATAGACTGCTTGTATCATATCGCGGACAGTTTTCACCGATACACATAAATCTGATGACAATTTTATCATACCAGATGCTTCAATAACTAATCTATCTTCTCCAATCTCGAAAAGTTTATTTGCAAAATTTTGAGCATTCCCATCTCTAAAGAGGATTCGCATGTTTTGTTTAAGGCTAATTTCTTGGACATGATTCCATAGAACAGAATGTTTTAAACAGGCATAAATTTCATCGGCTGGAATCGATTTTGGAATGACAGGCAGAGTTTGACGGAAGTCTCCACACAGGAGTACCAGAGCTCCTCCCATTAAACTGCAGTTTCCTCTAAGATCTTGAAGTGTTGCGTTGAGGGCCTCAAGAGATTTTTAATGAGCCATCGTACACTCATCCCATACTATTATTTTACAATCTATAAGAACTTGTGCCTGGCCGCTTGTTTTATTTATATGACATGTGGGATTTTCTTGTCGGGAAATATTAAGTGGCAACTTAAGGGCAGAGTGGGCTGTTCTTCCTCCTTCCATTAATGTCGCTGCAATACCTGAAGATGCAACGGCTGGAGCAATTTCTCCATGAACCCTGATTTCAGCGAGAACGAAATTAATTAAAAATATTTTTCCCGTGCCACTGCAGCATCAAGAAAAATGATACCTCCTTCTTGTTTACCTACTTGATCCATTATTGTTTCGTACGCGAATTTCTGATCTTCATTAAGAAGTGGCTTTTTATCCGCGATGTATGCTTCTAAGTCTAAGACATTGTGGCTAGTTTCACGTATATAATCTGGATAAAATACACCCTGTTGATCTTGTACAGGTGCAAAAAGAGCGAGTCCCCCAAAAAGTCTTGTTAACCATGGTGATACACTTTTCCTCCAAAATAATCAAAGTTTTATTAAAAATGTCGGAGTTAAACGTAATATTCAATGTAGGATTTTCACTTCGAACTTTAGCCAGTATATCCTCACTCATTGATTCTTTATATTTTTCCCATATTGTTTTTGGGTTAGATGGATTACAGGAGGTTATTATGATGGCAAACAAAATTCGGATTTCTCCTGGAAGAGAAATCAAACTGGCCTCTCGCAATGAGTCATCCCAGTGTTGATCTCCTTCTAGCAACCCTAAATTCTGGCAAGCTTCTCTGAATGTCTCACATATTTCTCCGTTTACCGTTCTTAATTCTGCAAATGAGCGAGGTCCTCTAATGGTATGTAGAAGCATTCTTAAAATATAACATTCGGCGTTGTTAGGATGGACTGTGTAGACTCGGCCCAATGCGTCACATGAATAAATATTATTCTCAGGATCAAAGTTGCCCATTTTTCTTCTACAAAAGACTTTCCTTGATGTATTCCACGTATAATATCTCGGCAATTCTGAATACAATAGTGTTCTTGCCAAAGTATCCTGCTGGCATAGTTGGAAAAATGCTGTTTCTATGACAGCAAAAAAGTAAACAAATTACATACATACAAACAAACACTCTCCTTTATATATATAGATATATGGGGTCGCGGTAGTCCAGGGGGTAGAGTGTTGGACTGCTGACCGGAGGGTCCCTGGCGAGGCACTCTGGGCACCTGAAGCTCCACCGAAGCTAAAGTGATTTTTCGGGTACCAGATCTTCCTGGGATACCCTTACCGGCACAGGGAAAGGAACTGGCCCCCCTACCTTGATGTGTGAATACACGCCGTATAGGGATTAATACTGGGTGAACTCTGAATATATATAATTATATATATATATATATATATATATATATATATATATATATATATATATATATATATATATATATATATATATATATTCAAATGTCCGGTGAAATTAGGGGCTCAAAAGTGAAAATACAGCTTTGCCAACTTTTTAAGCGCGCCTTGGAGGTCTAAATTTATGTAATATGTATATATATATATACAGGGTTCGTCCGGAAAATAAGTGTACTGAGCTCAGGAAAAAAAATTTATTACACTTTTACATATCTTAAGCTAATATTCCTCAAAATAGGACCCTTATGAGTCGATACACTTGTTCCAGCGGCGTTCCCATTCCTGGAACGCTCCCGCGAAGGCATCATCGGGAACCTCTCGAAGACACGTCGTCACGGCCTCTTTGGCGGCGTCCAAAGTCCCGTATCGCGTTCCTTTCAAACTCCTCTTTATCTTCGGGAACAGAAAGAAGTCCCGTGGTGCCAAGTCCGGGCTGTAGGGCGTTGCCACGCCGTGCTTGGCCAAGAAGTCCGACACGACAAGCGCGGTGTGAGACGGCGCATTGTCGTGATGCAGCCGCCATATGTTTTTGATCGCTGGCCGGACGCGGGCGACTCGTTTTCGAAGCCTGTCGAGCACTTGGACGTAAAATGCAGCATTTACAGTTTGTCATTCAGGTACAAATTCGTAGTGGACGACTCTCCTTTTGTCAAAAAAGACAATGAGCATTGCCTTGATCCGAGATTTGCTCATGCGAGCTTTCTTTTGACGGGGTGATAATTGGGTGTGCCACTCCGCACTTTGTCTCTTCGACTCCGGGTCGTACTCAAAGATCCACGTCTCGTCACCCGAAACAACGTTCTCTAAAAAATGTGGATCATTTTTGCAGTGATCCGCAAGTTGTGTCGCGATTTCCAAACGATTGAGTCTTTGATCATCACTGAGTTTTTGGCACCAACTTTGCACAAATTTTTCGCATCTGTAATTGGTGCCTAATAATCTCGTGCACTATTGTTTTTGGCACATTACACTGCTCTGCTATCATCCGAACACTAAGACGACGATCAGAGTTCAGTACATCGCAAACTTTTCGCACATTTTCGTCGGTGAGTGTCGTTGATGGGCGTCTAGGCAGTGGTTCGTCGTCGACCTCTTCTCTGCCCTCCACGAACATCTTGTGCCACCGAAAGATCATGTTTCTGGACATGGCTGACTCCCCGTAAGCCTGGTTAATCATACCGACAGTTTCGGTAGACGATTTCCCAAGCTTTACCGCAAATTTGATGGAATAACGCTGCTCCAAAAACTTCGGCATCGCGTTCCGTGACGTGGGTCGAGCGTGGAGGTTCGCGTTAACAGAGCTCCTCACTACACCACAGCTCAGAGCCGACTGTCTTTTTCAGCGTCGCTTGCCAACATACCCCCCTCCAATCGCAGCCCGTCAGAGCGGTGCTGGGCGCGCCTGGAGTGGCGGGAAAAAATCAGTACACTTATTTTCCGGACGAACCCTGTATGTGTGCGGTGGGTTCCGCAAATTCACAATTACCACGCAAAAACCAATGTGAAGTGTGTTCTTAATTCCCGTTCTAGTGCAAATCTAGCCCATTTGATTTTTACGTGTTCCCGAATGTGAATAATTACCTTCGTGGAAAGCGTTTTTCATATTCAGAAGCAGGTATAGGTGAACTGCAGGTTTCACATTGCAACAGCTGACGCTGACGTAGTGCTGGGGTTCAATGAAATCAATGAAAATTGCAAAATTTATGCATTGAGCTATTTTGATGAAAATATAAAATATTTTAGAGAGGAACTAAATGCCAATTTATTAGCTTAGTATTGATGCTCAAGAAAAATTGCATGATGTTTATTTAAAGTAAATTATTGCCGTGTATTGACAATCATAACCGTGAGAACTTCAGAAGAATGAAAAGAACAAAAATTAGTCATTCAAAAGCATTAATTAACATTCTTAGTTCCTCAGCCATTAATAATTAAAGAAATAATCAGGATTACATATATTTGTTCTTGACTTTCTTACAAAAAATATTTGCCATGTTGCTACTGTTACTAATCTCATGCTTTCGCCAATGTGAACGAATTATCAAAATCATCTTCTCAGCAGTAAGAGACATTTATTATTAAATCTGATTTCTCTGCCTCAATCCCCACCCTAAGATATTGGAAGGGCCTTAGGTCAAAGGCTGAAGATAAAATCTATTTCATTCGTTCGTCCCAAAAATAAAAGGGGAGAAGAGATCTATATATATATATATATATATATATATATATATATATATATATATATATTTCATTTTTTATAAGTAGATCACTCGTGCTCAGAATAGCGGAAGATTTAGAAGTGGTATTTGGTTTGATGTTGACAAAATTTGCGTTGTCCAGAAGTGAAAGTAGTAACTAATGTACTTAAGGACACTGATTTTGTGGTCTTTACCAACGTGAAAACATGTGACACTATTTTCCCATAGAAAATTTATCTAAATGAATAAGCTGCTGCTTAATTTATATCCCAATGTTTGAATAATTTTATAATGCCAGACATTAAGTACTCCACATTACTTCATTGCTCGGTACGTGCCTGATTTGCATTTCTGTTATCCAAAGGGATAATGTTAAATATAATGAAGAAAGAAAATGCAGGATTTTTTTGCCGAATTATTCTTAATCAAAATAATAGGCTCAAATCTTAAAATAATTGCCATGCTACATCATAAGCTGTCCAGGTTAATCAGGAGGGTAACACTCGCCCGTGCTAATCCAAATATAGCCTTAAACTCTCCATGGCGCTTATATAGCTTCCGCGATTCATTTGGAATACAATGAGCGTGAATGAGAATTCCCTTGAATACCTGCAAGTGAACGCTTCCTCTTGAGTGTTCTTCGTTTTCGTAAAAACCACCAGTCTAAATCTTTGGGTTTTGGGTGTTTTAAAATGGCATCGAGAGTTTTTTCTGTGGCAGTAGACTCTCGGTCTTAAATACGGTCTGGCATCAACCCCAGTTATTTTTTACTTCACCCAGTAAGAGCTAGCTTTTTCTCTCCCGGAAAGATCTCCATCCATCGAAATTCAAAGTCACCATCATCCATTTTTAATTAGCTATCAATACTTAATTAACTTACTAGCCAAAACTATTCATAATGTGCCTATGTAATTAAATATTTTAGAGTGATTCTGTCATATCTTGAAGATACCGCAGATTATCTTCGATCACTAATGTTTAATCAACATGTTTATTTTTATTTTATTTTTAGATTTCTCGTGTATTTCTCTGATAACTTTAAAAATTTTAAGGAGAACATAGAATATTATCTCTGTTTGGGTCAGGTCTCCTACGGAAAAAATGCTCGCAATTTCAATTCATTACCCTAGAGATTAAATGGACATGAGTTTTACTCCATTAAAAACATGGATTCCTGTCCTAAAATCCAAACGTGGTTACATTTGGCTCGGGCGATAAAGTGCTCCATGTAAAATTGTCCAATTTGTTTACCCATGAGATTTTTGGTCATTAGGTGAGAGAACTGGGATGTTATCATCGAAGAAGAGGTTAAGTAATAATTTTGAAAATACGCTAGGGAACGAGGGGAGGGTAAGGTGAAAGGAAGTGGACCAGGAGTGAGAAAGGCAGCCTACAAACAGGAAAAATAATGGCTCCCTTCATCGGCAAAAGGCAGGGGGAATGGATGTGTTCAGTGGAGTGGAGGAGGGTTGAGTGGGAGGGTTAGGGGGGCTACGGTCATCGATTTTTGGATTCCCCCAGAGAGAGAGAGAGAGAGAGAGTAGAGTGAATGGCGCTGGGGGTTTGGAGCAGATAGACGTTTTTCCGAGTGCGATGCTTGATTACTGCGTAGAAACAAGGATCCGAGTGTTATCTGATAAAGGTCAGGGTGCGTCTGCGGTAACCGGGATACAAAAGAAATTTCATTCAGAATTAACAGGGATAGAGTATCGCCCACAAAGCCTAAAGGATTAGATGGCATTCAGTTTCCGTATCTTCACCTTGAATGCCGAAGGATGATGATCTTTCCAACATTGCTGTAAAGACAGCTCAGAAACTTTTTTAACTTCGTGGTGACAGGATCATTATATTATAGGTAAAAATGACAGAAAATTGATAACTTACTGGTTTTGTTCATTAAGTATTCAATGTTTAGTCCTCCAAATTAGCTAAGTCTTCCGACGAAATACGCAAAAAAGCTGAAATATCATGTTTGCCGTATGTTCAGAAAGGTCGCACGCAAGAAGTGAACGGAGCAATTTTATTAAAACCATAATCTCTCCTAAGAACAAAAATAAACATTCGAATTGATTTAACACATCAATTTAGAATAAGGATTCTAAGTATGAAGCCCTATGGTGTTGATTTCTAGATATTGAGAGAGCTGTTGTAATTAAAAAAATTATATTGCATCTTGATGTCATCATTACCAATACCGAGCTTTTTCTTGATTTAAATGTCAAGTTGGTCTAAAATTGACAGACAAAAATAATATATTTTGCGAAAACCAAGCAACCTTATATACAACTCAGTATATATATATATATACTGGGTGCGGCAACCTAACTTCCTTTTTTTCAAAATGCCAAAAGCATTGAAAAAAGGAAGTTGAGTTGCCACAGCCTGTATCTACACCAAAATAAGCGTATAAGTATATATATATATATATATATATATATATATATATATATATATTTATTTATTTATTTATTTATTTATTTATATTTATATACACATTATATGTATATACACACACATAATTATACATTACTATTACATATTATATGTATTATTATATATTAC